>NC_072482.1:77748439-78051997 GCF_027574615.1 Eptesicus fuscus
GATAATGTCAATTTGTGCAGTGGGAAGCAAACAGTCTAGATCTGTAGGTTGGAGACATGACGAGCAAATAGTAAGAGGCAAGGAACCAATGGAGAAAAGGGTGGAGAAATATTAGTGAGGTGCTCAGATATAATGGTTATACTCCAAATCCTGAAGAGTCTGAGGATTAGAGAAATAAATTTGATATAAAATAAAAAAAAGAAATAAATAAAAAAGGGTTGTGACTGAAGGTGGGAGAGAAATTTTTTAAGGTTTGTTTTCTTTGTTTTAAAGACGGACAATATCGTAAGGCTGCAGCAAATAACAGCAATAAGACAAGTTGAAAATTAAATAAGTAATAATATAGCAGAGAGTGTCACATGTAGCCGTTGTCATTTGGGCATGTGGTGAACTTGGACTGTTATCACACTTGTGGATGAAGCTCTATTGCACAGCTTGTTTCCAGTCTATTGATCAATACACTTTTTTTTTTTCATACAGAAGGACTTACAAAATAACACGAAGCCAGTAAGAGCAGTTGAGAACTGAGACTTCAATCCTCTTATACTAATTTGGTTCTTAAAGTGTAGCTTAAAGAACTTTAAAGGAGGCCTATATTGTAAATATTATTGTAATAGAAAATTCCACCTGTTTAGAATGAACCCTATTGTATTTCAAACAATTGGTTAAATACTTACTAGTACATAGAAGTAGTATTCAGTTGTTTTTATTACATTGTGTAATTAGGTCTTGTTTTTCGTTCTTCCCTCTGTGAATTCACTTCACTAAAATTGTTCTGGGATCCAACAAAGGCACCATGCCACAAACTGGAAAAAAAATAATGTTTACTTTCCTTAGCTAATTAACTTTTGTCTTGATTTGTCTTCTATCCTTTTTCTTTAATGGATAATAGGGAGAATATAGTAGGACAAACCTTCCTTTCCCTAGATAATTTATGCCACATGCTTTGTATCCCATATTTTGTGATTTAAAACAAAATATTCTTCACTTAGAACCCATATGTGATAGGGATATTATTTTTTCAGATGTGCACATGTACACTAACATAATTATACTATTATTCTAATTTATTAATTCCTCACAAGATTGTTAAAAAATAATTATTTTTAACAATATACATGTGAATTGGATATATATATGTGTGTGTGTGTGTGTATGTATGTATGTGTATATTATATATATATATATCTTGGGAATTTATGTCAGATAGATAGGAATACATTTCCATCACATTTATATTAAAGTCAGTAATTGATCTTTCTGAATACAAAGCAAAACTGCTTTTGAGAAATATATTAAATATACTTATTCAAATAAGAAACCTAAAAGTATAATTTTGAGAGGCAAAAATGTATTTACTTTTGACATCCATGCGCCTTAAAAATATTTTTATCAAAAAAAAAAATAGCCCAGCCAGCATGGCTCAGTGGGTGAGTGTCCACCTATGAACTGAGAGCTTCGATTCCTGGTCAGGGCTCATGCCTGGGTTGCAGGCTTGATCCCCAGTAGGGGAGAGGGGTGCAGGAGGCAGCCGGTCACTGTTTCTCTCTCATCATTGATGTTTTTATCTCTCTCTCCCTCTCCCTTTTCTCTGAAATTAATAAAAATAAAAGTAAAAATAAAAATAAAAACTGGTAGTTATTTACTTGGTAGTAATTAGCAGGTTAAGGAGATAAGTCATTCTGAATTAATTAAATATTAAGGGTAGTATATATGCTATTTTAAAACTGGTTTAATATTTTTAAGACAAATATTCACAGACTGAGGGGTTAATTCTTTCTTGTTATGAAAGCCTAAAATTAAAACAGAGAGAGATACTGAGTAATCAAATAGACACATATTTTTTCTCAGCATTTTTGTTTTGTTTTAGACTTTTTAAAAGTATAACTTACAGAAAAGTGCATAAATCATAAGTTTACCACTCAATACATTTTTGCAATGTTAATACACTTGTGTAACCACTATCCTTATTAGGAAATAGATCATTGCCAGTACGCTACCAGCAAAATCAACTATATTCAATGATTGCCTATTTTTAAATTTTATATAAATAGAATTGTACTCTATTCTTTTGTATTAGGCTTTTTAAATTCGGTATTATATTTTGAGGTACATATATATTTGCTTGTAGCTATAATTCATTCACTTTTTTGTTATAAAACTGATTTTGTGACTATACCATACATATATTGTTTATGTATATACTGGTAGTCTGTTATAGGAACTATTGTGAAAAATGCTGCTTTGTACATTTGAATACCTATCTTGGTGTACTTAAAAAAATCTTATAAGAGTTTATTTGAGCTAAATTGATGGCATATGCTGGGGAGCAAGATCTCAAATATTTCCTACTTGGAGTATTTATGGACCATTGCTTTAGAACATATTCCTCAGAGTAGAATTTTGGAGACATAAGGTGTGCATATGTTCATTTTTAATATATACTGCCAAACAGTTTTCCAAATTGATTTTAGCAATTTGTACTCTCACTATCCTTATCATTTAGTATATCATTCTTCTTAACTTGGGTCATTCTGGTGGGTATATAGTGGTTTAACACTGTGATTTTTATGTGCATTCCCCTGGTCACTAATGATATTGAACTTCTTTTTATATGTCTGTTGACCATTTGAGTATCCTCTTTTTATGAAGTTTCCAAGTCTTTTGCCCATTTTCCATTAAGGTTTCAGGCTTATTTTTATTGATTTGTAGGTGCTCTTTATATATTCTAGGTAATTTATATAATCAAGATTCATTTCTTTTCTTATATAGCTATCCAATGGACTCAGCATCATTTATTGACATGACCATCCTTTCTCTAGTTCCGTGAAGTGGCACCTTTCTCATAAATCAAATGGCCATATATGTGTGGGTGTGTTTTGGGACATTCTATTGTGTTTCAGTGGTCCATTTCTCAGTCCTTCTAGCAATGTTTTGTAGCTTTATAATGCCTTCCTATCAAACACTATAAAACACACATAGGTTTTGAATTAAAAAATATTTTTTAACTGAATAATAAAAAAAAGCTTCATCTGCTTCCTTTTTATTATGCTTAAGCTATTGTTCCCTAATGCCATCTCACTTGAGTGTGGGCTAACTCCTGCCTCCCTTTTCACTGCCACTCGGTGCCCTTATGCAGGGCATAACTCCATCATTACTTTTTTTGAATTGGCTCATTCTCATAGATTTTTGGCCTCATACAATTATTTTACCTTTCCTATCAGGCTCAGCCATGTATTTTAATAAGTTTTAAAAACATGGTATCCATCATTTTTAGGTGTATGTTCTAAGAGTGTTTTTCTCTGAAAACCAGATCTGTTAAAATGTGGGGAACAGAAGTTACCTCACCCATTTTCAATGGTCACTTCCATTTTCTTTTACAACAAATATTTGCGGGAGAAGGCCTACATGAGCCACTGTGCTCGGAACTAAAATACCGTGGCACACGGAGCAGCCCAAGTCCCTGGCTGCATAAAGCATGTGGCTGGTTGCATAGTCCGCTGTTATGATTTGTGGCTGTGTGTTTCTTCTCAGTGATTGTTCTCTCCAGGATGATATTCCTCTGGAGCGGGAGGGATCACAGGAAGCAATAGCATACACAAAACCTTAAAATCCCTATCTTCCTAAGTGTGTTCCAATAAGTAGAACACACTTAGGAAGTTGTGCCTCTGGGAACCACACAAAACCAAGCTGGAAAAAAAAAAACAACCCACGGGACTTTGTTAATACCAACCTTCTACCACACATGTGTTTTGAATAAACGAAGGACCACCCCCTAAGATGGTCCACTTTCCAAGTGGAGGAATTTGTTTGCTTAGAAACTGCAACATTCCAGTTCCAATCTCACTGTCTCCATTATTTCCAGGGGCTATGATACAAACTGGCCAGTCCGGTCTGGGCTATGAAAGTATCTCCAGCAAACCCCATATAATTTAGGGGATTGGTCTTCCAGTTTTTCTCTTAGTGCTTTTAGTCAACAGTCTCTTCTTCTGCTACTATTACAGTTGGTGATTTATTTTTATTTTTATTCTTTTTACCACTCTTTGCCGAGGCTACTTAGAAACCAGGCTCCGCAGGCAGGGTTCCCCTCACTGTGCCCAAAGCGTTTGGCTCTCACTGTCCCGCCACATCAGAGGTTTTCTGTGGGATTGTGGGGGTAGTTCTGCTCATCCAGCTAAGTGCGATGACGCTGCTTCAGGGCCATTTTGCCTCCCCGATTCCCACATCTGATTAAGTGGGAACTGAAAAGTACAGTGTTTCTTTTTCACCTGACCAAGCTCTCTCTCCAGTCACTGTTTGGGAAAGAGCTTTGCAACTGCAGGTCTCAGTTGCAAAGGGACCTGTGGGGTGAGTCCCATGCCAGTCCGTTTTCATTAGAGTTTGGGGTTCTGGCTCAGTCATTTGCCATAGCAGGACATCTGTCTGCCCCCTGCGAAATGAGGAACCAGGCCCATAAGGTTCTTTCCACTGACTCCTCTTTTCCTTAGACTCTAGGTTTATGCCAATGAATGAGTCTAGAGCCTTCCCTTCTGACCTCTCTAAACTCTCTCTCTCTCTCCCCCTCCCTCCCTCATTTCCTCCCTCCCTTTGTTTCCTCCCTCCCTTTCTTTCCTCCCTCCCTTTCTTCCTCCCTTTCTTTCTTCCCTCTCTTTCTTCCTTCCTTTCTTTCTTCCCTCTCTTTCTTCCTTTTCTTTCTTTCTTTTTTCTAAATATATATTTTTGATTGATTTCAGAGAGGAAGGGAGAGAGAGAGAGAAAACATAAATGACAACAGAGAATCATTGATTGGTTACCTCCTGCATGCCCCACACTGGGGATCGAGCCCACAATCTGGGCATGTATCCTGACCAGGAATTGAATCGTGACCTCCTCGTACATATGTTGACACTCAACCACTGAGCACACCGGCCAGGCTCTAAACTCTTTCTTGTTGAAGATCAGACACACATGGAATCCCCTATGACCCTTCTTTACTTACCACTGAGAATCAAAGTCAGATAAAACCTTTATAAACTTGCTCTGTGCTATTGCTTGAATTGAACTGCTACAAAATGGTACTGACTCAATGATGCTTGTATATTGATATCAAAAGATATTGTTTTATCCTCATATTTCATATATACTCTACGTAAAATGGCAAAGACTGCTGTCTGTCCTAGGTAATGAGGACCATTTTCAGGGCACAGATAGAAACCAGAATTCCTGATTCCTTTTAACCAGCTTTATTATCTACCAGGCTGTGAACTCCACCGCAGCAGGGACAAAGTGTTATTCATTCTTGAATATCCAGAGCATGGCATGAGGCCTGGTACAAAACGACATTCAGATTGTTACACTGAAATAAGACATCTTTGTTTTACCCTTTCCAAATGTAACTTTTTGGGGGGATTTTTATTGGACTTACTCTATTTCTGTTTTTAGCTCTAGGGAGCAATTGGCCATGAGATCCCATAGAGAGCAACTGTGGAGATTCTGCCGCAGCTACGGGAACCAGCATGCCCGGCTTCTTTCTCTTCTTTCCCTGAGCCAGCTGAAGCAGGGCTGTGTGCATGGCACAGCTCCAACTCAAATAAAGGGGATCCCTTGGTTTGGCAGGCTCCAGATGCTTATACCTGTTGTTATCAATATTTGGGAGTGGCCTTTCAAAAGGAGATTATTATCACTCAGTGTGACTTAGATAGAAAAGGACACTTAACTTTTGAGGGGAAAAAAAAATCTGTGGAAAACTTTACTGCAGATGGCGGGGAAAGGGTTGCTTGCTTAAGGGCACTAGATATAAGACTAGAAAAACATGGCTTCTGTGCTGAAATGTTTACCAAGGTGACTGCCAACAATGCTTTTCTTCTCCGTACACATGTTCTACTCTCCCTATCAAGTGGTGAAGTCTATGACTCCCTCTCCTTGAATTGGGACCGGCTCTCTGCCTTGATTTGACCAACAGAATGGGTATGTGATGCTGAGACTTTTGGGCCTAAGCCTTAAAGGCCTTGTAGCTTTTGTTTTTATCTTCTCAGAAGCCAGGTGCCATGTAAAAAAAGTCTGGGTTATCCTGCAAAAAGGCCACGTGGAGCTCAGCTGGCATGGCACAGTGGTTGAGTGTCAACCTATGAACCGGGAGGTCACAGTTCAATTCCTGGTCAGGGCATATGCCTGGGGTGTGGGCTCAATCCCCAAAGTAGGGCACGCAGGAGGCAGCCGATCAATGGTACTCTCTCATCATTGATGTTTCTCTCTGAAATCAATAAAAATATATTTACAGAAAGGTCACGTGGAGAGAGAGAAAGAGAGAGGCCCTTGGAAAGAAGAGTTAATATGGAGGAGGAATTAGGCTCCCCAGTTAATAAGGCAGCACCAGCTACCAGACATGTGAGTGAGGCCATCCTGGATCCTTCATCCAGTTGTGCCTCCCAGCAGACACCACATAGAGCAGAGATGAGCCATCCTGATGATCCCTGCTTGAATGCCTACTCCAAAGAATTATGAGCAATAAAATGATTGTCGTTAAGTTTTGAGGTCATGTAGCCACAAAGAACTGAAAATAGCTCCAAGGACTGGCCAGGTGATAGTGTTACTCCTATAGGCATTTTTGTGGCATCTTTTTTTCCCCCTATGGCAGTGGAACTGGGAATGCATAGATTCCCAGCAAAGCTTGAGATTGCCGCAGTCAGACGGAACATGAGAGTGTATTGTCAGGTCTTCCTGCCTGTGGACCACGTAGAGAAAGGGCAGGTTGTGAATCCAGAGCCACTCTAATACTTCCTCCTGGTTGGGCTTGGCACCCAGAAGTCACAAAGATGAAAAAGGAATCACCAGTACAGTGAGATCCAGATTTTTAAAGAGCTGCTTATGTCAATGAGTTGGTAAGTAAGGGCACTAAGGAGGCCCTGGGTAAATTTATAGTTCAAATTGCCAGGCTTTGCTTGTTGGTGGTGCTCAGGATTGATGCTGCAATGATACATTTGGATGTGGTGACTCTCAGGCTGGTATCTAGATTCCTCTTTTGTCTTTGTGTCAGTCCCTTGCCTGTTACTCTACTCTATCTAGTGGGAAGACGCAGCCTTGCTTTTATCAGTCTCTTTTCCTGGGGATTAATGTTCTGGCCTTGACCCACAGCCTGGTAGCCCTATCCCATGATGCCAGTGCTCCAGCTTGCTCACATCACTGGATATCACCTGTTCAGGACTTTGTCCCGCTTGTCTGTCCAAACCCTTCTTTCCCTGTTAAGACCTCCCTGCTTGCTCAGACTACCACCTGTTGTTTGTCGACATCTATATGGTACCATGTTTCATCTGTTTTCTTCACTTCCTTATTGCTCCTGGAACTTGATTTTTTTCCCTTCAGTTCTTACCAGGTGCTCACTGAATCAGCTCTATTCCACTGAAAAGTTGGGGCCATGTAAGACTGTGTCCAAAATACAGATTCTAATTCTTCTTCCACAGAGTAACCTTTAGAATTTGATAACAACCTTTCCATCACTGTTAATCATCTCTTTGGGTGAAATCTTGTTAGTTTCCATGTTATCAAGGTCACCCATTTATGGATATAATTTAGCCTGTCAATATTCCTCTTAAAATGTGGCATATGGAAGTGATTCACATGCTTCAACAGAGAATATAGTAGGATATCATTTCCTATGGTAAAGGCATATTTTATGTTTTATTAATTATGCCTACATTTATGTTATTATTTTGCATTAGCATTTTAAAGGGTTTCCATCAAGAATAGATGAAGGTTTTATGGGTCCTAAAGCTTATAAAACTTTAGGGACTCTCTTTAATAAAAAACTTTAAGATAAATATACAGTTAGTTTCAAGGCATGTGAAAATAAGGGATCCTGAAGCTTAGGTTTTGTAAGTTTTATTGTAAATCTGCCTCAAAGTTCCCAATAGTATTGTCTGGTTAAATTCCTGGCTCTTCTTTACCAGAACTGCTATCCAATCAGGTTTTCTTTCTGTATCAGTGGATCTTAAGTTTAACTTGGGCACTTAGCATATGGGGAATGAAATAACTTAACATATGACTCTAGCACGTAGAACACACAAATAAATGGTAGTAATTATTATTTTTATTACTAGCAGGACCTTATCAAATAATTTATCTTCTCAACTCTTAATTTTCTCTTTGATGTAATGGAGATAATACTTGTCCTGCCTTCTTCATAAGTTATTGTGAGGATCAAATGATAAAATATGTGAATGTGCTTTGTTAACTGAAAAGCATCATACCCAGGGAAGGCATTGTAACTGAGGTTTCATTCGGTATTGTTAATTTTTGAAAAGGTTATGCCTCGGAAAGAAAAGAAGATTTTTATGTTGGCTAAGGTGGAGTCACTAAAGACTTCATTCAATAGCAGTGTGAGGAGGCAAAGGACAAGAGGTGCAGATGCTGGAGGCAATGACCTGCACATCCTGTTGGCCATGCCAACATTCAGAAAAGATGAAATAAGTAAAATGTGAGAGCATGTAATTACACAAAAGGAAAGAACTGGGAAGGGTGTGTGTGTGCGCTTTCCAAAATTGGCCTCAATCTAGGTCTCCAGCCTCTTCAGCCATGTCCTGCTGTGCAGCCTGGGGCTCCCAGGCCTCTGCCTGGAGAAATCCTACTCACACTTTAGGTTCAGCATAAAAGCCCCTCCTCCCCGGGGTTTCCCCAATTCCTCTAGTTCCTTCCACAGGAAGAAAAATAGTTCCTCTTCAATGCCCTTTCTGTGACCACTTCCACTCTAGGCTGAGAGGGACCCAGTTGTCCTTATTTTCACGCCTCTAGGGCCTAGCCTCGCCTTGCCACTGAATAGGTGTTCAATAAACGTTTAGTCAGTGAATTTACTTTGGAAAAGTAAGTTTTAAAAGCTGATAAAAGGGCGTTTAAGGTTGGAATTCGTGGGTAAGAACGCCTTGCACACAGGCATTAGCAGTCCTTATCCAGCGCAGCGTTGAGGATCTGAGGTCCCTCCAGCCTGGGGTACCAGGCGACGGATCCCAGGAAATCCCGCGGGAGGGGCCGCCCGCGCCGGGTTGGGGGCGTGGCCTGGGATGAGGGCGTGGCCTGGAGGGGGCGTGGCAAGGCTCGAGGGGGGTTTTCGTGCCGGGGGCGCGTCCGGCGGGGGCGCGGGAGGGGCTTCCGCCGCGAGGGGGCGGGGCTGGCGTCCCGAGTTCGCTGACGGTCCCAGCCAGGGAATTTCAATTTGAAACCTACCAGAAGGGAGGAGGCGGGCGCGGCTGCCGGGCGGCTGGGGCTGAAGCAGGACCCGTCCCCGCGGCGAGAGCTCCTGAGGTGCGGTGTCCGGGTGAGGAGGCGGCGGAATGGCGGGCCTGAGGCGGGGGGACCCGGGCCGACTGACTAGCCCCTGCGGAGCTGCAGGGGTGGCTCGGATTTTTCCTCTGGCAGCAGCTGGGAAGCCGATCCCAGGCAGGAAGCGGTGGCGGGACGGTCCCTCCCGGGGGGAGGGCGGCCGGCTTTGGGGTTTTCTGTAGCCCTCCCTCTCCTGTCCTCCCCCGGTCTACCGGACCCCGTTCCCTCCTCCGGGGTCCGGGTCCTGTTGCTCCAGGCCGGAGACTCGCTTCTCCGCTCCACTGCGGACCCCTCGTCCCCTTTCCCGGGAGCCGGGGCCAAGTCTCGTCGTAGCCGGGAGAGGTAGGGGCATGGTGAGGGCTGTGCGGGCTCCGCCGAGTGCCGTGGGCTCGGGGTCGCGCGTCCCGGACCCCGAGGAGCGGCTGGAGGAGGAATCCGGCTCCATCCGGGCGCGGCGAGAGAGCGGGTACCGGCCGGGAGCGGCCGCCCGCCTGCGGCGCCCGGCGATGTGCGCGGGGACCCCGCCGCGGCGGCCTTCGGGGGGGTGATTTGGGGAGAGGAAATGCGGGCGACGGGCGCCGCGCCTCCCCGGGCCGTCCGCACGCGTGGGCACTGCGGGAGCCGGGCGAGGGCCGCGCGCCAGCCCCACGCGCCCCGCGGGTCCGGCCCGGCGTCCGCCCGCGCGGATGCCGGGAGAGACGCACGTTTTGAGCGCCGATCCTTACAATTCACCCATCCAGGCCCTCTCACCACGGATGGCATGTTTTTTCCTGCTCCGGGGCTGGAGGCAGAGGGTTGGGAGCATTTTTAGGTGAGCTGCTGGGGAAGGACGCGGAGGAGAAGGGAACGGGGCGGGCGGAGTTGGGATGGGCGTCCGGGACCACATCCCCAGCCCGAGGCGCTGTCCCAGCTGCCGCAAGGGACGTCTGCGGACAGACAGACGTCCGTCATTATGCTTCCCAAGATCGCTAATCTCCTCCGAGGTCAGGGTTGTCGGTTTTTTTAATGTGTGTGTGTGTGTGTGTGTGTGTGTGTGTGTGTGTGTGTGTAAAGTTAGAAGAACTCTGGCCTAGAGTCTGTTATTTTTGGGAGGGGTCTCTGTGTGGGGCCCTCCCTACTGACGGAGGACGCCTTAAATGGAATCCCCCTTCCCCACCACCGCTGCCCTGTCTTTAAGAGCCCTGGGAGGGAGGGAGGGCAGGGGGCGGGGGAACCTCGAAGAGCTGAGCATGTATTTTCCCTTTTCGGAATCACATCTTTTCCTCTGTCTCTGGAACCTCTTGCATCTGAAATGGCATGTGTGTGCCAGGTGTCTTGTTCTTCTTGTTAGTTGTTTAAGCTTCTTTTCCCTTTTCTCCTTTATTCTTCCCTTTTCTTCATTCCCTCTTTATTTTCCCCCTTGTTTTTGTTGTTCTTTCACCCGAATCCATTCTGTGTATCTAGAGTACTGTATTGAGAATTAGCATTTTAGTCGGTGTCCTTGCGTTGAACACTTGAGGGAAACTGAGGCAATTTTTTTGGCCGCAGGAGCTGGGATTTAGACTTCTCAGTCTTTGAACTGAGGTTCAGCCCTCTTTGGCTCATTGCTGTGGGAAATCACTGGATTGCTATTGCAGCCACTGATGGAGTTGCATTGCAATGCAATCTTGAATTGTGATAAGGGTGAACCCCGTACACTCAACAGACCGACACAACTTTTAAAGAGCTTGGCCGTGTCACCTGTCAGCTTGAGTGATCAGTCCTATGATTTAGTTTAAGAACTACCATCCAACTTCAGATATCTACTCTTGGAGGTTACTAGAGAACTGTACAAGTGGAGATGGCTTGGAACAACGGCATGGATTTGAGGCTAATCTAATCCTATGCTATCTTCCTCACTTCTTGGGCAGAATTCCCACTGAAGCAGTAGTGGTCTTGTGTGCAGGAGGACTGCTGAGAACAAGAGGCTGCTCATATAGAGTACCGGGAAGGGCCAGTTTCTTTCCCTTTTAAAACATCCCTCTTGAAGAAAGACCTAGTCATAACAGTTCTTTAATCTTTTACCCGTGGTGGAAGTAGTTAGAGCACGGTGTGCAAAGAACTTCCAGAGAAAAGATGTGGCTGAGTTGAGCCCCCCCAACCTCAAATTCTTGATATCTAAATTGGATAGGGATGCTTAAAATGATTAAAAGCCATAAAAAGAATAATCATTTAACGAAGTTAGAATTTTATTTCCGTAAAATTATACCTAACTTGTATTAAAAAATTTAAACTGTTAACGGAATATTTTCAACTAGGTTTGTGTATTAAACTGGGTATGTATATTAAAATCTGAAATTGAATTCCAAGTAGAAAGAAGCACATTTTCAGATTTAGGGACAGATTTGAAGAGAGACCCACCCAAAAAATAACTATGTAAGCATAAGACAAGGAAATTCAGATAGGTCTTACAGTGTTTGGAGAGTTAGTACAGTTTTTATATTTAGTGACTATTTGGGCCCAACATTAGATCTGTGAGCGCTTGGGGGTTTTCAGGTTAACTTTGTGCTGATCTGAGTTGGTGAATTTGTTAGGTCCTTTGCTTTTTAACGTAACATTCTTGTGGTTTACCCTTTCCAAATTGCCAGTTCTAAAGAATTGAATTTAGAAAACCGATCCAGTCACCAGATTTTAAAAATAGATTTTTAAAAATCATAACCATGTCCATGTGTACTACCCAACCACTTGCTTTCAACTAAAAATACTTGCAAAGATGACAAAGCAGTCCTCAACCAAAATATTTATTGGTAAAATTACTCTGTAATTAGTAATATTGTATAGTTATGTTTAACATCAGGTTTTGCTCTGAATCACCACTCTCATATTACTGTGGTGGAGAATTACAAAGGTTCTATCTTTGCCATTTTATTTAGGAATGTGGGGGTTTATATTTTATATAACAGAATGCTAAATATTTTTTGAAGATTTGACTTTGTTTCTGTTTTCACAGTTAAGTCTGGGCCTTTTTTCTTTGTGGTGTTTTTTGTTTTTTTTTTTGAAATGTAGTCTAAAAGCTGTGTGTGGACTTTTCGAAAAGTATGAGTTGCTAGTATTTTTATAAAGCACTAAAATAGTTTATAGGGATCAATACTACTGAGAGTCAAATTTTGCATTTCTAAAGTCTGTATTGTTTACTTGGAGAAAACAAAGGAAATGTGCCCCCACCCTCACCCCCTTTATTTAGAAACCTTTTCAGTGGCCTTGTTTGCTTTTTCAGATTCAGAATGACTGTACCTAACCATTGGGTACCCTTACAGATTTAAAAGCCTCAAGTAAATGTTTGTGCTGGCTCCAGTAGTCAGCAAATACTAGCCAAACCCTAATTTACTGCCCTTTTATAGAATCTTGGAATCTCAGGGCCAGGGTTGGACCTTTAGAAGTCAGCAAATCCATTTTCAGCCCTTGACCCTCAACACACAAGCATTTCCAGGCTCTTTGGAAGGCCTGAGTTAATAGAAGATTTGTAGATCATTCCTTTACAGATTCCAGACAGAGTATCCTCTGGGATTGCTATGTTTTGGCACAAACCAGCAACTTGATATTCAAAAGATTTTATCATTTCTCTGACTGGGCAGTGCCACAGATTAAAATCTAAAATAGAGTCAATGCCTGGTGTCATTAACTACTGGGGAATGGCCTCCAAATATAAATAGTATAGTTATTTAGAAGTTACAGGTAAAGCAAAGAGCAAAGAAAAAAATTATCTTGAATATCAGCTAGAAATAACTGATAGTGATAACCAATGATTTTTTAAAAGCCCCCCCCCCCCTCCCATAGAGTGTGTATCTGTGTATTTTGTATAAGAGAGGGAATACTAGAGCAGGAATATATATTCCCTCTCTCATACACTTAAAAAATATATATTTGTTATGTGAAGCATTGTTTACAGTTAATAAATTTGATGAATCAACTCATTGAATCTTTATATAATATATTGGAGGTGCTGTTTTTTTTTATTAATCCTCACTTGAGGATATTTTTTCCATTGATTTTTTTTTAAAGAGGGGAAGGGAGGGGGGGAGCGAGAGAGAGAAAGAGAGAGAGAGAGACCCAGCGATTGGTTGCCTCTTGCACACGCCGCAAACTAGGCTGGGATGGGGATTGGGCCTGCAACCCAGGTACATACTCTTGACAGGGAATTGAACCCCGACCCTTTGGTCCTCAGGCCTGTGTTTTAACCATGGAGCCAAATTGGCCAGGACTGGAGGTGCTTTTAGTGAAGATTCTTTGAAAGTTGGAGTTGACTTTGTAGAACCTAGTACTGTTACACGTAGAGATGTCATATAGATAATATTTCATATAGGGATTTGCTGTTCCTTCTACTGGATGTTTCCCTTTGTTTTGTGGTTGGCTTGTTTCCCTTTGGCCTTTGCGTTTCTTAGTTGTATGTTTTTCATGTCTAGAAAGGTAAATAATCTATATACTATTTCCCTAAATACCTAATGTTTGGGATGGTATTTATTTTTAATGAGAATTTCAGTGAAGTTATCAAAATTCTTATTTTTAAAGTAATGTCTCTTACATTTAGACCTGATGTGGCCCTGTGAGTGCATTCACATTGCTTGTGGATTTTATTTTTCTTCAAAGATTGAAATTGGGCTAATTTCATATTCTCAGTTACTTTTAAAATGGAAATCTGTTTTTATTTCACAGATACAGGTCTATACTTCGGTATTTTTCCACTTTGGCATATTAGTGTCATAAAGGTCTAAATGTGTATAGATTTGTCTCCCCAATGATCTTTATAGTAATACTAGTGGCCGGATGCACGGATTTGTGCACAATGAAAGGAAATTAATTAGAAGAAATATTTTAATATCGCTATTCACCCTTTCTCTATAATAGAAGTGTCAACCAGATTCACGATCGACAATGACAGATCAAAACACACACGTGTAATTAGTACCAGCAAGAGCTTTATATGTATCCTGCATGCGCAAGTCAACTTAGCCGTTTATACATATAGATGGAATAAATTTAAGGAATGAGAATTGTCTTCTTATTCCCTCTGAGAAATTTCTTATGTAAGGCTTTCCTTTTGTCCAATTTGGTGTCATGGGTTCCAGAGTGATTTTGTCACTGTTCATCTGTAGAACCTTATTGTCTAGGTCAGTTAGGGAAGTTCATTGTATCTAAACTAAATCTTTTATGCTATAACTAGAGATCCCTCAGCCTAGCCTGAACCCTCTCACAGTCAGAGTGGTCCTAAGCTGGCAGGCAGACATCCCCTGAGGGGTCCATAGCACTGCTGGGGAGGCGGGAGAGGCTCCCGCCACTGCCACTGCACTCACCAGCCATGAGTCCGGCTTCTAGCTGAGCGGTGCTCCCCCTGTGGGAGCGCACTGACCACTGGGGGGGGCAGCTCCTGCATGAGCATCTGCTTCCTGGTGGTCAGTGTGCGTCATAGCGACCAGTCGTTCTACGTTCAGTCGATTTGCATATTAGCCTTTTATTATATAGGATTGAAAATCCATTTTTCTCTTGCTTTGCTCTTTTTATGGCCTCGTTTTCAACCTCCATGAAAGAATTTTCAATACATAAAAGACTTGTGTTACCCGATAGTTGCCTTTTGCCAAGATAATTGTGCTTTTAAAATTTTCTCATGTAAATCTGATTACCCAGCTTTCTAATCATCTTTTCCAAGCCCTGAATTCAGGTTTTTAGACCTCCTGATGAGCTTCAGAGCTGGACTCATCACCATGATAACAACAGTGCTGAGTATAATCTCATTTTTTAGTTTCCTGTGTTCTACCAGTATACATGCTTGAAGATACTAAATTAAAATGTAGTTTACACTGCCATAATTGTTAGATTCTCTGTCTTTTTGTCCAAACAGTCTATTTGTTTATCACCTTATATTCATCTACCTAGAGCAGCAATTTTAAATCTTTTCCATCTCATGGCACATATAAACTAATTACTAAAATTCTGTGACACACCAAAAAATATGTTATATTTTTTGCCAATCTGACAAGTAATAGTCTTAATTTTGATTCATTCAAATTAGACGGCTATTGTGTTGGCTGTTGTCAGTTTTTTATTTGACAATCTAAGGGTAAAGAGGTTAATTAGTGTCCCTGATTAAATAGTCAGGTATTGTATGTCTTAAAAATTCTTACAGCACACTGGTTGAAAATTACTGAGCTAGAGGACCAAAAGGGAGTGTAGAGATCATTTAGTTCAGACTCAATCTGAGGTGGGAAGTGAGGTTTGTGGGAAAGGAGTTGCCCAGGGTGGGAGTCATGGGTTCACGAACTTCCTGAGACTAATTGGTGTGTGTGTGTGTGTGTGTGTGTGTGTGTGTGTGTGTGTGTGACTAATTGGTGTGTGTGTGTGTGTGTGTGTGTGTGTGTGTGTGACTAATTGGTGTGTGTGTGTGTGTGTGTGTGTGTGTGTGTGTGTGTGAGAGAGAGAGAGAGAGAGAGAAATTTTGGTGAGCAGTTTTTGAATGGGTTTTGGGAAACAGAAAAGATTGAAAACTGCTGACCTAGTTCAGTTCTTATTTTTGATTTTAGGAAATTAAAATCTTAAGAGGTCTTTTATTTTTTTATTTTTCTTAATGTTACTCTATTGTACTTTCATCACTGACCCCCCCACCCCCCACTTATTTCCATTTAATTGAATTCTTTTGTCTTTTTTTACCCAATTATCAAGGTTAAACTGAATTCTGATGGCATCTTGGCCTCTTACATTCCTACCTATGAATTTAACAAATGGACTTTTATTTTCTCACAAATTTCTTTAATGGAAATCTCAATTAGAAGAGACCAGTCTACACTATTTGTTGCTGGTTAGACTGGCATTTAAGTCAGTAACCTTGGATAAATTATTTCACAAAGCCTCACTTTTCTTATCTTTAATATGGTGTTGACAATCATAACCTCATAGAATAATATGAGGGTTAAATGAGTCAGTGTTTATTAAATGCTAGTCCTTATAAAATGCTTTTACATGGTGCCTGGCATCTTTGAAAATTGTTAGGTTAAAAAAAGATCTAGTGGTTCAATTGTGAATATGTGGTTAGCATTTTTTTTTTTTTTTTTGCAGTGTGAGGAATAATTATGTGGAAGTACAGTCTTTGAGATGGAACTGGAATTTCCTATGGTGATCATAAGTCAAAACCACATTTTAACAATTTTAGTACAGTGTTTCTAGAATTTTTGAACTTTTAGAAAACTTTGTCCTAACAGATTATTACCACTTTTGGTAGTATGTAGTATACATATGTATAGCAAAGCTGTTTGGATCTAGTTTCAATAACAGGGTGTTCATAAAATTTCCCAGGGCCAAGAGACCAAAGAAAGGCTGACAACTTCTGCATTATAAGGGAATTTATATACAAAGTGTGTCTTGGGCTAAAGCAGTACAACATGGCTACTCTGCTGCATGGCAGGTGCTAAAGAATTAATATAGAATAGGGCAGGATGGATGGGGTACTAGTGCATGGAAAACGCCTTACATGTTTGCTCTAAGCAGGGCAATGACCTGTTCCAGGAGCAAGCATGCAGTGGGGTGTGGGGGAGGGGTCGATCAGACAGTTTCTGGGAGGATTTACAGGAAACAACCTCTCTTCTGGCCCGGATCTAGCTGGCTGGTCCCACAGTGGTAACATCATGGAACAGTCTGTCCTCCATACAGCCAGACTGTAGTCTTTTTGTTATGTTGTCAGAGGTATCTGATTTTGAGTGTAAAATATATATGCTATATTATAACTTCCTCTCTCTCTAACTTCAGTAAGCTTGCTGAAAAACTGTGAATGGAATTTTTATTGATAGTGTTTAAATCTCTGCAAGTAGCATTAAAATATGACCTTTATAGACTCAGTACATATTTTTGTACGTGAAATAGATCTGTAAATGTTATTTTCCTTTGACATAGTGTTGTGTTGTTTTTTTTGTCTAATACTTATTTTTTCCCCATCACCATTTATTCCCCCTATACCCTCTTTCACCCCCCCACACATGGGGGGGTGAAAGAGGGTATAGGGGGAATAAATTTGATTACTAGTGTGATTCCTCCAACTATGTTCTTTCTCAAGATTGCTGTTGTTATTCCGGGTCTTTTGTGGTTCCATATAAATATTTGGAGTATTTGTTCTGGTTCTGTGAAATATACCATTGATATCTTGATAGGATTGCATAGAATGTATAGATTACTTTGGGTAGTATGGACATTTTAATGATGTTAATTATTCCTATGCATGAACATGCTATGTGTGCTTCCATTTATTTGTATCTTCTTCAATTTCTTTCTTCAGTGTCTTGTAATTTTCTGAGTACAGGTCTTTTACATCCTTAGTTAAATTTATTCCTAGGTATTTTATTTATTTTTGAAGCAATTGTGAATGGGATTATTTTATTAGTTTCTGTTTCTGACAGTTCATTATTGGTGTATAAAAATGCAACTGATTCCTGGATATTTATTTTGTATCCTGCTACTTTACTAAATTCATTTATCAGTTCTAGTAGTTTTTGAGTGGAATTTTTAGGATTCTGTATATATAGTATCATGTCATCTGCAAATAATGACAGTTTTACTTCTTCCTTTCCAATTTGGATGCCTTTTAATTTTTCTTATTGCTGTGGCTAGGATTTCCAGTACTATGTTGAATAAGAGAGGTGAAATCTGACATTCCTGTCTTGTCCCCCATCTTAAGGCAAACCCTTATAGTTTTTGCCCATTTAGCATGATGTTGGCTGTGGGTTTGTCATATATGGCCTTTATTACATTGAGATACAGTCCCTGTATTACTACTTGGCTGAGAGTTTCCATCATAAATACGTGTTGGATTTTATCAAATGCCTTTTCTGCATCTATTGATATGATCATGTGGGTTTTTTTCCTTCATTTTGTGTGGTATATCATGTTTATTGTTTTGTGGATATTGTACCAACCTTGCATCCTTAAATAAATCCCACTTGATCATGGTATATGATCTTTTTAATATATTGCTGGATTTGGTTTGCTAATAGTTTGTTGAGGATTTTAGAATCTATGTTCATCAGGGATATTGGCATATAATTTTCTTTCTTTATTGTATCTTTATCTGGTTTTGGAACTAGGATAGTTCCGTGTATTAGTTGTAACTGGTCTCCTGTTTTAAGCTCTGTCTGTCACCTCAGCCCTCAATGGTATTGTTTCTGGTAGGTCCCCACCAAAACAGGAATTTAGGGTTTGGCTTCCTCTGGTCTGGTAAGTTTGTTATTTTGTACATCTGTTTTCCATCTTCTAAAATTCTGTTGATATATCTTATCTGCTGGACTGTCTGTCCCCTTGTGTGTGTGTGTGTGTGTGTGTGTGTGTGTGTGTGTACTTTTATTTTTATTTTTTTAAAATTTTCTTACTGTCATTTTAGTGTGGTTTTGGAAACAGAAATTAACTCATGTTTAGTCCACTGACTTTAGGGTTTTAAGTTGATAAAAATAAAATTGCCAAGTTACTGTGGTACTCACAATTTGGTAAGGACTACCACTTTAATAAAAATGGTCCCTTGCCCTAGCCCGTTTGGCTCAGTGGATAGAGCATCGGCCTGCGGACTTAAAGGTCCCAGGTTCGATTCCGGTCAAGGGCATGTACCCTGGTTGTGGGCACAACCCCAGTAGGAGGTGTGCAAGAGGCAGCTGATCAATGTTTCTCCCTCGTTGATGTTTCTAACTCTCCATCACTCTCCCTTCCTCTCTGGAAAAAAATCAATAAAATATATTTTTTTAAAAACGGACCCTTTTTGTCATGCCAGATGCTGAGTTGAACTTTAGTTATATTGTATATACATATAGCAAGAAAAGTCAGACAATTTAGTCAACATCTAGAGTGAATGGGAATGAATGAATGATATGTCATTGAATAAGAAGGTGCTTCCTAGAAAGAGATCAGCAAATGTATTATATTATTTCCTATAATATTTCAAGGATTAGTTCAGTACAGATGCTTATTAAGTTATATACTATATACTTGAACTAGATTTAGAAATAAACAACAAAAACAAATTTGGTGAATGTGTATCAGAAATGGCCACCTTATTTTAGAGTTTACTGTATATCTTACTTTATCTTCAGATGACACATGGTTTGCATGCATAAATTTATATATTCTTTGAATATTGAATATAGAGGGAACTTTGAAGACAGGTGGGTTTTGTTAAATACTTTTAGGGTGAAAAAATTCATTACTAGGGCATAAAATAGGGAGTGGGAATTACCCCAAAGTGAAGATACATATTTTAGGGATTTTTGTATATAGGGTTTGGGAAAAGTGAGACAAAAATGGAGATCTGAATAAGGTAGTGGCTATGAGGTCTGAGGAAGTTCCAGGAAGATCCGAAGGCTCATGCATATATATGTGGTTAGTGTTGGTTAAGTTACCCAGTGGTTTCTAAATTCAAATACTTTATTCATTAATGTAAAAGGTGTTGCAGGCAATAGATCAGGACAGTATTTCCTTAAAAATGTGGTGGTATGTTAAAATGATTTGAGATGATACACGATGAATCTTTTTCTTACAGTGGTTAAATATATATGCCAGTGTGCATCAGAAAAATATGCAAATACTTCAAAATTATAATTGATATAACTTAGCATAAGGCTAAAGTAGGTAATTTTTAAATGACTTGATTTAAAGATCAGAATAAAATAAATAATAATATAGTGGCTGTTTGGATTTGGCAAAAATTATCAAGTAAGTTTGTAAATAAAGTTTGAGAAGCATTGGGTAGTTTCAAAATATGATTTCCTTAATCAAAGTGCTTTGTACATGCCTTCTTTATCCTAGTAGATAACAGCCTGAAACTATATGGTGAGTGTGGCATGGACTTCTAAGCCTTTTCTTTCCTTTTTTAAAATTCTGTTTTAATTTATACATTTTTTTTCTCTTCTCAAAATCAGTTCTTAGAACATTTTCTCATTTGATTCTTAAAACCATTTCATACCAGAGGTCTGACCGTTGAGAAAAGTGAGTCAGGAAGAGGTTAAACATACCCAAAGTCATTTGGCAATAGTAATGGAGCTTCAGGCAAAGCCCAGGTCTGCTTGTTGTCTAGAGTTATTCTTTCTACACTGTTCTCTCTTGCTGTTAATGGAGTTGCCAATTGAAATTTTCTTGGAGAACTCAAGAAGCCTGCCAAGTTTTGTAGCTAGAGGGCTGTCCTGTGACTTTCATATGTTTGTATCTTGAGCCCAAAAGGTAGACAGAGCTAGGTCTTCCAAAAATAGTTCAATAAATGTTTCAGCATTTTGAAATACTATTGAAAAAACAAGGAAGCAGATGACCTATGGGATTATTGGAAAGTGATGCCAAAGGCTTTCACAAGTATTTGAAAAGCAAATGTGGCAATGGTCATATGCAGGATTATGGCACATATTTAACCTTTATTTTTGGAGCCCATTTTTATTATGATAATCTTTTACTTTTCCCCAATACGCTCTGTTTAATTAATTGCCTTTGATCGTGGTTAAAAAAAAAAAAACCTGTTAAGTGAACATCTTCCTTAGAAAATTACCTTTAATCCACTTCTCTTAAGGAGAAAAAGGAAAGCTCTTTTTTAAAAAAATGAATAAAAATTGTGCATGAGAAAGGTTAAAGTGTTGAGTAATGAGTTGGGTCTGTCCACCAACAAAGGAATTAAGAGTTTATTCATAAGTTTGTAACCAGAGTTGTTTCTGGATCTTGGCCATTAAAATCAACATCAATAAAGCTTGGGTCTTAATTTCCTAATGCCAAGATTGTCTGTTTTAAATTATGCACATAAGGAAATGTGAATACATTCGTGTCGTGTCCCCCTCCCCTCTGTCCCCCCCCCCCCCCCCCCGTATTCCTCCCTCAAACAGAAAAATAAAGGTATATTGGAGATAATCTGAACTTTAGCAAATTTGCAGTGCTGGGCTGTAGATGTGGGCAGCATATGAAGTGCAGATGTGCCTCCAACTTTCCTTCTAATTGAGGCCAGTTCACTTTCATCCCCAATGATGCAAGCTTAAACCCAACGAGTTGAGGGTGAATTCTAGAGGATTCTAAAGATCTGCAATCTGTGTGTTACTTGCTCTGTGAAGCACACAGGATAGCAGTGAAGGATAATGTGGCTCTTTTTTTAAGTACTTTTTATTAGTTTTTAAAAAAAGCCATATTTTTACTGTCTAGGTTGGGGAGGAACCTGCAACCAAGGTACGTGCCTTTGACTGGAATGGAACTCAGGACCCTTGGGCATGCCAAGGCTCTATCCACTGAGCCAAACCAGCCAAGGCTCAGAGTGATTTCTTAAAAGAAAGTATACCATTGTCAGTTATAGAATAATGTTTTTCTTTTTTAAACTTTGTATTTTGGAAAATTTAAAATATACTCAGAAGTAGAGAGAATCCCATATAATAAAGAGGTAATATGCAAATAGACCATCACGGCCTCACAAGATGGCCACCTATGACCAGGCTGGCAGGGGGGTTAGTGAGGGACGACCAAACAACTGAACAGCAGGCTGCGTGGGGCGACCAGGACGGCGGGGGGGGGGGGGGGCGTGAGGGGCAACCAGGCCAGCAGGGGGGGCAGGTAGAGGTGACCAGGCCAGCAGGGGGGAAGTTAGGGGCGACCAGGCCGGCAGGGGGGCAGTTAGGGGTGATCAGGCCGGCACCCAGAGGCAGTGAGGGGCAATCAGGCTGGTGAGGGGGGACAGTTAGGGGAGACCAGGCAGGCAGGCAGGTGAGCGATTAGGAGCCAGTGGTCCTCTAGTAGCAATATAATAAACCCCATGTAACCTCACCCAGCTTTGACTGTTACCAGCACATGTCTAGTCTTATTTCATTTATATTTCCCTTTTACTACCTGATAATCCCCACCCCCATTATATTGAAACAAATTCTAGACATTACATAATTTTATTTGTATTCTAGAGGCCCGGTGCACGAAATTTGTGCACGGGGGGGCCCTCCCTTGCAGGCCTGGTCCCTCTCAATTGCCCTCCCTTGCAGGCCTGGTGCCTCCCAACTGCCCTCCCCTGCTGGCCATCTTGTGGTGGCCATCTTGTGTCCACATGGGGGCAGGATCTTTGACCACATGGGGGCAGCCATTTTGTGTGTTGGAGTGATGGTCAATCTGCATATTACTCTTTAATTAGATAGGATAGAGGCCTGGTGCAGGGGTGGGGGCCAGCTGGTTTGCCCTGAAGGGTGTCCCGGATCAGGGTGGGGATTCCCTTGGGGCATGGGGTGGCCTGAGCGAGGGGCCTGTGGTGGTTTGCAGGCCAGCCACGCCCCCTGGCGACCCAAGCGGAGGCCCTGGTATCTGGAATTTATTTTCCTTCTACAATTGAAACTTGGTAGCCTTGAGCGAAGCCAAGCCTCCTGCTTGCTCCGTGGCCGGCAACCATTTCTGTTGGGGTTTATTATCCTTCTATAATTGAAACTTTGTAGCCTGGAGTGGAGCGAAGCCTTCTGCTTGCTCTGTGGCAGCAGCCATTTCTGTTGGGGTTTGTGTATCTTCTATAATTGAAACTTTGTAGCCTTAAGCGGAGGCCTGGGCTGGCCAGGGTGTTCGGAAAGCTTTGCTTCTTCCATTGCTGGGGACAACCCTAGCCTCCCACTCTTTCCAGCTCCGTGGCTGCCGCCATTTCTGTTTGGATTTGTTTACCTTCTATAATTGAAACTTTGTAGCCTTGAGTGGAGGCTTAGGCCGGCAAGGGCAGGCGGAAAGCTTGGCTTCCTCCATTTCCTGGGAAACCCAAGCCTCCCTCCTGCTCTCTGTGGCTGTACCCATCTTGGTTGGGTTTATTTGCATACTCGCTCTGATTGGCTGGTGGGCGTGGCTGGTGGGTGTAGTGGAGTGATGGTTAATTTGCATATTACTCTTTTATTAAGTAGGATATCTCTATCTCTATCTCTATCTTTATCTCTATCTTTAAAAGAGAAGACTCTTGATAAAATACAAAATACCATTATTGCACTTAAAAAAGTTACTGGTAAACCCTTAATATCAAATATTCACCTGTTCAACTTTTCATTTGCCTTTGTTTTCTTTGATAATTTTTTGTTTGAGTTAGGATTCAGATTAGATCTATATATTGTGAATAGTGATTTTGTATAATTTATAAGTTCTTTTTTATACATGGGTGAGCAAAAATAGGTTTACACTTGAAATGCAAACATATACTATAGTAATAAATAATACAAGAATGAACTCCTGTTTCACGAACTGAGAATTGTAAACCTATTTCCCCCCACTCTGTATTTCCTTTTAATTAATTATTTTGAAGAACCTAGAGTACTTGTCCTACATCATTCCCATTATTTTTATTTTTCTGATTTCATCTCTGTGGTATAGTTTAACCTGTTTCTCTGTCCTGTGAATTGGTAGTTACTATAGAGGTTTTTAAAATCAGCTTCAAGTTCAATTTTTGAAATACCTTTTGCCCTGAATATTTCATTGTTTCTGTTCTTTCTTAAAATCATTCAAAAAGTATACCAAAGCAATTGTAAAGGCGATTGGGTTTCTTAGTTCTTCATTTTCTGAAATTATCCTAAATCAAATTCACCATAGAAACAGCTGGAACCACTTAGAAATCTGGGAAGATAATAATCCTGTGCAAATACCACATCCAAATACAAATTACACAAGAGTTAAGTTAGTTGCCAAAAGAGAAGGGAAGAAAGCAGATGCCATGGTAATTTCTATAGACCTCAAGCCAGTTTTTCAGTTAAAGTGTGACATTTCATAGTAAGATCAGTCTTGATTTTTCTAAAACAATATGGAAACAGTTTAATTTTGCTAGTTAAATTTCCCACCCAATAAGCAAGTATTGTTAGTGACTAAGTTATTTCCCTGGCAGTTGGAAGTAAAAGGATAAAAGTGGGAAGAGGGCAAGTCAGAAAGCAAAGAATATATGTGGGAAATCACATGAATGCGTTCTGCAGTGACCCTTTTGAAGGATATTTGTAATCTTATTCCTACTTCTTATTATGGAAAATTTAAAATGTACAAATAAGTACAGAAAAATCGTATAATGAACATTTGTATTCTCACCACCTAGTTTTTCCTTCCTCATGTTTAGTATGCTTTTTAAAATTTTGGGTGTGGACTCACACTGCTATTCATCAGAATCTTCTCTTTTTTTCATTTGTTGTGAGGTTCAAAGCACAGTCCTTACACCAATTTTCTTTCCTTTGTCAGTGTTGGCAAATCTTTTGCTAGGTTTTATATTATTTTATTTTGGTTGGTGTTCATTATGTTAGGCAGCATGTGAAGAACATCCTGTGATTAAGTTAAGATGCTCTGGTTAGGTTTCATTGCCTCCATTTTTTGTCTTTTTTTGAAAACTTTAAAATGGAAGCATATACACACGTAAAGAGATGGGATAAAACAATGAATTTCCACATACCAATCCTCTAGCTAATTATCGACATCTGTGTACCCCCAAGTCCCTGTTTCCCTACCCTGTTCCATGCTGGATTGTTTTAAAGCAAATCCCAGATATTATATCAATCACTTCATCCATAAATACTTTTTTATATGTATGTGATGGGTAAGCATTTAAAATGAAACAAAACCACAATTCCATTGTCACATCTAAAATTTTTCATATTTCCTTAGTAGCACATACTCAGTTATAGAGTCTGTTCTAAGAGGAAGTGAGAAGGTGTTTGCATCCTAACCTTTGCTTTGTATTTCAACAAAGTGTGACTAAACATTCCACTTGGAGAAGGTGAACCTTGTAATGCTGGATCAATAAGCTGCTGCCTTGCTTCCTGCAGACAGCTTTATTTCCTCTGATTTGAGTAAACAGATGAGGTTTCATCAAGAGTTAACTGAATTTGTGTCATGTTTCCAAACCTCTGGGAAGACACTGTCTGATATTTTCAAAAGCATGTTTTATAAAACGAGTTTTCTTTGTCCATTTAATGTGAATAATGGTCCATCCCATAAGCAATAATAGTTCTATTCAGCTTAGTAGGTTTTCTTTTCCAAAACAAATGCGGCTCAGTTTTATCATTATGCTCCCATAGTGACTATCATGACTCTTTTGTTAAGTATTAAATTTGAATTGCCAGTTTTTTAATTCTTTGAATACTTACTGAATGGTGGGCAGAAGTACAAATAATACAGCTGCATACCATACTAATAAAAACAAAATGTTGTGCCTTGAAAACCACTTCTTCTCTAAGAATATAAATAAGTATTATGGAATTCTGTATTTATTCATCAGCGAGTTAAATTTTGTAGTAAATAAGAGAGATTCTACTGTATTTTTGTTAGAGAATCCCTTTTCAGTGTTAGACATAGTTGGTCTGTAAAATAACCTTTTGAGATAAGATAATTTTTATATCTATAAGAAAACATTTACATTTTTTGTACAAAAGCCATCACTTAAAATATATGTGAAATTGATTTAATTGCAGAGTATATATGAATATTGTCATATCTAACAAATAAAGTTCATTCTATAAATTTTCAAATGGTGACAGCAAGTGGAAGAATGTGATTTATTTCTTTCCCATTTGTGATATTGATGAACTGTGAATTAGTTCAATTGAAATCTGTACTGGATTGTTCATATAAGACTGTAGAGGTTTGGTGTCTTTTTTATGAGAAATATTAGAGGCCCGGTGCATGAAATTTGTGCATGGGGGGGGGGAGGGGAGAGATGTCCCTCAGCCCAGCCTGCACCCTCTCCAATCTGGGACCCCTAGAGGGATGTCCTCTCACAATCCAGGACTGCTGGCTTCCAACTGCTTGCCTGCCTGCCTTCCTGATTGCCCCTAACCGCTTCTGCCTGCCAGCCTGATCACCCCTAACCACTCCCCTGCCAGCCTGATTGGTGCCTAACTGCTCCCCTGCCAGCCTGTTTACCCCTAACTGCCTTCCCCTGCAGGCCTGGTCACCCCTAACTGCCCTCCCCTTCAGGCCTGGTCACCCTTAACTGCCCTCCCCTGCAGGCCTTGTCCCCCCCAACTGCCCTTCCCTGCAGGCCTGGTCGCCCCCATCTTCCCTCCTCTGCTGGCCTGGTCACCCCTAACTGCCCTCCCCTGCTAGCTTGATCACCCCCAACTGCCCTCCCTTGCAGACTTGGTCCCTCCCAACTGCCCTCGCCTGCTGGCCATCTTGTGGCGGCCATCTTGTGTCCACATGGGGGCAGGATCTTTGTCCACATGGGGGCAGCCATCTTGTGTGTTGGAGTGATGGTCAATTTGCATATTACTCTTTTATTAGATAGGGTAGAGGCCTGGTGCATGGGTGGGGGCCGGCTGGTTTGCCCTGAAGGGTGTCCCAGATCAGGGTGAGAGTGCCCTTGGGGTGTGGGACGGCCTGGGCGAGGGGCCTGTGGTGGTTTGCAGGCCAGCCACGCCCCCTGGCAACCCAAGCGGAGGCCTTGGTATCTGGAATTTATTTATCTTCTATAATTGAAACTTTGTAGCCTTGAGTGGAGGCCTGGGCCCGCCAGGGTGTGCAGAAAGCTTGGCTTCCTCCATTGCCGGGGAAACCAAGCCTCCTGCTCACTCCGTAGCCGCAGCCCTCTTGGTTGGGATTAATTTGCATACTCGCTCCTGATTGGTGGGCATGGCTTGTGGGTGTAGCAAAGTGATGGTTAATTTGCATATTACCCTTTTATTAGATAGAACTAGTATATGTATTTAGAGAGTTGGTTATTTTCCCTATCACTGTAACAGAATTTGAAGCATCTTAAAGGGAATATATAAGATAAAGTTGTTTCAGTAAAAACAAACAGAGGTCAGGTAAATTTGAAATTAAAAAAAAAAATCACAATGAAATCTGCCCTCTGCAACCTCCTATCTCTGAATAATATGTAAGCTTTACCTATTATTATGTTTTGTTTTTAGACAAGTAATATTTTTAAATAATGTAATGTTTGGTAAAGCCATTACTCTTCTCTGTCTGTTGGAAATTTATTAAAGGTTTTTTCCATGAATATGATCCTTAAATATTTTGGTCTTGGAAGTACAAATATGAATAACATTTTTGAAAAAAAGGAGTAATGATAATTAATAGTTGAGCCTGATATTATTTTCAGTTTTTCAAAAAATGATAAGCATTTGTATGCTTAAGAGTCAATTCTTTTTAACCCTCCCTGTGGAAGTGAATCATACCGTCCAAGGCATAGCTCATATGTCAGCTTTTCTATGAAGTTCTAATTTCCACAAGTAGAGTTAATATCTCTGTTTTCTTTGTCTCCCAATTTAGTGGCAATTAACAGGTTGGATTTTAAAATCCTAAAATGCTCAGCTTTTCCTACTATATACATTTTTTCCAGGGCAGCAACCCTATATTATTTGTGTATTCCCAGTGACTGCCAGAGAGCAAAGGATTATATATAGACTAGAGGCCCAGTGCACGAAATTCGTGCACGGGTGTGTGTGTCCCTCAGTCCAGCCTGCACCCTCTCCAATCTAGGACCCCTCAAGGGATGTCCGACTGCCCATTTAGGCCTGATCCTACGGTAGGATCAGGCCTAAATGGGCTGTTGGATATCCCTCTCACAATCCAGGACTGCTAGCTCCCAACTGCTCACCTGCCTGCCTTCCTGATTGCCCCTAACTGCTTCTGCCTGCCAGCTTGATCACCCCCTAACCACTCCCCTGCCAGCCTGATTGATGCCTAACTGTTCCCCTGCAGCCTGTTTGCCCCTAACTGCCCTCCCTTGCAGGCCTGTTCCCCCCCAACTGCTCTCCCCTGCAGACCTGGGTCCCCCCCAACTGCCCTTTCCTGCAGGTCCCGTTGCCCCCAACTTCCCTCCTCTGCTGGCCTGGTCACCCCTAACTGCCCTTCCCTGCTGGCTTGATTGCCCCCAACTGCCCTCCCTTGCAGGCCTGGTCCCTCCCAACTGCCCTCCCCTGCTGGCCATCTTGTGGTGGCCATCTTGTGTCCACATGGGGGCTGTCATCTTTACCACATGGGGGCAGCCATCTTGTGTGTTGGAGTGATGGTCAATTTGCATATTATTCTTTTATTAGATAGGATTAGATAGGATAGAGGCCTGGTAAATGGGTGGGGGCCGGCTGGTTTGTCCTGAAGGGTGTCCCAGATCAGGCTGGGAATTCCCTTGGGGTGTGGGTTGGCCTGGGTGAGGGCCTGAGGTGGTTTGCAGGCCGGCCATGCCCCCCAGCAACCCAAGAAGAGTCCCTGGTATCTGGGATTTATTTATCTTCTGTAATTGAAACTTTGTAGCCTTGAGCGGAGCCAAGCCTGCTTTCTCCATGGCTGCAGCCATTTTTGTTGCGATTTATTTATCTTCTATGATTGAAACTTTGTAGCCTTCTGTGGAGGCCTGGGCCCGCCAGGGCAGGCAGAAATCTTGGCTTCCTCCATTGTGGGGGAAACCCAAGCCTCCTGCTCTCTCCGTGGTTGCAGCCATCTTGGTTGGAGTTAATTTGCATGCTCGCTCCTGATTGGCTGCTAGGCGTGGCTTGTGGGTGTAGCGGTGGTACGGTCAATTTGCATATTACTCTTTTATTAGGATGTTTGTGGAATGAAAAACAGTAAATGAAAAAAATGTTTAATAGAGCTTCGATTCTTCATATAGTTTGTTTTTGGAGTAAGCTAATATATTGATTGACTGATAATCTTTTTTTTTTAAATATATTTTATTGATTTTTTTACAGAGAGGATGAGAGAGGGATAGAGAGTTAGAAACATCGATGAGAGAGAAACATCCATCAGCTGCCTCTTGCACACCCCCTGCTGGGGATGTGCCTGCAACCAAGGTACATGCCCTTGACCGGAATCGAACCTGGGACCCTTGAGTCCGCAGGCCACCGCTCTATCCACTGAGCCAAACCGGTTTCGGCAGATTGACTGATAATCTTTTTATTGTATAGAAATTTTTTAGGCGCTAGTATTAATGTGAATGGACTTGTAGTTGGATTTGAAAGAGATTTCTTACATGATGATGATGGACATGATCAACTGACAACTGCTTTTCTATAGAACACTGATTTTACCCATCCTAACTGCTTTGAGTGGCAAAGGTGGCCTTTGTCCTGTCTGTGGATAAGTAAGCCCCTATGCATTTGCACCATAGAATCCTATCCCCATCACTTTTAGCCTACTCAGAGATGCTTTTCTATTAATTAACTAGTAACTGTTCTGTCCCTCTTCCCCCTCCCCCCTTTTTTAAGACAGTGATTTGAACCCTGCCTGTACATTAAAATCACCTGGGACCTTTAAAAAAAAAAAAGCTGAATCTTAGAATCATAGAACTACAGAGTTGGAGAAATAAAAGTTTTATGAGGGAACCTAAAGATTTTAGGGGGCCCTTTAAAATCAATGCTTCTAATTAATCTAAAGACTTGAGGTAAAAACTTGGGGATTTGTAAATCTCCATGGCTGCTATCTCCAAGCTCAACATCTCAGAATCATTGAATTCCATCCATTCGGTCTCCTGGTTGTTTTTTGTCCCCTTAATCTCCATTGCCGATATAATATATTCTGCCCTCTATGCTGTTAATATTTTATAATGTTCTTCTCCTGCCTTAAGATCCCATTCTTTTATTATGCTACTCTTCTGCTCAGTGACCTCTAGTAGCTCCCTTCTGCTCTAAGGGAAGTCAAAAGTAGCAATTTATTCTCCCCTCCTCCCACATTTGAATCCTGTGGTCTAGCCAGAGATTTCTTCCTTGTCTTTTTGTACAGCCATATGTATTTGAAGTGAATGCTATCTGTGTCTTCAGAGAGGATAAGGAATTTTCTTACCACATTCCATAAACTGTGCCTAGAATTCCTCTCTTTTCTCACTTTTTTCTACCTAGTTCCTACACCAAATCACAGAATGTTAGCTCCAGAAGATTTTAGCAATCATTTAATTCAGGCTTTTAAATTTATAGATGAAGAAACTGAGACCCTGAAATGTTACATAGTCCCTCACTGCACAGGCAACAAAACAAATTAGCCTTAGACTTAGGTTATAAATCCTAGTTCACAGACCTTTTTCTTCTATGATGCAGCTCCAATTCTAGCGTTTCCCTCTTAACTGTCTCTGATCACCTCAGTTAGAATTCTGGTCTCCACACTTTGGTGCTATTTTGTTGTGGCAGCATTGGTGCTGCTGTTGTGATAATAATTAACAGTGACATTGCTTACCTTTGAGTGCTTACTTAGCAATGGTCACTGTGCTAATACACACGTTGATAATTTCATTTGTACCTCACGATCATGACATGGTAGGTATTGTTACCCATGTTACAGAAATAAGGAAACAGGTGTAGAGAGGTAAAGTCTTAAAAGGTCAAGACTTAGGTTTGAACTCAGTTGAGTCTGATCACAGAGCAAAACTCATCTGAGCTGTTTGTAGTCTTTTAAGTGTAAACATCTTTAGTTTTTTCCACTGGATTGTAAGGCTCTTGGTAACAGCGAACGGGTCACGAATGTCTTTGTACCTTTTACAGTATCTGTCACAGAAGAGCTCAGTAAATATTTATTGATTTCAGTTGGACAGGTGGGAACTTGGTGACCACGTTTTAAGGTCCTAGCATTGGTGTACAGTGGGGAAGGAAGCAGAAGGTGACAAGTGAAGCTTTTCTCAAATTTAGGCGCTAGACCTAGGAAGGGGGATACAAGGATAGGGTGGATTGACGATTTAATGGGATGATGTGGGCAGGAGAGTTCCATCAACTTTCCCTGTTTAGTGGCCGTTAATGGCATATTATGCATTTATTTACCTGTGATAGTTTGTAAGAAAATCTCAGTTGCACATTGTCTTTTGCCTTTGTTCATTGTTGTGTTGGGTGTTACCGTCTCAAGTTGTCCCGAATCTACCACTGAACCAGAGTGTTAGCAAATACTTTTGCATATAAGATTGGCCTTTTTTAACCAAGAGAGATTTTTCTCAAAATAGGATCTTGAACTGTCTTCTTAACTGAGAACTTCCAAACTGGTGGGATGCTTGAGCTCTGCAAAAGTACATTTTGATTATAAATGTGGGTTAGGTGAATGCTTGTCCTTTTGAAGTCAGCAATTAGATATGAAAAATCTTTTGCCCCTTCTGCCTATTAGCAAAGCAAAACCCTTAAGCTGTTTAGGCATATTGGTTTTCCATTTTTCTAGGATTTGAGTCTAGTCGTTTTTGTTCCTTTGTAATAACCTCCATAAGGTATTGTGGCAGCTTAATTCTTTAGTGATCAGGAGTATGAGAATGAGGCCTCCCCATTGAAGAGAGGTAGATTTAAGACTTACAGTGTGATCTTTGAAGTATAAATACATTTCAGAACATTCGAAAAACTTTATTTGAAGTGAATGCTGTCTGTGTCTTCAGAGAGAGGATAAGTAAAATGTTCAAACTAAACTGAGTGTAGAAAGAGCATTAGTTTAGGAGACAAAAGATCTGAATGGTTCTAGTTTTATTTTATCATTAACCCACCCAGTCATATAACCTTGGAAAGTAATTCTGAGCTTCATTTTTTTAAAATTTCTTGCTTTTAATGAATTGGATCCTATTATCTCCAGTTAATTAAATAATATAATTCTACTTAAAATTTAGTATGTATTCTCTCAATTACTTATTGGCAAAAACCTATTGAATTGATTAGCTCTGTGTTTGATTATATTTGAGCCATTTTGGGTATCTCTTCAGCCTTTTCTGTGGCTTTATTTATTTATTTTTTTGTTTCTAGCTGTTATGTAAGTAGCTTTCTCTTTTATGCCTTATGTAAGTAGCTTTCTCTTTTATGCCTTGTTTAATATTTGCATATTTTCTCATTCTTACCTGTTTCCTTACTTTTCTACCCATTGCTTTAAACAGATGTTTAGGTAAATCTGTTCTTTATACTTAAACCAACAGTTCAATCATATTGCCTTTTTAAGAAGTACCTACTAGGTATTTAGCACTGTGCTACATTTTAATATTCCCTACTATTCTTTATAACCTTGTGAATCAATAAGAACCTTTGGTACCTCTAGGCAGAGGATGTCATTTAATTTATTAGCAGCTGTTGCTGTCGACATGTAATTATATTTGACTACAAGTGCATTTTATAAGATGAGTCTGCTGAAGTCAATATGCTTGTATACATGATGCAGATTAAGAAAATTATTTATTACTAAAGTAAGTGCTTGAGAAATTGCCTATTTAGAAATGCAGTGAATTTAAAAGATACTAGTTGAGGGTCTAAGATATGCAGGGGAACTTTGATTTTATTACCATACAAAGGAAAGCTTATACAAAAATGACTTCTCCCTAAGTTTCTGCTTTCTGAAGCTGTAACATGCTGTTACCCTTTTAAGTTCTGGCTATTTAGTCAGAAGTAATTTCAGTAAAAGCTTGTTGGTATAGTTTTGGCAAGTTATGGAGCACCTGCTTTAATAGTTGCTTTTAAATACTTTCAAACCAAGGGTCTGAGAGGCAGTGGTGAGAGCAGGAGGTTCAGACAGCAGGAAAGTGTGTGTGTACATGTGTTTGTGCATTGCTGCAATGCACATATTATCCTTATTGGGTTGGGGAGAGGGGGTATGTAAAAACAAAACAGATCCTCCCCTAAGGATTTCATTGTTGGACAGAGGGCTCAGAACTATCAAATCTTGGTTCAGACTTAGTATGGCACCAACATCTGTGGCCTATTAAAGATCAGCTTTCAGCAGTTTGGTAGCAGTTAAATGTCCCTGGAATGTTTATGCGAGCAGTTGCTCTGTAATTTGACAGGCTTCTCAAATATTCCAAAGTAAATGTATAAAATCAAAGTCATCTTTGACATGGGAATCATATTCAGGACAACATGGAGGAAAATGCATTTTTAATTTCTGGAATTAACTTGGCAATTTAAAAATAGAGTTGTGATAGCTCTGATCCTTCCTGCATGCTTTAAAATTTTTATTTCCATACAATGAAATTGTAGAATGTAAATTTAGCTTTTGAACAGACAGTGAGTAATGTACTATTTACCCAAGTGATTCTTCAGATCTGACTAGTGGAATTTACTTAAAACACTTTTTCACAAATGCTCAAGTAGGGAGTAGGATGATATATTCAGGTTTTTGTAAAATAAACACTAAACTTTAAACTTTTTACTCCTAAGCAAACAGAGAAGGCCTCAGCATTCACTTAATGCTTTCCCCAAGTATAGCCACCTAAGAAGGAAGTTAAGTCATAAGGAAATAAAAGTCTTGTATTTCCTTACCAGAATTTTAGAAAAGACAGAGAAACTAGGGAGGAAAATACCCATATAAATATGGAATGTTTAAGATTTTCTTTTTCTTTTTAATATTCTGCTCTCTAGTGTTATCACCAATGAGTTTCACTGATTGGAAGGTGGGACAGCTGAAATATTTACTCTCTGATCCAGTCAACAAAACTCCCAGAGAGAATTGCGCTACCTTAAGAGTAGATCCCTTTTTACTTTGCAGCCCTTTCCAGCTAGTGAGCAGTCTTTGTGGTGTACTCTCAGTAATTTGGCCATTCACAAATTCCAGCAAGACTTTTATAGGATTTGTGAAAAATTGGGGACACAAGGAATAAAGGCATGGCAAGTTCATATTATTTCAGAGTGAGAAACATTAAGTAATTATAACATTTGAGTCATCTAATTATCAAGTATGATTAGAGAGCTATAACAAAGAGAAAAAATATATATGTAAATACTAGAGGCCCGGTGCACAAAATTCGTGCACTCGGGGGGAGGGGGCCCCTCAGCCCGGCCTGTGCCATCTCGCAGTCTGGGAGCCCTCAGGGGGATGTCTGACTGACGGCTTAGGCCTGCTCCCTAAACCTGCACTCACCAGCCATGAGCCCGACTCAGGGTTTCTGGCTGAGCGCACTCACCACCAGGGGCCATTTCCTGTGTTGAGAGTCTGCCCACTGGTGGTCAGTGCACATCATAGTGACCGGTCATTTTGCAGTTTGGTTGATTTGCATATTAGCCTTTTATTATATAGGAAGTATTTATCTCTAGTAATGTACCCTGAAGAATTTTCCATGAAACTGGTGTAATTTAGTATACAATTTAGGTAATGTGAGGTATGTTTTTTCTCATTAATTTTTAAAAATATTGATTTTAGAGCAGGAGTAAGGTAGAGAGAGAGAGAGAGGAGAGAGAGAGAGAGAGAGATAAACATAGATGTGAGAGAAATACATCAATCGATTGCCTCCCTTACAAGCCCTGACTGGTATGTGTCCTGACTGGGAATTGAACACATGACCTTCTGTGCATGGGACAAGGCTCCAATGGAACCATACTGGCCAGGGCAATGTGCTGTATGTTTTAGGGACTGCAATCTTTTTTCTGATTATGGAGATATAAAGTTATGTTGTTTGAGGGCTACTTTGGTGAAGGACATGCACTTAAAACAATATAGTGTCTTAGTGTTCAAAGAGAACTGGATCACATTTAATGATTCCATCAAGCATTTATAGTTAACATTTTCCCTTTTAAAATAATAAACCAGTTAGAGTCAACTTCTTTTATAGTTTGGTATGTACTGCACATCAGACAAAGGGATATTTTTATTTCATTACTTTATTCCCAGGAGAGCAAAATTGTCACACTGAGGGATGATCCAACCCATTAGTGACAGATTGCACATGACGAGGTAGTCTCAGGGGGGGAAATGAGTTCTGTACACAGAACAGAAAATTGCAGCATGCCTGTTACACAGGACTTGTTTGGCTTATACTTTTCTAAGGGGGCTAATAATTGCTTTGCTTTTTCTGGAAATAGTCTTTTAAAACAGATATTAATTCTTAGAAGGTGTCAGTAATCCTGATGTTGCTCTACAGTGATTGGTAATGTGAGTTGTTGACTTGATATCATCTCTTTGTTCATAGCACTGATAAAGGACAAATTAAAAACATTATCTATATATATAAAAGACTTAGTGACCCTTATGACCGGACAACTGGCTGGTAGCTTGACGTGCACTGACCACCAGGGGGCAGATGCTCAATGCAGGAGCTGCCCCTTGGTGGTCAGTGTGCTCCCACAGCCAACTTCCCGCAGCTGGCCAACCTTCCACGGTCTCTCCCCGACCCCACCTCCTGGCTGGCCGGCCCCATCAGCCCTGATCAGGACTGGACGAGAGTGCCCTGATTGGCCCCGATCACCGGCCAGGCTGAGGGACCCCACCCATGCCTCTAGTAAATTATAACTGCCAACTCTTAAATTTAGATATCTCATTTATTAAACATATTGGAACTCTGGCTTTCTGTTTAGTCTTACCATATATATATATTTTTTTGGTCAGATCTTTTGAAACTGTATTTTCAGCCACCAAGTAAGTATATTACTATATGGTGAATGTTTGAATTTTTGCTTAGGCACTAATGATAGAAGTTATGATACAGAATTTTCACTTTGCCTTCTTTGAAAATATTTTAGTTCTTGGCAGTTTTGAATAAACTATTTAAAGTTGAATTGGCCTTGGAATATTGTGAAACTTGCAAACATGAATAAATACTTGTTAGACAATTCTTGTAAAGTTGGGGAGGGTAAATTAAACTCATGTTCATTGTTAAATTTCTGTATTATTGGCTTAGGAACTCAAAACATTTTTGTGGATTTTTTTTTTTTTTTTTTTTTTTTTGCTCAATAAGTTGAAGTTTTCCTAGTTTTGGGACTGTCTTAAGGCAATGCTGTTTTAAAACACATACTTACCTAAGAAATCGCATGCAAACATAGCTTTTGTGAACAATTATTATGAAAGAGCACAGTTGCTTTACATGTTTTCTGATGTGATGCAGAAAGGGTTAATCACGATATGGCATGGACACTGAATCAGGATTAAAAGTCTGTCCTTCATTTAAGAAAGATGAACGAGCTAAGTATTATCCTTTAGTAAAATGTTATCTTGAGATAGACATTGGGACTAGAACGTAAACAACACAAGTATTCATTTTGGCTGATCTAATGTTCATTTAAACTTTGCAGAGTGTTGCCAGTCGTATTGCTGTGATGTGTGGCTCATGGAATCACTGTTAATCATTGGCTGCTTTTACCATTGGCCTTGTATCTTTTTGGCAAACAGTTGGATCTCTGGAGGTTTGTGATGTAATGGGTAATAATTGTTTGACTTCCTAGGCAACAGCTCTCTGAGACCCAATCTTTTGTGTTCCAGGGGGAGCTATAACAGTTTGTTGATGCCTGACCCTGTGGAAAGGAAGCTTATTTGCCTGATTGCCAGCTTTTGTTGTATTATTACATACTTGGATGTGATACGCACTTAGATGTGAGTCTAAATTATAGGCCTTACTGTTATGATTAAGTTTATTTTATATTTAAAGGAATGAATTACACTTAATGGTTTGGCTTACAGAGGGAAAGGAAATTCAAATCCAACCCTAATATAGACAGCATATTTGACTTTTCAGTATTTGGTTATTAGCAAGTAACTTTCATACATGTTCCAAAAACATGTATTCTTCCTGTGTATTTTGTCTGGTCCCTTACATAGTATGTATTGGAAATCCTATCTAATAAAGAGGGGATATGCTAATTGACCATCACACCCTCACAAAGATGGTGGCACCCACAGCCAATAAGGAGGGACTATGCTAATTGACTTCCATGCCCTTAAAGATGGCGGTGCCCTCAGCCACAAGATGGCGGTGCCCAGTCTCCTCAGCCCCTCTGGGGCGGCAGGCGCGTGGCATGGCCGGGTTCGCTCCCACGCGGGTCCGGCTGCTCTGTGCGCCTGCCTCCGGAGTCCCCCAGTCCCCTCAGTCCCCCAGCCGCCCAGGGCCAGCCCAAGGCGCAGGCAAGCCTTGGATGGCGGCTGCCCAGCCGCCCAGTGCCGCCCGAGGCTCAGGTAACCAGTGCTGGCCGAGGCTTGCGCTGCCGGCAGTGGCAGCAGCAGAGGTCTGATAGGGGTGTTGCCTTCCCCTGATCGCCAGATTGCCTCCTGCCCCTGAGGGCTCCCAAACTGTGAGAGGGGGCAGGCCTGGCTGAGGTACCCCCGCCTCCTCCACTGCATGAATTTTCATGCACTGGGCCTCTAGTGAGGGATATAAAAGTGGTAAGAATTTTTGTATTTGAGTTTACACATTGTTAGACAATGAGTTAAGTAACTGAAACAATGACAGAGTAATTTTAAGACCAATAATATGTATTATTGAGGTATCTAAAGGAATTTACAGTAATGGAAGAAGTTTGGGAAGACTCGATGAATTAGATTGGAAAACGGGGTGGGGGAACAGAAAGATGTTGGTGAAATGATGCAGTCTGTGCTAAGCCTGGGATTAATGCAGAGGGCCATACTGTGGCTAGGACCTTCATTACAAACTAGAGGAGTTAAAATGTGATCTGGTAGGGATCCATTGGAGCTACTAAGCTGTGGCAAAATGAAATAACATTTTTAAAAGATGAGTTGGATTTGGCAGAGATGTGCAGAATGGTTTGCATGAAAGTCCTGAAGTGGTGTTGTACACCAGGACAGACAGACACAGTATCTTCTCTCATGGCATAACGTTTATGTTGTTCAGTTCACTTTAGCCCAGAGTCTCTGCCTTAGAGATACAAATTCAATCGTGTCAGTCAGTATCGTGTTAATAATGGGGTTTGGGAAAGCTGAATCTTGCTGTTCCTCCTCCCAGTCAAGCAAGAAAAATAAAAACCCAGAAACCCAACTCCTACAAAAAAAAAAAAATTAACTTTTTTTATTAGAATGTCAACTTATAGTGAGAAATATAATGGGCAAGAGGAATAAATATGTACATCATCCTGTCTAGTGTGTATTCTTCATATTGGCCACGTGGCTGGCACATGTCAGGTGGTGAGTTGTGAGTGTGGAATCAGAACTGGAAGGTTGGCTGTAATGATAATAGATGACTTATGAGTAATTCAGTGCTGTTTTTTTGTTTCTGTAATCTGTATACCGGTTCCTGGGCTAGGTGCTTTGTCTTGTTTATTCGACATCAACAAAATGGATCCAGTTCCTGTCCTCATTCATCCTCCCTATAAGGCTATTCTTGTTAGAAAGCACTCAGTCTGACCACATAATCTCTCCCTCTGAATTTGTCTACTCATTGCTGTCCACTCTTAAGATTGAAATACTTTTCTTAAGTCATTTAAATAATTTCAATCATAGTGCTTCAAGTCTTAGTGATGTAGGGGATGATTGGTAACTTTTAGGTAATTTGCACAGCTTTGCTTTGATCCACTTTGTGCTCATTTTTCTGTGCTGTTAAAGGTTTCATTTTGCCCCTGTGAACTGCGTGCAATTTGAAATAATCCAAGACTGCTAGAAGAGAAGTAAAACCAGGAGGCCAGCTTAGAGGTTCAATTTCTGCTCACAATGATATTCTAGCTCTGAGCTCGCCTTGCTTCTTGTACAGTATTTCCATACCTTACAGAGGATTTACTGTGGGAATGAAGACCAAAGGGATGACTACTGATCTATCCAAAGAACAGGTGACAGATGCTAGTTAGGGCGAATGTGGGTGAAGGAGAAGATGGAATTAGAGGCAATTTAGAAGTGAAAGCTTAAGTGGGAATGTTCAATAAATAGATCCTGAATGAGTGAAAAATGATGGCTGACTGCCGCTTATAAATTGGCAGGTTTCTCCGCTATTTGTTTTTAAAAAGTGTTTAATTGACATGAAAGGAAAGTTAAATATTACTGTAGACATAGAGTTCTTTTCAGAAAAGGGAAGTTTGTATTTATACTCATTAAAATCTATGGTTTGCTAAAGATTAGATGGAGCTAATTTTGGAGGGAAGGTGAAGGACAACAGGAAAAGAAATATATAATGACCCTTCTTCACTTTCCTGATTGATTTTTCAGTTTGAATCAGTTTGTTGTTTGTGGGCAGGGTTTTGCATAAGATACTGGAATGTGGTTCTTTGAGTCTATGTAGGATTTTTAATGCTTTTCATTAATTCTTGTTGGCTAGACCTTCTGACAGATAGTTAGAAATACTATTATATAACATAGGAAGTCCTTCCGTCTTGAGATGCTGCTACTGACATGATCTTCTGGGTGAGTTTCTTCTGTGGCAGGATCACAGCACTCATTAGACCACATAAAGTGATGAGAAAGGGAGTGAGCTTTACTCCCTGAATATGGGTTTTGGTCGCCTGCCCACCCCCACCTGGAATATGGAGCTGCAGCAGCTATCCTGCAGTGAAGATGTTGAAGCCCCATGTTCAAGATGGCAGAGCAGGAGGATAAAGGCTAGTTTCTTGATGACATTCTTGACTAGATACATCAGCTCTGAATTACCTACTTCCATTTTTGTAGTTATATGAGAAAAATGATTTTGGTGTATTCTAGCCATTGTAGTTGGGTTTTCAGGTAGGATTACTGAAAATAGCCAGTATCCTATAAGGGTTAAATTCTAGATTATATATGAACAGCTATGAATCAATAAGAAAAAGAAAGACAACCCAGTAGAAAAATCAAGGATAATGGTAGGTGAGTCACAAAACTGTAAACCCAAATGGCCAGTTAGCATGTGATCACACTAATAGTTAGGAAATTCAAGTTAAAACAGACTTTTCCATAACTACCATGAGTCTAAAAATATCAAGTGTCGAGGAAGATGTAGAGCAATTTTTATTATCGTTCACTGTTGGTGAGAATATAATTGCTGCAGCCACCCTGGAGAACATTTTTGCAATATCAAGTAAATTACCATACCGTACTGGCCAGCATTCCACTGGGTATGTGCCCTAGAGATTCCTGCACATTTGCATGGAGACATGGAAGAAGAATTCATTGAGGTAGTAAAATAATGGAAACAGTCTATCCTTCAATTGCGGGGGTGGTGGATAGTGTCTTTTATTGTATGATGAAGTACCATATAGGAGTTAAAAAGAATGACCTACATATATTAACTACATAGAGCTATATATATGAGCAAAACTGGAACTAAATGCAAAAGACTATGAACTTGGTAATAATATTTATATAAAATATAAAAGGAATATTGAAACTATGCAAAAAATGTCATTCCTGCAGCTACTGAGATATACAAAGCTTGGCAACTATTTTTATAAGTGATTTTCCTGGGAGCCTAAAAATTGGTTTTAAAAACCAGTCAATGTTAATTCATTGCCTGTTTTGTTCCTTGACCAATGGTATATGGTCAAAATTTTAAACCCTTTCCAAAACACATTCATGTATATTTTCACTTAATCTAATTACTTTTTGAGATAAAGGGCAGGAAGGATTTCTATTCTTATTAAAATTAAGTGGCAGTAGTTGGACTTATCTTTCTGATTTCTAGTTTAGTTCTTTTTATAATAGTTTTATAGTTTTTTCAATACTCAATTTAATGTCTAGGTACTTCATTTATGCAGCAGAATGGTAATAATTTACCAGTAAATATAATCATAGTGACTGTCTAATTTGAGTGATCCATTATTTATTTTTTTAAAATAAATAAATAATTATTGGTTTATTGTCTTTTCTTGGGGGGATGAATACAGTTTTTAGACCTCTGTTCTCAAACCTTAGGATGCACAGAAATTGTCCAGTGAATTTATGAAAAACAATCACAGCCTCTCTACCCACCACACCTCTACCCCCAGACTAAGAATTCTGCCTTTCTCTTTCTCTCCATTACTAGATTGGTTTCTTAAGGGCTGTGGACTTTTCCTTTGCTATTTTCCACAGTGAACAAATAGCCTGGTAGGGGTTGTGTGTGTGTGTGTATATGTGTTATATTTGCAGGATGAATTCAGGAAGAACTTTCCAGAATTGACTACCTAAACAAATTAGTACTATATTAATTGTGGAAGGAGAAGACTAGAAAAGATTTTAATGCTCAGAAGTTAGACATGTTCTGAAATTGCATTTCACTTAATCTGGTAAGCATTATTTTCAGATATTCTTTTCACTAATAAGATCATTTAAATCCATGATTATAGCCTTAACCAGTTTGGCTCAGTGGATAGAGCTTCGGCCCTCAGACTGAAAGGTCTCGGGTTTGATTCTGGCCAAGGGCATATACTTTGGTTGCAGGCTTGATCGACCGTCAGTATGGGGTGTGCAGGAGGCAGCTGATCGATGTTTCTAACTCTCCATTCCTCTTCCTTCCTCTCTGTAAAATCAGTAAAAATATATTTAAAAAAACAACAACATCCAAAACCCCATGATTTAAAATTCCAAGGAAGCATTTTACTGGAAAAAGTGTGATAGAAAATAAGAGTAAATAGAAAAATTACATTATTTCACTCAAGTATACTAAGCTAGCTTGGAAATTAACAGTTTTCTTAGAGGAGTTGTTCTCTAGCACAGGCTACTGTGAATTGTTCAGCCCATTGGCAGCAGCACGAAAAACTGCCCTTTTCACCCTTTCCGGCACACAAATGTGCACAATTCATAGCTGGAACCTATCTTCAAGAAACTGCTGGTTTTATTGAAGCCAAATGTGTGGAGTTTTCATTTAGACACATGGAGGGCCTTCAGTGCTCTTGCCATGTGTAAAGTAAATCACACAGAGATACTTAAAAAGACACAAGCAAACAAAACACCCTCAACTTATTGTGTGTAAATACAGATGCAGACATAACTTATTGGGTAATAAATACATCTCTGCCTTCTGCACTTTTTATCCCTCTCAATGTTAAGCTGTGTGCTTTTTAATAGAGTAACTGCACAATAAATCCTAATTGAATATAGGGTGGAGGTGGGATGAGAATGAACAGAAATTGGTGACATTTTACATTTTTCATCTCTTTTTAGAAAAGTCCAATTATATTTTAAACTGGGTTTTCTAATGGTGCAAGAAATTTAAAAATGAACAGTAGTAAAGAAATTTCTTAATTGCCCATTTAGCCTAATCTGAAGCAAACTTTCCCAGGCAAGAACTTTTCTCTCATGGGCCAGAAAACCCTTGTGCTTGAACATTGAACTTGAGTGCTTTGACTTCTCATGCCAGACCTCTGGATAACCTTGGGCAGCTGTTCTTCTGTTGTTGTTTCCTTATTCCAAAGTAAGTTGTGTGAAGATGTGGATAGTTAATTCAAGAAATGCTTTTGTTGTTTCTTTGGTGATTGTCTTACAGGTTTTTTCTGCTGGTGTTAAATAGCACACAGGACTACCTCAGACCCACAGAGTAAATCCTATCTAATAATAGAGTAACATGTAAATTACCATCACTCCGCTACGCCCACGATTGGGCAGCGGGAGGCTGGGGGGCGGGACTTGGGGTGGCCTATCCGGCCATTGAGAGGCACGGATCCGCTGCCACTGAGGGGGGCTACCCTGCTGTTGAGAGGCGCAGGGGGCGGGACTCCCGCCCCCTGTGCCTCTCAACGGCCAGATCCGAGGCCGCTGAGGGGGCCTGCCGCGGACACCCAGCTGCACCTCTCAACGGCGGACAGGCACCCAGCTCCACCGCGAAAAGCGAAAGCGTGTAGGGGACCCTACATGTGCATGATTCAATCATGCACTGGGCCTCTAGTAAATAAATAAAGCTATTTCTTCCTCATTTCATAGACACTTTCTCATAAATATTAACCATTAGAGTGTACTTTGAAGATGCTGATAGGCTGATAAGCAGTAATATGTAATCTCCTTGATAGTCTGTTTTGCTTATGGAGATGAAAGATGGTCTGATTTATTGTCAGTTAAAGCAAGCAGTGAATGAAAGCATGTTTGCAATTAGTGCTTGCTCTGCGTGCAGTTTTATCTATTTAAATGGGAAAGATTACCTAAAATAACAAGGTGTGTTGTTTGAGGTTAAACAGAGGCAAGCCAGGTCTCTCTACTTACTAGACACATAAGAAATTTCCTTTGAATTTCTAATGTGGAGTCTTTGGTTTGTCCTCCAGATTTCTTCCCAGTATAAATCTATAGGATTTATTTTGTGGGAATAATTCAGTGTACCTCTCAAAAGGAGTTCTGAAGTTGAGCATATTTTAAATTAGTGTTAATATTGACCTCTGAAAAGTATTCTTTTGATTATCTTTTATTAAATCGAAGTAATGCTGTGTATCGTTGAATAGAAGTTTCCTTGCTTATCATTTTTGGACAATTTCTGACATTATACCCTTTCAGAAAAGTTGTCTTTGCATCATTATTGGACCTTGTTTGAGGTTGCAAGTCATTTTGGGAGACAGAAAGTGATCCCTGGAAAATGTAGGGCTGATTTTCAATCTGAAGTGTGAGCTTGGTTCACCAGATTGAATTTTGGCATTTGACTCTCTCAGGGTAGGGTAGTGTCCAGCTTTATCTTGTGAGTAACTGCAGATGCCTTTTTTGCCATTTGGGTTTAAGTTTTTTTCTTTTTTTAGTAAATGACTTATCTGTGAAATTTTAAGCCCATTGGGATACAAAGAATTTTCTGGTTTTCAAAGGTTCTTTTTTTAATATTGCATTTAAAAGACAATTTTGGCTTTATTTTTAGAAATTAAATGTTACAGCTGTAATTTACCACCTCCTCCCCTCCCCTCCGCTTAAATTATTGAAGGAGAAAAATGTAGACTGATTTTGTATGCCTGAATAAAAAACAGAGGAGGGAACTTCAGCTTCATCCTTGTGCAAACCCTTGCCCACATACCTCTATGAGATCCTTCAGTGTAGGAAAACCCCAGATTCAGAGGGAAGGGAAGATTGGAGGTTGTTTTTTTAATCCAAAGGCAGATACCAATTTAACCACTCATTTGAAACAAGGCAAGTTGAGAACAGTGGGAAATCAAGGACAATGAAGCCTCAGGAAATGGCTTTACATGTTGCAGATTGCATCCTGGACGATTTGGATAAAACAGAAACAGCTGTGATGCCAAAAGCCCTATAGATTTCCAAGGCTGGCGGAAAGTGTGGTGTAGCACCCTTTATGAGCTGATTTAATACAAAACTTTGCCCACAGGTCTTTGGTGACTTGCTTTCAGTTTTCTTCACAAAAATGCAAAATATTTGGGGCCCTTCTTATTACTAAATGGGAAATTGTGTGCATTTGGCTCCGTAAAGCAAGTAGCCTTGAGAGATGGGTCTGCCTAGAAATTGACTAGATTTTTGTGGGAGAACGGGTGAAAAGGGCAATTTCCTGTTCTGCTGCCAAAAAGGTCTGAACAATTTGTAGTAGCTTGTGGCTAGAAAACAACTTCTGTGAGGCAAAACAGCAACCCCAGACTGGCTCTGGGTATGTGTGAGAAAATGTTCTTCTCTCCTGTTCGATTGTTAGACTTTATGGCAAACTTAAATGGTGAATTTTTAAACTCAACCACTTAAAATGGTGTTTAGTTGATTTGGATAAAAACCTGGGGAATACGTATGTTTGGAGTTAGCACAAGTAGTGCATAATGCTCTATTTTAAAAAAGGGCAGCATTTATATTTTGCTTTTATTGTAACCGTGAGCTTGGATGGTAATCCATTTTTCTCCTGCCTTAAAAAAGTGCAGGTCAATCTTGGCATCTTGTGCATTTTTACAGGAATGTGTTTTTTTCTCAGTTAACTTATTAGAAATATGCTTTCCTCTTAGTTCACTTGGGCCTGGTGTTCCATTTTGTATTAGATGTATGTTTGTTATACACACACACACACTGGTAATTGCCACTTAATAGCACTTACAGTGTGTCAGGCACCATATTGTTGTCCTTGTTATTGGTTATGTTGTTTGCTTTCTCTGGATGAGGGAGACAGCCTATAAAGTGGTTAAGTTAGTGGCTATGTAATGTTGGAGCCAGGATTTGGAGTTTTGTCTGTGTTACTAGTTATTACAAAATAGTTACTATTTCAGATATTCGTTTTCTAAAATTAAAATCTGTTATAGATTTGTGTTTTGTTTTTTGGTAGAATGGGCTTGGATATGTAGAATGAAGATAGATTTGGTTTAAGTTTTAACGTTTCACTAAGTTCTTTTTTCAGTTGCTGCTACCACCACACCTGAGCTTCCGTGTATTTGTTTAATTTAATGGTTTGAGCTAGCAGTCACTAGCATGAACACACAATCATGTTGTTACTTCAGTGCTCTAGGCTTTTACTTTTTTTGGCCTTAATTTTAATCTTTCTTTTTGGTTGGGGATATCTATTAGTTCTTCATTAAAATACGGATGATAGCTGGTTATTTCTTAATGTTTTGTTCTGTTCATCAACATTTTTTTCTTTTTGGAAAGTAGCCTGATGCTCATAATCTAGCCCAGTGGTTCTCAACTGAGGTGGGGGTGGGTGAGTGATTTCTGTCCCCTAGGGCAGCGGTCGCCAACCTTTGGGACCTCACGGACCATCGGTTGGCGACTGCTGCCCTAGGGGACAGTTGGCAATGTCTGGAGACATTTTTGATTGCCATGTTTTGAGGGCATGCTACTGGCATCCATTACGTAGAGACCAGGTATGCTGCTAAACCTTTTACAATGCACAGGACAGGTCCTCACAACAAAGAATTATCTGGCTAAAATGTCAGTAGGACAGGGGTTGAAAAACCCTGATTTGGCTAACATAGGGCACAGACCAAATTTAATTAATTAGAAACTGTTTCTGGCTTCACAATATTTGTTTTCATGACAATAACTCAGTGGTAATTAGGCAAGTTTTTATTCTCTGTTCTAGAGGTGGAGGAAGAGGCTGCCCATCTGTCTGTTCACCTAGCCCTAAGCCAAATCACACAAAGTTGACCTTATCCTGGATTCTGTCTTTCAGCTGCTTCCTACCTTCATCCCCGGCCTATCCCACTTAGAAGAGATCACTTTATCGTAGTCACAGTTAATTGACTGCCTGTTCAGAATGTTTCATGAACTACCTTGCCTTGGGGTGCAAGAGAAGCAAAAGAATGAGAGATACCCACCAGAGTTTTTACTGGGATGAAGGTCCTAGTGTGCCTTTCATAATTACATTGAGTACCAGAGGATGCAGTTGTGAGTGACATACGTAGGTCCACACATATCTACAGTGTCAAGTGTTAATTAAATAGTTTTATAAACAAAACTGAAATATAATAATAAATGGAATTTTAAAATAATCTTAAAAGGAAGAAATCTCTAGGTCTAGTATCTGAAATCTGTAGGTCCAGTATCTATCAAATAGCTACTCTGTTAGTAGGATTGACTTTTGCATTTGATCATCTTGTGAGTTTTTGGGCCTAGCCTTTGTGATTTTGATTAATTGTAAAAAGTTGAAAGGAGCAACTTGAAATGCTACTTGAATGTCTTTGTAAGTACTTGGGATTCTGTACCTTCTTTCTTTGTTCCTCATCCTTCAGGTATGGCTCAATTTTGCCTAACTCCATTCTCTGTTCTGCCTTTTTTTTTTCTTTCCCCAGATTGCTTTATGTAGGTATTTCTCAGAATGAATTTTAATCATTGGTTTCCTCTCTATGTCTCTCTTTTTTTTTTAATATATTTTATTGATTTTTTACAGAGAGGAAGAGAGAGGGATAGAGACTTAGAAACATCGATGAGAGAGAAACATCGATCAGCTGCCTCTTGCACACCCCCTACTGGGGATGTGCCCGCAACCAAGGTACATGCCCTTGACCGGAATCGAACCTGGGACCCTTGAGTCCGCAGGCCGACGCTCTATCCACTGAGCCAAACCAGTTTCGGCTCTATGTCTCTTATTAGGCTGTGATGTTCTAGTCCAGTGGTCGGCAAACTCATTAGTCAACAGAGCCAAATATCAACAGTACAACGATGGAAATTTCTTTTGAGAGCCAAATTTTTTAAACTTAAACTTCTTCTAACACCAATTCTTCAAAATAGACTCTCCCAGGCCGTGGTATTTTGTGGAATTGCCACACTCAAGGGGCCAAAGAGCCGCATGTGGCTTGTGAGCCGCAGTTTGCCGACCACGGTTCTAGCACTGTGCTGGCTACATAGAGGCCATTCCCTATATACTGAATGAGTGAATGGTGGAGGACAAAGGAGAGGCAAACACTTTAGCAATCTTAAACTACTAGTAAGTAACAGAAAGTAGGCAGTAGAGTTTGTGAACGTCAGGGTGCTGTGGACGGAGCCTAAATGAGTAAAGGTAGGAATTATGTTAGCATGACCATACTGGTATGGTTTGTGCTGTGCTCCCGCACCCCCCCCCCCTTTTTTTAATGTGGGCAGTCTGGGTGACAGGCTGGTAGGTTAGCTGTGACCTTGGCCATATCTGTAGGTCTAAATGGTGTTATGTCTTCTAGCTGAGGTTCCTCCAAGCTAAATTATCTTCTTACTCTGAAGGGATTGTAGTCTGCATGTTCTGGAACACAGTCTGCCTATTTGCTGGCATATGTAGATTTCTCATCTGAGTTGTGTATGTTCTCCCCTCCAGGAAGAACTAAAGTTTCACAGTGGTAGAAACGACCTTCGAAGGCTTGCAGTGATTTCTCTGTGGCAGCACTCTTGTAGCACATTGAATTCTGGGCTTGACCTCTTATTACCTCCTTGGGCAGATATGCTTCCTTAGCCTTCACTTCAACTGGCCCCTGAATTTCAAGAGACACAGCTCCATTTTACTCTGGGGTTTATCCTCTTGTATGCATTAGTGTCACTGTTGGTGGCCTGGGTTAGAATAAATAGCAACTCTATAATGTTTGTGTTTTGTTTTCCTGTTGAATTGTAGGAAAGCATTTATTAGACACTTTGATTCAAAGTAGAAGTAATTATGGGAAAAGCTGTTTCTTTCAGCAAAAGGCCCACTAGCAGGGCCCAGTGCTTATCTCTGTGGCGGTGCCATTGGACTTGTCTCTTGAAAATTGAACACGCCTGATTGCACAGGTGTTTGCATGGTTGAACAAATTATATTTGGACAATAAACTGTGGATGCCTGACAGTGATTATAGGGGAAGGCAGAGTTGCACATGGACTACTTTGGTAAGAAAATTAAAGAGAGAATAGCACCAAATATTTTTATAAAGGAAGAGAAAATTAAAACACTTTTTGAGAGTAAATATATTTTTCTTTTATTCTTTAACTAGAGGCCCTGTGCATGAAATTCATGCACTGGGGCGGGGGGGGGGGTGGGCTCAGCTCAGCCTGCGCCCTCTTGCAGTTTGGGAGCCCTCGTGGGATGTGCGATTGCTGGCTTAGGCTCGCTCCCCCTGGCTGAGCGGTGCTCCCCCTGTGGGAGTGCACTAACCACCAGTGGGCAGCTCCTGCATTGAGCATCTGCCCCCTGGTGGTCAGTGCATGTCATAGTGACTGGTTGTTCTGCCGTTCGGTCAATTTGCATATTAGCCTTTTATTATATAGGATGGTTAAGTGCCCTTAAACTTATTAATATTGGAAGTCACCCTTATACTAGACAGTTTTGTTTATTAATGAATGGCTATTAACATTCGTTTGTTTATTTAAAACATTGAATTTGTTCAACTATATTGTTTTCCTTATTAGAGGACAGCCATAGGTAGATTATGGCTCAGACCATACATAGGAATATCCAATTTCCAGTGTCATATCTTTTGTCTGTAATTTTTTTCTTTTTGTACAGTTGTGAAATCTATGTCCAGGAGACTGGGATGTGGGTTTACTAGGATACTGTCGTTGAATTTCTGGACATCTCTAAGAGCCTGGTTAAAATTTGTGGCTGTGAGTTTAAATTGAGAAAAGTTATCATAGTTATATTGTTTGGCTGTGTGAGTGCAAGTGTGAAGTAAGGTATAGTTAGTAGGAACCATAGAGCATGAGAAGGTGCTGGAGGGAGGGGAGAGCTGGGAGTTAAGGGTATAATGGTGGCTCATGGAATCCAAGCTGCTGAAGGAGGGTAATGAAGACAAGGCAGTGGGAAGGTGGTGCCCGGTGCCAGCTGCTCAGAGGCAAAGAATTGTTGAAGTTGGGGTTCAAGAGAGGCTTGAGCTGGGAGGATAGAAGATAATCATGAAATTGAGATGATAGTAGGATTATAGATCTAGGACAGGACTTTTCAAGAAATCATTTTAGAAGGCCATGACTGGCATTTAGAAAATGAAATAGGATAAACAACATGAGAGTCAGGGCCTTATTTAGTGTATACGGAACTTTTATGTGAATTAAAAAAAGAATTCTTACCCTTTGGGGCAAGTTTTCACTTACCAATGATTATGCTTTAGATAAACCTCATTGGCTGCAGTGCTCCCAATGTGCAAAGCTTCCCCTTTGGGAAAGAAAGGAAAGGGGCGTGTGGGGAAAGAGGTGCCCTTTTTCCTGTTGCGGCAGCCCTCCCCCAGGATGAGGGCTCACTTGACTCTAGGATTGGGACTGTATTTAGCACAAACTGCCCTAGCTTAGGCTTTCTTTCGGATCAGAGTGGATCACACTTTTTGAAAACTTTGTTTCCATTAAAACTGGGTGTGTTTACTGTGTACTTGTGAACTGGATTGGGATGTAAATATTTTATTCTGGGTCACAGTGAGAAACATTTGAAAGCCAGTGCTTGGGGTATGACCGTGGGAAAGGGTAACTGAGATGATGAGGAGGAGGACAGGATCATAGGAATTTGCTTCTTCAGTAGGAACAAACTAAAATACACACGTTCTCTCTCTCTCTCTCTCTCTCTCTCTCTCTCTCTCTCTCTCTCATACACACACACACACATGCATACACATCTCTGCTCTGTGCCTTATACAAAGGAGTAAGAGTATAGGTAATAAAAATGATTTTGATTTGGGATGCATTATACACGTGAAGGTTGGGGATTCAGCTCCCACTTCCCTCGAAAGACTTTAAACATTGTGGGGTGGTGGAGAAAAGTATGCCCCAGATATTGGATGAGCTTCTGGCTCAACATTGGGTCCCTGCAGTTTTACTGTCAGACTGAGGGGAATAGATTGGGTTAATGCCAGAGTCTGGGTCATCACTAAGATCCTGTGATTCTATAAAAGCTAGGGCACTGAGGAGAGGGGACTTTTGATAAGTGCTTTGGGTTATAGGAAGAGAGCTTTTTGCAACTTAGACAGTTATGGGTCAACCACAAACACATAATCAGCAATAGAAAATTAAATTTTAGAGGGTTGTGAGGATAACTATGCTCTAAAAGATCAAGTAGACAGACACAGTTTTGGGAACTGTGAGATATTTGTTCTAGCTTCTTCCTCATTCTGCTGCCTTGATGACTTTTTTTAAAAACCAAAAAAAATATTAGCATCTGAGTGTGATTTTGGCCTTGCCTTTAGAAGTAAAAGCAGACAGACTGTATCTGGACTTCACTGGTCCAGCTTGCCATTGTTATGCATAGTAGAATCTTGAGGTCTAAGTTCCCATTATACTGGACTATATTGGTAAGGTGTTGGCAGTGGGAAGCAGGAAGCTACTTTCTATGGCTCTTAAAAAGGAAGGGAAAGGTGACCGGGGAATTGCCTAGTGGGGAGTCAGGAGGTTCTTGTAGGCCTTCATCCCAAGTCTCCCAGAGTTCACAGCCTCTTGTCAGGTACCCCATCTCTTGGGTGGCCCCTGTGGAGGAGTGGTGAGGTCGGGATTCTTCATTGGGCTGTCTAATATGAATGGAGGATGGCAGAAAGGGCTGTCTCCCACTTATTCCTCTAGGGAGCAAATGGATTTTAGTTGAAATTCCTGATAGTGTGTCTTCCTTCGAAGTGTTAAAATTTGCAGTTAAATTTTCAAGTGCACTATAGGTTAATTAGACCTTAAGTATGCTTGGGGAATTAGTATTCCCTTTAATGACTTTTTTGTGGGGCAAAATAATTATAGTTAACATTTCTTTAGTGTTTATTTGGTCAGAAATTCATTCTACCTATATTATTTTATCTGTACGAATAGCCAGGCATTCCGTTTTCTTAGCCTCATCTTACAGAATGAGGATTGAGGCTCACATCCCCAACCTTGCTTTTGTTATCCTCATCTCATTTCTCCATTGTGCCCACCCCTTCCTCAACCTAGTCTTCATTGAATTTGTCTTTTTTTCTTTTAAAACAAGTGACTCAAAATCAGGCCTATTATGAGTTGGAGGCTTCCTATAGACAGGCGTGTAGTTAGTCCTCAGGTCTGCCAGATGTTAAATAAAGGTGAGAACAGCTCAAGTGCGGCCTTCCAAGGACAATATTTGATGCTGAACTCTACTGTGTTTAAAGCTGAAAACTTGGGAATATAGGACTTTCTAAGTAGAGCACAGTCAAGTGTGACTGAGGTTTCTAGGGCCAGAAGGCCTGTGTTTTACGTTACATAGCATTGGGTGGGCTCAGGGATTCTAGCCACAGCTGCATTCCAGAGACAGTTGAGAGCCATGGCTGGTAATGACATCATCTCCACAGGTGCCAAATCACCCCCCTTCCCCTCAGCCTGCCTTTGCTTCCCCCCCCCCTTTCTTTTTAAAGGACTTCTAAGCACTACCGTGAGGTTTTTTTGCAAAAATAAGTATGAAATCCAATTCTGGGTGTGTGTGCAGAGGTAGGGAGATGAAAATACAGAGCTTTTTGCAAACCACACAGTCCCAGAAATTCCATTGTTAGGTTACTTTCGTTCAATCACTCCCAAGAGATTTTTTTGGGAGTGGGGTGGGGATAGGGATGGAAGAGAGGATAGAGACTAGATGAGAAAAGTAGCCATGGACAGCCAAAGTTGAGGGGTTTCTCCCCCTCTATTTCCCCCTGAATGAAGACTGACTGCAGTATTTCGAAAAGAACTCCAATTTTCAGCATATTTTGTAGAGGCTGAAGAGCTCTGATTCCAGACGTCAAGCCTGGTTTCGAGGGATTGGATCTTTTTAATGGTAAATTTGCATGTTTGTTGGGTAAAACTTGGAATAGAGAGAAACATAATAAAAGCCAGCTTTATTCTCACTTTCAGACATAATCACTTAATATTTTGTTGTTTTTATCCTTGAATCCCACATTTATAGTTTATAGAATAAATACTTCAGTAAATTTGTGTACATTTCATAAACCTGGGCTCATATGTTTGTTTTTTTATCTTGATTTTTGTTCAACTTTGTGTACTTAGCATGTTGCCATGCTAAGTAATTTCTTAAATAGGTAGAATTTTAGGACTGTGAGGCACTTTAAGAGATAATTAATCTATCCCGTTTTTATTTTATAAATGAGGAGATTTAGCAAAGGGAAGCTAAATGACTTTATCAAATTAGTATTGCTTTCAGAGCTGGAATTAGAACTGGTCTCACTTATTTCAGTTTATATAACTATACCATTCTGTCTGTTTTACTTTATACACTGAGGAGAATTTGTGAGGTATTACACTTCACAAAGATAAATTGGAGCCCATTGCCTCAGAGAGTTAAATCCATCTGACTATAACTTTTAGTATGAAAAAAAAAATGACACATAGACTACCCAAACACACCTGTGTAGTTAAATTAATTTGCCTCAAGTAATTTGGAGAAGTTTGAAAACCACATGATTTGGCTGCACTGCTGTTATTTCAGGGTTATTTGATGTAAGTGTGAAAGGAATGGAGGTTAAAAATGTATGTTTTACATTTAGCATAAGAATATTTGAAGTTTCTATTTTCCGCCATGTTCAAACCAATTAATCTCTTAAAACTTTTTAGTGGTTTTGCCAAACTGTTAATTATCATCTCATGGGCCAACTTTCTTCTACTCTGGAATATATTTGCCATATTTTGCTGAATTCCTATAGGAATTCTTAGCTGTGTAGTTCCTTTGGCCCCTACTCACAGTCTTATAGCCCTTCTTCTACTGTTGTCTTAAAATTTGAATGTTTATGAATGTTCACTTTCCGTGGGGTTGTGTGTTAGCAGTCTAGATTATCAGCGCCTCAAAGACAATATTATTGTCTTCCTTCTGCCTTTCTGCCTCTCTTTCCCCCTCCACTTTGTCTCCATAGCGCTAGCAGAGCACCTCGTAGATTCTCACTATTATTACTATGTCTTGTTTAAAGGGTTCTGAGCATATTTAGGGCAAGTGAGGGAACATGGCCTCTTCTCTGCTCTCTGTGAGTTGATAGTGGTGCTGGCACCACTGGTCTTGGGAATATCTCTGCAGAAAAAGCAAGTTGAGCATGATTTGTACTTTTTTTGTTGTTTTGGTCAACAGGTAGTTAGATGTTCTTTTTGAGGCAGTTATTATGGATTCAGACAATGTGCTGGTACACAGAGTTTCAGACTTAACCCTCACCTTTGTTTGTCTTTCAGTCAATCTAGAAGAAACTGTATAAAACAGCTGAAATGACTTTGGTGAGAGGGGAGGGACATTTGAAAAATAGGTGATGGAGAATCCCCAGTTTCTGGTTTTCCTTGGAAAAATTCTCCCACAGGAAATCTTCAGTCTATTAAGTTATGCAGTGTGAAGACTTACTGACAATTTTCTACATTTGTTTTTTTGTATCTTGGGGGAAGAATTGAAGGTAGAATGAGGGGAATGAAGAAATTTGGTATTGAAAATCTGAAGAGTAAGGAGTGGGAAAGAAAGGAAATAATTGCTAGTATGTATTGGTATGTTGGGGAAGAAGGAAAGAGAGAAAGAATGAAAAAGCCATCAAGAAATAAGGATAAGTAGCCAAATACTAGGGTGGGGACCAAATCTGAATGTCATTTGGCAAAGTTGATTATTCTCTTGGTTCTTTTCCAGAAGTGTTTCAAATCACTGAGTGGGTGGAGGAACTCCACTAGAGATGACAGCTTACGTGTTGGAGAAATATGACAGAAATAGCTTGAGTGACTGAAGTGGGAAGAAACAGAATTAAGAAAATTCTTTTTATCTTTTTTCCAGCAATGTTCTATTTCTTATAATGCTGGACTTAATTTAAATTAAAGTTTTGTACCATTAAGTTTGTTCAGTATAATATACTTTCCTTTTTGATCAGTTGCTTGATTCCCGCCCCCCTCGGCCCCCCCCCCCCCCCCATTTCCACTCCCATCTTTCTCTAAGTGGCTTGCCTTTTGAAAAGGCCTTGGAACTCTCTCCATTTTCCAACTTATTCATTGTGGGAAAGTATCAGGACATAGATGTGATGCAAAAGGAGACCGATCCAGGAGCTTCACAGGGAAGCATCCACACACAAACCCTTCATGGACCAAGTACACTTGTGTGTCTGTGTGTATGGGCATGCACATGCTCTTTTCCCTTAAAAAAGAGTTACATAGGCATGACATATTTTGTGCAGAAAATTTCATGTACTGCTGAAGTGTGATCTAATTTCTGTTAAGTTGTTTTAAAATTCATTATTTTTAAGTAATAAGGGGTCTGCATATTCTCTAGGCTCTTTAGAATAATTTTCCACCTGTCTGTTTGGTTTGGCGAAAAAAGTAAATTAATTTGGGGATTAATTTTATGATTGGAAAAGGAACTGTACTTCCTAAAGATATGTATGCTTACTGTTGTGTTCTAGTATCAGTCGCATTATTTCCTGATCCACGGCTGGGCCACCTCCAACATAAGTGTTAGGAACTGAATTGTGTCAGCACTGCTACTTAAGGCGTTTATCCTAATCCAGGCGTCCTTGGTATTCGGTGCCATCGAGCACGGTGGTAGCAGTGATCACAGACCTGGACTGCAGGTGTGAGTTCTAAGGACATCTGTGATTACTCAGTGAATTCCTTACCAGTGAAGGTGAGTTGGTGTTTTTCTTTGGACGCTCAGTTTTGACTGCATGAAGGTAATGGTTTTATGTTATTTTCAGTTCTCCTAGACCCTTGGTCGGCAAACTGTGGCTCTTTGGCCCCTTGAGTGTGGCTCTTCCACAAAATACCATGGCCTGGGTGAGTCTGTTTTGAAGAAGTGGCGTTAGAAGAAGTTTAAGTTTAAAAAATTTGGCTCTCAAAAGAAATTTCCATCGTTGTACTGTTGATATTTGCCTCTGTTGACTAATGAGTTTGCCGACCACTGGACTAGACGAAATGAATATCACTGAATTCTATCTCACAGGGTGTTGTTATGCAGCACAAGTAAAGAGAAGGTGAGGGCCAATGAGGAACCAGCCTTAGAACTTATATGGTCCAGATTTGGGTTTTTGGTATTTGTGTGGGCCAGGTTTCCTGGAAGATAAGCTTATATTATATTTATGTAGATGATCCTAGAAGTTCTGTGTAATTGTTACAGAATTATATTTGAAAAAGAGAATAGTGGATTTCATGTTTTCTGCCTCAGTTCTGATAGCCACAGCTACTGTTTTCTTGGACAGGTGCTTCTTCACTTTCCCTTGTCCCTGCAACTGCTGTGATTTCTGTACCTTTGTGTGATAGAGGCTGTGCATGAGGAAGAGATTATAGTAATGCCTATAGTTAAAAAAATACACCAATAAACAAGCAGCCACCATTCTGCGTTTTCATACTGTTTTACACCTTTGGGAATCAGAACCTCAGCAGAGTGAGGTTGCATTGGGGAAAAGAAGATCCCAGGAGGAAAGTGTGTTTGGAAAAAATTGGCTCCATTTGACAAAATGCTGAGGGGCAAATTCATCAATTCATCTAGAAACATGAGTTCATCAGCTGGTTGATTTAAAATGTTAATGCAAATGAGAAATACCTGGCAGATATTCTAAAAGATGATTCCATAGTCACTTAGCTCAGTTTAAAATTTCTCAAGAGTCTCTATTGTCACTAATGTAAAGGATGGGCTATAAAGAATTATTTTTTCAGATCCTTCCCAGATCTAAAATTATATGATTCAGGAGGACTATAAAATATATTATTGTAGGATTATTTTAGAGCCATTTCTATTTTCTTCTCACTTTTCTTAGAATTTAATACCTTTTTGAAGATAATGATCTTTTAGGAGTCTTAATCCATGAGAACCAATCATGTAGAGTGAAGATAGTAAATTCCATTCTTCTCACATTTTCCTAATTTGAATCTTAAAAGATGGCATAAGCTTTCTGATTACAAATGTGCCAAGATATTTGTTTCATTAGATAGCTATTTAATTTAATATTAGGCTCACTTTATTGAATAATTAAGGTGATTATCATGGATAATAGAAAAATGAGATTATGATGCCTGGAGTTGCTAGAAAAAATAGGTGCACTGAGTTTCTTAAAGGTGTTTTCTTATAACTTCATTTCTTTCTACCATATATACGAAGCATAGCTTTGTGTACAGTGGATAACTTTTTGCAGCTGAGGATAAGCGATGAGTAAGATGGATTTGTTTAGTGGAGTCGGTAAGATGGGAATCTGGGGAAACTGAAGAAAAGTGCTCAGCTCTGGAAGAGACACAGGGAACGCTGTGGGCATCTGGAGGAGGGAGGGGTAGCACCCAGCTAGGAGTGGCCAGTTTGTGTTTGGCAAGGTCATAGCGTGTAGCAGGATTTGTCCTACGTTGTTGTTGTTGGTGGTGGTGGTGGTGATGGTGATGGGCATGCTGATGGGCATGCTACTCGGCTGGCTGACTTCTGAGAAGAGACCACAGGAGTGAGCCTGGAGACTTGAGTGGTTCCCCCCCAGCATAGACAACATCATGGCCAGTACTGAGCAGAAAGGCTGGAAATTCTAGGAGGGTCTAGCCAGAGCCTGGAAGACTGCATTTCAGGTGGAAAATTTGGGTTTTCTTTTTGTACTTGCTGAGCTTTCCCAAACAGGTGAATGATGTGATCAGAACTAGAATTTAGGAAGATCAGTTGAGTGAATATTCAGAGTAGGACTAACAATTTATGTGAAATAAATGGTTAAGAGAAAAATTTACCCATTTGTAGCTTATTTACTGGCTTTACTTATGAATCTCCTGTTTGTAATTTTAACTGAAGTTTTCTTCTCACAATACAAAAGTCATCAGATTGTTTTTTAGGGTACTAGCCACTGAAGATAACTAATATATACACTTCAAATAAAAAGTGAGGAACATTCAGCTTAAGGTTCTGATTATGATCTTTCTTCATCCAATATGTTCAGTTATTTATTTTGTAATTAATCCTGGCCCTTCACATTCCTCTCCCTCTCTCTCTCTCTCTCTCTCTCTCTCTCTCTCTCTCCCTCTCTCTCTCTTTTTCTCTGAAGGTATTTTTTAAGATTTGTTTTAACAGTGTTTTGAAAATGTTATTTGGTTGATTAAGAGTGGGTATGTTCCATTTTCCTCACACTCCCAATTTATTAAGCTTCTATTTCCATTTTAATATACTATTTTAGGAAAATTTTGCCTTATTTTTGGCAATAGTTTGTCTAATTGTTGTGAACGTTATTTGATGTTGATAGTCTTGAAATTCAAAGTAAAGTGTCTTGGGAAGAAAGTCTAGCTAGTAAATGAAAGAGCTGGAATTGAAACTTAGTTCTGCCTGATACAGAGTCATTTTATACGTGTAAGCCTCAGTTTCCATATCTGTTAAATGGAGACATTGCTAGTACATTTCTCATTTAGAGTAGTCATGAAAAATAAAATATATGTTGATTGCTCAGCATAATGTTGGCATAGGTTGTTTATAAGCAGTGTTTTAAATAATATGCATTATAGAAGCATGGTGTTTATGAATCTAAGAAACTTAGTTGATTCAATTGAGAAGTAATTTTTGAATTTTTTAGTTACAATTTTTCTTATCAAATTTAATATTTGAAATTATCCAATTATAAAAACACTAAGCAAGCTTTGAATTTGTGTTCTATAATGAGACTTGTGTCCTCAATAGTTTCTTTAATTTTCCCCTACAGACTGTCATTCTACATGTTGAGTTCTGTTTTGTGTTAATTTTTACTGCTTCCCCCCTTCTCCCCCCATTGAAATGCAATAGCCCTGTAGTGTCTTAGTGGAAACATTGTTCTCTTTGTTAGGGCTAAAAAGTGCCTTTGTCATTCCTTTGAGACATTCTGCAGATGCCATTTTGCAGTTTTGAAAAATATGTCCCTGTCCTCCTTGTGCTGTGTTAAATTGTGCGTGTGTATGGCTTGGTATTTTAATGAAGTTGTAGTGAAAACTTGACAGTGATACTTGTCATGATAACAAAACAAAAAGAGGCTCTTTCCTGATAGAACGTAGGTTTGTGTCCTCTTTCTGTAGCCTGTGTGGTCTGAAAGCAGATCCCTCCTGGCTTAGCTGTGCCCTCAGATGTTTGATGCTTTTTGACTAACCTCATAGGAAGCTGTTAAAACAGCTTCTTCTGAGCAAGAACTCTAAGCCTTTTGTTGATGTGTATTGCTTTTTAAAGATCTCCTAATTTACATATTCTTAATAGCATTTTAAATGGCAAGTATACACTCTAATTTGCTAAGTCCCTTTAATCCTTGTATTAAGAGGAGAAGTGGGGACAAAAATCTGTTGGGAAATTGCCCTGATAAAAATTCAGGAAATTCCTTTCATTCTTTTAAATTCAGTTAAAATCTAACTTTAAAAAAAAGGCCTCTGATGTAACTGTCTGAGAGCATGTGCTTCTTGAGTCCAGTAATTTCTTGCATATAGTGCCAAGCTCGAAGAGAGGAATATGAATGTTCCTCTGTGTTTTAGGTAAATCTATACCACATGGCGCAGCACCAGTTTATTATAACTTTGCTGGGGCTTCTTTTTGTATGGCCTTTAAAACTGTTAAGCAGGAATATAGAAATAAAGGGAGAAAAACATAACGTTTTTTGCTTTAATGGACTTTAATTTATTTAAATTTTTTTATTAATTACAATAATATGTTCAGTGAAGAAAAGTTGATAATATAGAATAATACAAATAAAGCAAAATTTCCTGTTACCCACATTCAGGAACAACCACTTGTTACCATTTTGGCTAAGCATCTCCAGTCTTTTATCTGTCAATTTTGTACACATGGGTTGAAACAACAGCATTATCCTTTTAAACCTGCTTATTTTTCCTTGGCACGATGTGGCCAATATGTCTCCATAAATACTTAAGATAGTAGTGCTTAATTTTGGAAATGTTAATTCACAGAGCATTCATTCATTAGATGGACTCACCTAAAAGTTCTCAATTAGTTGAAAGTGGGCACATTTATTGATACATGTGTCAGAAAGGGATAGGCTAATCATTTTGTATGTTTTGCAGGGTCATAGAAGCGTAACAAGTCTATATTAGAACTGTTAAGAAGCCTTTGAAACAAGCAAAGAAAGATCTTATCACATAAGCTCTGGTTCACCCTGGACATCTGGCTCCCTGATTTCCAACAAGAGCTGATTTTGCTGTGGCTGGACTCCTATCATCTGGGGCAGAAGTACACAGGGATTACTGTGTTTGTGTAAGTCCACCCATTGGCTGGACTTGTTTTATATAGTGATACCGAGCCCTGTGTCATGCCATTCCATCTCTTTCTTTTAAAGATGAATATACAATTGATACAGGACATACATATCCTGTTACAATAAACTCCATGGCAGAAATAAACTCTTTCTTTATATGTATACTAGAGGCCTGATGCATGAAATTTGTGCGAGAGTAGGCCTTCCTTCCTTCTGGCACTGGTTTCCCTCTGGCACCTGGGACCCGGGCTTCCCTCGAATCTCCGGTTTCCGGACGTCCGGTCTAAATAGCATATTATGCTTTTATTATTATAGATTTCTGTATAATTAGGGGTCTAAGTGGGAAGAAACTCTCCCAAGAGGATTGGTGGATAATGGGGCTACTCCTTCTTTAGAAGGGACACATACCTTAGGTCTTGTCCTCATTACTCAGGGGTCCGACGGGAGGAATGTTTACTTTTGATATATAGATGATAATACAGCAAAAACAAGCTTCCTTATTTTGCTGTAACTATGCTGTTCTGTTTGTTCATTCAGCATTTATTGAATTTAGATGTTCCAGTATGATTAACATAGGGAATAATGGGAGGAGATAATAAGGGGTTGAGAAGAAGGATATGAGCTAGTTCTAAATTATGGTGGAACCCAAACTGCGTGAATAGAACTAGTGAAAATCATTAGATGAGTTGACTATGGTAGGAGGAGAAGATCAGATAGATGGTGGTAACAAAGGGGAAATTAGTTGTGGCAGCTAAGTTGGTTTATGTGAGTGCTACATTTCCCTCTTTTGTCTGATATAAGTGTATGTATACATTTAAGTAAAATATGTCAATGCGTGTGTATTCTTTCAGTGCATGTACTCATGGATCAATCCTTCCTGGCCTGTCATAGTTCAGTTTTTGTAGGTAAAACTGCAGATATAGTCCTTTTCTCACCAAGGGCAGACCATGCAAAGTCCTGTTGGCCTACTGTGTCTGGAGGCAATGTCTTATCTCATAGAACATGGTCTACAGATGATGTTCATTCCTCTGGTTCCATTTCCATCAGCCTACATGTCAGTGGTCAGCCCCATTGCTGAGGTTTCCCCCAGGACAGTACTCTGCCCTGTACTGTCCATTGCATGGCTGTAAATCACATACTATAGGTCATCAGTTGTGTGATTCATGGGGTAGATCAGTGGTCGGCAAACACATTAGTCAACAGAGCGGCAAACCGTGGCTCGCGAGCCGCACTTTGCCAACCACTGGGGTAGATGATTAGGTAAGTGAAATCAGTGACTGTTCTGGATATAGCTTGTTCTTGAAGTGTGATATCTGATCGGATCGTGCTGGCCTGGTCTGTCCACTGGGAGGATTGCCTTTACCCACCATGTTTATCTCAGGGTCATCTCAGAGAAGGGGCTGCCTTACTCTTAGCCCATTTGTTTGATTTTCCCATTCTTGGCATCCTGTTTCTCTGCCAGTGGGTGTTGCTGGAGTGGTAGAGACTCTGCTGGGTTGAGTTGCCCTCTGCCAGACTTCTCTTTTGTGAATGTTTGTGTACTATAAACTCACAAATAACTTAATTGGGCTTCCCTCCATCCCAAGTTGGATTCTGGGTATCCTTTAGCTTAAAAATCAGTAACAGAACTATTGTTAGGTTTGGTAATAAATTGTCTATTTTAACCTTATTCCTGGAAGTCTTGGGTTGGATTCCCCCCTCCCAAATGTAGACATGGAAAGTGGATGTAAACCATCAACTGACAGGGGAGAGTCAGCGTTAATAAGGCCACGGAAGCATGAAGATTCATTTCATGTTGCGGGGCTGATATGAATGGAGTTGAGGATGTGTGAGAGAGGGTGGAAAGCAGAGGACAGGCTGCGAATCTGGATTAGAGCCAGCCAGTGCTCAACACAGGAAGTTCCACTGAGGTGTTTGGTCTTCATCCTGTCTGCCCTGCAGAGCCACTAGAAGCCTTTTAAAAATGATTATTTTATTTTTTTTAAGGAAGAGGATAATTACAAATATTTGTGCTTTAGAAATACTACATGACAGGTTTTCTGGAGAATTATCTAATTTACCTGGATAGCCATTCTGGTGATTTTTAGTGTTAGTTAAAGGAGCCTGTCTCAGAAAGCCTTTTTTAAAATTTTATTTATAACTTCTAGATAACATTTCCAACTCCAGTAATGCTCTTGTATTTCTCTGTGCAGTAAAATCTGATGCTATGAATTTTTCTTTTTTGTTGATATTTATTATAAAGGTGATTAGGATCAATTATTTATTAAACTTAATTGTAATAGTAAATCTTATTGTTACCAATTAAGTACATTACAGAGTAATACTATGAAGTTTGGGAATACTGATTAAAGGAAAGCTATCTTTGGTATCTGTTGCTCTTTATTAGATAAACTAGAGGCCCAGTGCATAAAATTTGTGCACGGGGGGAGGGGGTGTGTCCCTCAGCCCAGCCTGCACCCTCTCCAATCTGGGACCCCTTGAGGGATGCCCGACTGACCGTTTAGGCCCAATCCCAGTATTGGGCCTAAACGGACAGTTGGACATCCCTCTCATAATCCAGGACTGCTGGCTCCCAACCGCTTGCCTGCCTCATTGCCCCTAACTGCTTCTGTCTGCCAGCCTGATCACCCCCTAACCACTCCCCTGCCAGTCTGATCAATGCCTAACTGCTCCCCGGCTGGCCCAATTGCCCCTAACTGCCCTCCCCTGCAGGCCTGGTCCTCCCCAACCCTCCCCTGCAGGCCTGGTTCCCCCCCTCGCCTCAACTGTCCTCCACTGCAGGCCTGGTTCCCCCACAACTGCCCTCCCCTAATGTCCATCTTGTGGCGGCCATCTTGTGTCCACATGGGGGCGGCCATCTTGTGTCTTGAAGTGACGGTTAATTTGCGTATTACTCTTTTATTAGATAGGATTTGTACTAGCCTTACTGTGTGCCAGGCTGGAGATTCAATGTGAGTAAGAAGACTGAGTTGCTGCTGAATTCACAGTAAGACAAACTGATACCACGAATTCAAAAATGGTCACTCTAGCAGTATAAATACATATAGAGAAAAGAAAACAAAGTGAGCTTCTATGGTTAGAGGAATGGCTTGGGACTAAGCCTGTCCTATATTTGTGTGTGTGTGTGTGTGTCTGTGTGTATGTGTTACTAGATATAGTTTATAGTTATATACTAGTTAATGAATATGATCAAATTATTCATTTGTCATCAAATGTTCCTTTTGATTACCTACTGTATGCCAGGTACTATGTTAAGCTGGGGTATATGGATATAAGACTGTAGTCTTTACCCTTAGGAATCGGATTGTTCACATGGAGAGGCAGTCAGTTAATAGCAAGGAGAGACAGTGTGGGGACTGGGAATTGCCCTGCAAACCTGATAAATAAATTTTTCTTAATGTGTCATTTTGCTTAATATTTAATGGAATCTTACCGTGTATCAAGTATGTGAGAAGGGGAATCCTTTTGTAAATCATCTTAATAGTTCCTTAGGAAATATTTGTTGAATGAATGAATCTTTTGCGTAAAAATAGATTTTTACAAACTGGTATTAATTCAAAAGAATGTTTGCATAGCCCTGGCCAGTGTGGCTCAGTTGGTTGGGCGTCATCCTGTGCACCTAAAGGTTGCTGGTTCCTGGTCAGGTCACATGCCTGGGCTTTGGGCTCAATCCCCGGTGGGGGACATGAAGGAGGCAGCCCATAGATGTTAAGCTCTCACATCGATGCTTTTTTCTCTCCCTTTCCCTTCCTCTCTGTCTAAAAATCCGTAAAAAGTATTTTGAGAAAAACAAAAGAATATTTACATTAATTGCTATTGGCTTTTCCTTCATTTCTTTTTTTCTTTTTTTTTTAATTGAAATTTCCAGGAAGTATCACTGTCCTAGGGATTTTGTCCAAGCACTTTTCTGAAGCCAATGGGTGGGTTTATGTTTAGATCCAAGAGAAACAAATTATAACCATGGATGTGAACTTTTCACAGTCTTCTCAAAATAAAAGCTTGAAAAAAATTTTTATGCCTTTCTTTCGCAAAGACTAAATATCTCTTTCTAAAGAGGAATAAAACAAAGGTAATGCATGAAGTCTACATGGATCTTTATATTGTTCCTACCTTCCCTAATAATTAGCAGAAACCCTCAAATTGTTCATTGAATCTTTTGGTCATAATTTCAAACCATAAAATGTGGGAGAAGTATTTATGTGGTAAAGTTCCAATAACATTGACATTGCTATTTTAAAGAATGTAGGTATTTTGGGAGTTAAGGAGCAAACGTATAATATTAGGTTTATGAAGGCAATCAAAAGAAAATATGGATATTCAATAAGATCTTTCTGTTATATGAAACAAATTAGATATGTTGAAAATCTCTTAGCTTAAATTTATTAAATATGAATGCAGTTGAGAAGAGGTAAAGGCTTTGTAAAATGTAAAGCTCTTGCAATTGCATACTTGGTGTAACACAGATTTCTTAAGCTTCCCACCCCTTATATGACTACCATCCTGTTTTGTTTGGGTGTGGAAGAGGACACAGCCATGGGAGGTGCATGTAGTTAACTTGATAGAAGGGGGAAGTGGAAATAAGGGTGGGAATGAGTACGATACAGATTTATGTATTTTAGGTTCAAAGCCACTGATGTTTCCAAATCATGGTCTTTAAACCAAGATTGGACAATTTAGTAACTAAAATTTACTTGTATAATTAGATTTTAAGCACCTTCAGAACATCGATTTGTATACCTAAGTGTAGTACATTGATCACACTTATTTGTAATATTATGAGCTAATTTTCTAGACTTTTTATTCCTTGCTCTTGCACTAAGCAAAGCACCTTGTTTTGGCTGTCTACGGCCATCTCTTTGCTTTGCTGTTACAGTTTATTGTGTACATCACAGTTTGCTCCTTCATACTACTTTTCTTGCTCCCAGGCCTTTATAATCAAAGTGGAGGGGTGTGGGATGGGAATGGGGGGATGAGGACAAATATGTGATACCTTAATCAATAAAGAAATTAATTAAAAAAACAATAAAAAAAACCAAAAAAACCCCACAAAAAACAAAGTAGATTTTTTGTACACAACAGAGAATTGGGTTTTGGTTTTTCACTTAACCAGACAATGGACTATGTACATTCAGACCATTTGAACTAAATCTAATTGTTAGTGTGGTTGGGTAGCATCTTGCTATTTGTTTTCTATTTGTCTCATATATTGTTTCTTTTTCTCTCCCCCCCCCCCCCCCAGTCTTCCTCTGGATTGGGTGTTTTTCTCTGATCCTGTTTTATCTCCATATGGATTTATTCGTTATTCCTCTTTGTTTTATTGTTACTCCATCTAAATTGAACTCATTAACTTTGCCAAAAATCCGCTACTCTCCTTCCTTGTTAACTATTTCACTGAATAGCTTTGCCATACAAATAATTGTGCTTTTTATCTTTGAGCAATTTCTTAATCTTTGTATTTTATTTCTTCTTTAACTCCCATGTGTCACCGATTTCTACTAATAGAATATTTCTTGAATTTATCAACTTTATTCCACTGATAACTTCCAATTCAGATACTATTAACCTGCATTAAGCTGAGCTCTCTCATGGTTCAATTTTAACTTTGGTAGCTAAAAAAACACAAGGCCCAGCATAGACGAAGAATTGACAGACTATTTGTTTTTACGCTGGTCTTTTGAAAAATAAAAAGAAGTTCATTATAACAGTAAAATTTTAAAAAGTGTCTTTATTAATTTATGAATTTTGCTGATTCTTTCTCATCAATATAGAGTCAGCCCTCAGACTCACCTTTAGCCAATCTTCTCCCCCAAAATAAATACCAGCTCTCTCAGTTTCAACTTGAGTCTCTTGTTTATGGATCTATTCTTCTCTCTAATAACTCAGCCCATTCCACAATAAGTTAGTCAAACTACTTTCAAACTTGAAATTATAAGACAGAATTCCATTTGAGAGAGAGGGAGTAGAGACTGTGGCCACCTACTTATTAATGTTTTAAAAATTATACGGCTATCCTTTTTTTGGTTTTGTCTGGATAAAATGACATGTTCTGTTTAGTTTTTCTACCATTTTCTAGTGTTTCTTTAATCTGTTCTTCATATTGTAGTCAAAGTAGTCGTTTTAAAGTTTTTTAGTTTTATGATTAAAATCTGTTCATGATACCAAATTGCTTTTCAGAATAGGCACAAACTTTTTAATATAACTTTTACCTTATAAAATTTTTGCTGTTCTAGATTTTAACTTACTAGTCAGGTTTCTCTGTTCACCTCTCAGGTTTTCTCTCATCTGTAGACTGTTGTACATGTTGCCAGGCGTATTCTACTCTCAAGTCTCAATTTTAGATGTAACTTCCTCAGGGTTGCCTTTCTTCCTTACATTGGGCTCCCTCCTCTCTGTTAAATCAGGTACTATATGCTCTCAACTTCCTCCTTTCCCAATTGACTCTTTACTTGCCTACCTCCCCCATGAGGTTATCAGCTCCACAGAGGCAGTTAGCACATCTTTGTTCACAATTGTCTGGCACTTAATGAGCTCTCAGTAATTATTTGATGAGTGAAAGAATGATTACTGAATGATCTGATATTGGGCTTCCTGTCCTTTGTTCTTAGTGCTTAGCTTGCTCTGCTGAGCTGGTTTGGTGGATTACTAGCCTGATAGTGAGACATTCTTCTGAATATTTTCTCATTAAACACATACAGATTACTCTGTACCTGCTTGAGTAGGTAGATTTCATCTACCATGTTTAGTTTTTACAGTACTTTAAACTTCTTGTTATGCAGACATTCATCTAGTTCTAGCACGTTTGTTTGCCCTGCTTTTCTTTTTAAAGGAAATCCTGGCTTTTAAGATCCCTTTCTCTATTATTGTATTACTAGAACTTTCAACCATAGTCCCCCTTTCTTTGGAAATAGGGTAAAGGATGAATAATAAATAGTAGCAAATGCCAGAATTAGGGACAAGTTAATCACTTCGAGTTTTGATTTCTATAATCCTCACTAAAGATGGCACATTATCACTTCAAACTTAGTTTGCCCAACAATTCCAAAATCTTGCAAATTTTCCTAGTCTTCTGGGTTTGCAACTTTGGCATTATTTCTAGTTACCCCTCTTCTTCATTTGCTATCTATTTAGACATCAACCTCTGTGGAATTTTTTCTCTGAAATTTATTTAATATCAGTCCTTTATTTGTCATTACTACTGCTGCTTCCACATGAGCCAGCTTTATCCTATCTAATAAAAGAGTAATATGCAAATTAATCACCACTCCGTACACCCATAAGCCATGCCCACAAGCCACACCCACCAGCCAATCAGGAGCGAATATGCAAATAAACCCAACCAAGATGGGTACGGCCACAGAGAGCAGGAGGGAGGCTTGGGTTTCCCTGGCAATGGAGGAAGCTAAGCTTTCCTCCTGCCCTTGCCGGCCTAGGCCTCTACTCAAGGCCACAAAGTTTCAATGATAGAAGATACATAAATCCAAACAGAAATGGTGGCAGCCTCGGATCTGGAAAGAGCAGGAGGCTAGGGTTGCCCCCAGCGATGGAGGAAGCCAAGCTTTCCACACACCCTGGTCGGTCCAGGCCTCCGCTTAAGGCTACAAAGTTTCAATTATAGAAGATAAATAAAACCCAACAGAAATGGCTGCCGCCACAGAGCGAGCAGAAGGCTTGGCTTCGCTCCAGGCTACAAAGTTTCAATTGTAGAAGGTAAATAAACCCCAGATACCAGGGCCTCTGCTTGGGTCGCCAGGGGGCATGGCCGGCCTGCAAATCACCATAGGCCCCTTGCCCAGGCTGCCCCACATCCCAAGGGAACCCCTACCCTGATCCGGGACACCCTTCAGGGCAAACCAGCTGGCCCCCACCCGTGCACCAGGCCTCTATCCTATCTAATAAAAGAGCAATATGCAAATTAACTGTCACTCCAACACACAAGATGGCTGTCCCCATCTGGACACAAGATGGCCAGCAGGGGAGGGCACTTGGGGGTGATCAAGTCTTCAGGGGAGGGCAGTTAGGGGTGATCAGGCCTGCAGGGGAGGGCAGTTAGGGGTGACCAGGCCGGCAAAGGAGGGAAGTTGGGGGCAAACAGGCTGGCAGGGGAGCAGTTAGGCATCAATCAGGCTGGCAGGGGAGTGGTTAAGGGTGATCAGGCTGGCAGGCAGAAACGGTTAGGGGCAATCAGGAAGGCAGGCAGGCGAGCAGTTGGGAGCCAGCAGTTCTGGATTGTGAGAGGGATGTTTGACTGCCCATTTAGGCCCGATCCCCCTGGGCAGTTGGACATCTCTCGAGTGGTCCCAGATTGGAGAGGGTGCAGGCTGGGCTGAGGGACCCCCCTTTCCCCCACCCCCCGTGCATGAATTTCGTGCATCGGGCCTCTAGTTGAGATATAATTGATAAAATTGTAACATATTTAAAGAGTATAACATGATGATTTAATATATACAAACATTGTGAAATGATTCCCACAATGAGGGTAACATATCCATCACCTCACATACTTAACCTTTTTTTTTTTCTTTTGGTAAGAACGCTTAAGATCTACTCTCTTAGCAAATTTAAAGTGTGCAACACAGTATTATTAAATAGTGACCATGCTAATGACTAATGAGGTTGAGTATCTTTTCCTGTGATGATTGGCCATTTGTATACCCTCTTTAGAGAAATGTTTATTCAAGTCCTTTGCCCATTTTTAAATTAGGTTATTTGTCATTTTGTTCAGTTGTAAGTGCTTTTTCATATTCTGCATACTAGACACACCTTTATTGGAAATAGAGTTTACAAATATCTTCTCCCATTCTGTGGATTGTCTTTTCATTTTCGTGGTAGTATCCTTTGACTCACAAATGTTTTTAAATTTTGATGAAGTCCAATTCACCTATTTTCACCAATTTTTTTGTTGTTGCTTTAGTTTTAGATGTCATATTTGAGAATTTGTTACCAAATCCAGTCATGAAGGTTTATATCTCTTTCTTTCAAAGATCTTCATTGTTTTAGCTCCTAAAATGTAGGAGCTAAAACAGTGAAGATCCTCTTTGATCCAATGTATATCCTCTTTGATCCATTTTGAATAAATCTGACCACCATACACAAATTTTAATTCAAATTGTCTATATATTTTGGGTTTGTTTTTGGACTGTTGATTCTGTTCCACTGTTCATTTTTACACTAGTGCCACACTGTTTTGGTTACCATCTAGCTTTGCAGTAAGTATTTTTTAAAAATAAGTTTTTATTATTTTTTTAGAGAGAGGGGAAAGAAGAGGGAGAGAGAGATAGGAACATAAATGAGAGATAAACATTGATCAGCTGTCTTCTGCACCCTTACTGAAGATTGAGCCTGCAACCCGGGCATGTGCCATGACCAAGAATTGAACTTGTGACCTCTTTGGTGCATGGTTCAGTGCTTAACCACTGAGACACACTGGCCGGGCTGTAGTTAGCTTTAAAACCAGGAAGTATGAATTCTTCTACTTTTTCTGTTTCAGGATTAGTTCAGCTGAGGTCCCATGTAATTCCATATCAATTTTAGGATTAGTCTGTTCATTTCTGCAAAAAAGGCAGTTGGAATTTTGATAGGGATTGCATTGAATCTGTCAATTAGTTTGGGGATTATGTCCATCTTAACAATATTAAGTCTTTGAATCCATGAACATGGATTTATTTCAGTCTTCTTTGATTTGTGTGAAAAGTTCATTGTAGTTTTCAGTGTACAAGTCTTGTTCCTTGGTTAAATTTACTCTTATGTACTTTATTCTTGTTCATGCTAGGTGGAATTATTTTTTGGATTGCTGATGGCTTATGTATAAAAATATGACTGAGTTTGTATATTGATCTTATATCCTAAAACTTTTCTTCATTCCTTCATTAGCTTCCCACCCACCCCTGAAATTTTAAGGATTATTTACTTATATGATCATGTCATCTGCAAATAAAGATCACTTACTCCTTTTTTCCCCCTTCCTTCTTCCTGGTTGCTTTTTATTTATGTATTTTTTGCCTAATTGCCCTGGCTTGAACTTTAAGTACAATGTTAAATAGAAGTGGTGAGAGGGGATATCCTGTCTTGTTTAGGATCTTAGGAAAAAAACTGTTAGTCTTTTATCTTTAATTTATGATGTTTAGCTGGGTTTTTGTAGATTCCTTTTACCATGTTTTGTCCATTGAAAAGATCTTGCAGTTTTTCTTCTATCAATATGATTTATTATGTTGATTGAATTTCATGTTGAATCATCCTTGTATTCCTGGAATAAATTCCATTTGGTCATGTATGATTTTAGTTTCTTGTTTCATTTGGTTTGCCAGTATTTTGTTGAGGACTTTTGCCTTTGTATTTATTAGTGATATTGGTCTGTAGTTTTCTAACGTCTTTGGCTTTGGTATCAAGCATCATTGAATGAGTTAGATGTTTGGGATATTTTGGGGGGGGGTAGTTGATGAAAATACTTTATAATTGTTTGTGGTTACACAACTGGTTATATTAAAAACCTTTATTTGTACAATTAAGTGGATGACTTTCATAGTGTCTCAGTAATGTTGTTACCAAAAAAATTATTTTGGCAAGCTCACCTATCTTCTTTAACCCAAAGTCATTATCCTGGTCTTCAAAGTCCTCAATAATTTTTCCAGATATCATATTTTAGCATTACCTCTATCTTATCTTTATATGTGACTAATCCAGTGATAGTGGTCAACCCATTCCCTCACTCACCACTTCCTTCTCCCCAAGATCTCCCAGAATATTTTGTGCATCTTACTGCTTTACCCTGTCCAAGGACTGTTCCACCTATCTTGAATGTCCTTGTCTCTCTTTCCCACCAATGACAGTCCATCCACCCTTTCTTTGCAGTCTTTTCAAGTTTCTTCTATTTATTATTCTAGCTTTCAGGTAGTCCCAAGCCCCGATGATTGTTATTTCACTTAGGAGGAAAAATTGTGTGTGATCTGGAATGTGTGAGTTTCCTTAAGGAGACAGTGGGACAGAATATTTGAAATCAGAACTGTTCTGGAAAGTCTGGTATATGTGTTTGTAGTACTTTTAAAAAATGCACTACAGTTAACTCGCAAGTTTATAGGGTTTACTTTTCATTTTGTACTTTTCTGGTCTCCCCAAATGGTTCTCAGTGCTATGGTGTGGTCTGACCAGCCATTAACATTAAATGCCAGGTATCTATTAATGTACATGTATATGTCTGAAAAATAGAAAGATCCAGAACTTTCAGTTGTGTTTCACAGTTCTCCTTAGGTATTTCTAAAACAATATTTTCTAAAAAACTTATTGTGTTAGAGTAGAAACAGTTAAGTCCTAATGTGTCGAGTTCATGTGAAGCAGAGGTAGGCAAGACTGGTTAGGTAATGGCTACCTTTTGGCGTTTGGTGAAGTATAACTGGGAGATTACATACATATCATGGTGTAATGTCAGGAACATATTTCAAATAAAGTAGAATTGGCTTCAAATGCCAGGTATCTACCTCATACTTTAGTTGTTAGGGGGTTAAGGCAAGATCCAAATTCAGGTTTGTCTAATTTCAGGATAGACAATTACCTAACCATGCTATTTTGCATTCTATGCTTGCTAAAGAAAGTTACTGCATTTCTCTGAGCCTCATTTTATTCATGTATAGAATGAGCTTGCTGTGCAGAGATGTTTTGAGGCATAAATAAGGATGTTTGTAAAGCAGTCAACAGAGAGCTTGCTCACAAAATAGGCAGGCTTATTTCTGTTAGTAAAATATTTTGTTTGCTTCAAAACAATAGCACCAACAAAAGAGATTTTGAAAGCATGCCTGAAACTTATGCAGAGAAATTTGCTTATCTTTTGGCTTTAAAATATTGAATTCCTTACTTTATATTTTGGCACAAAGTATTCAATGTTCTTTTTCTCTAGAATTTAGATAATTTTTAAGTAAGTCATTTGTTAGTAATTACTTTCTTTCCCTCTTCTGTCTTTTTTCTTGTTCAAAATGAGTTTTAATCAAAGAGGTAATTGAATTATGCCTCTTTTTCATTAACTTTCCTTCTGAAGAATTTGAGAATATCTGGCAGTTGTGGTTAACTGAAGCTGTTATTTAGTTAAGCTATAGGCTTTGCAGTTTCTGGAGTGAAGTTTAGGAAGGGTGAATTTTTTGTTGGAAGCCATAATAGAGATGAACTAGAGAAGTAGTTATTGGTTTTCATCTTGGCTGCAAAAGTATTTGTATAAGAGTATTTGTTAGTGTTGCTATAGAAATATAGTCAAAACTACAGCAGGGAAACTATTACAAATAAATCATTGATTAGATTACCTGAATTGTTTTTCTTATAAGTTATTCATAATTGCTTTTAAAATGTCTGACTTTTTTATTCTTAGCTATAATAAAGATTCAGTTATCATAAGTTCAAAATAAATCAGTATTGTGAAGTAAGTACTAATCATCTAAATTTCTTTGGTCACTGTTAATCCTTAGAGATTTGGAGAGAAAAATTCTGCTAAAGGAAATCCAAATTTCCTGTTTGTGATGGTGATGGATTGTAATTTTAAAAATGTGTGTTTTCTTGTATTTCAGGATAGTTTTGGTTCAGTTGGGAATTTTTCTTAATGAAAACCATATATAGGTACCTTTTCAAAGTTTTATTTATATTTTCTTTTACAAATTTATTATGAAGTTATACCGGCTATGCTGTCCATTTTAGCTTTTTAATAAAGCTACAACTTGGATCAGGAGAAAGTATTTCCACTAAGCAGTTTGTAGGAGAAAATAGCTCTGCTTCTGGCTTTTATAGACTCTCTTGCTCAAAGGAAGACTAGCTATCGAGTCAGTTACAACTTCAGTGGAAGATGTCTTGCAGCTGTGCCTTTTTGGGTTTGTTCCAGAGATAGTATTTGTGTGTTCTGTCAAAGTGTCTTAAAGGCCCACCCCAGAAAGATTCAACTCTATAAAAGGAGTTTTGTTTCACATATTCTTATGGGGTTCTGGTGATGACGGTGGTCTTCATTGTCTTGTCTTTTAAGCTGGCATTTTATGGAGACACAGGCTTCACACTTTGAGAATAGGAATTGCAGTTATAGTTGTTGAATCTCATAAAATACATTTAGCCAGGTTCTTGGCACATACCATGATTAAAACAAATCACCCCTCTTCAAACTTTGGGATCTTAGTGAGTTATTTTTTAACTTCTTTTCTGCCTCTATACTGATATGAAGATGGCATTCATTTGATTATATTCTTCTGGGTAATTTAATAGATAATGATTTATAAGTCATCTATATATATATAAAAAGCCAGCAACCAGAATGCCATAAAGACCGGAACGACTGGTCCCTATGACACCACGCCCACTGTGGCCAATGAACTGACCTCCTGCAGCCCCTTTCCCCAGTCGGCCCTGCCCCTGATCGTCACCTCCCTACCCCAGTAAGGGGTGGGGCCAGCCTGCCAACCTCCTGTAGCCCTGCCCCTGATAGGCCCTCACCACCCCGATTGGCCCGTGGCTCCTCCCCCCAGCCTCTTCCACCCCCAATTAGCTCCCCCACTCTGATCAGGGGCAGGGCTGTCCGGCCAACCGCCCACAGCCCCACCCCATGGCTGGCCACGCCCCAATTGGCCCTCCCCACCCCAATTGGGGGCGGGGCCTTCCAGCCAATTGCCCACGGCCCCGCCCCCCAGCTGGCCCAGCCCTGATCTTCCAACCTCCCGCTGTCTCCTCCTCCTGACAGGCCCAGCCCGATCCGCCCCAATTGGGGCTGGGCTGGCCAGTCCCCACCCGTGCATGAATTGGTGCACTGAGCCTCTAGGGTTGACATAATAGAAGACAGATAATGCAGGGAATCCTAAAGTTTGAAAAGTTTAAAACACTAATGACTTTACATATTGAAAATTATTGCGTTTAACCTGTTCTGAATAACGTTAACCCAAATGCTAAGGGAATTATCATTCAATGATAAACAATATATTATCATTGAATATATCCTAGGAGATTGACAGATTTTCTCCAAAATTTTCACTTTTCTTCTTGTCTCTCCCTCCACCCTCCTCCTTTAAATACTCCAAAGTTATCAAAGCTGTTTGGAATGGAGAATAGGGCTTCGGATGCACTCCTGTTTTTCTGTCTTCTGTAAACCCCTTCTTCTCCCACCCCTTTGTATTTTCAGTTACCTTCCCTTTGGTCTCTGAGGTAGAGGTGCTGCTCCTGCTATCCAGGATTAAACCATCTCCCCTGGTTTTGATCCTTTTTCATCTGTCTCTTCTGAACTACCTTCCATCCATTTTTCTTTTTCTCCTTTGTGTCTTTAAACTCTCCTTTTTTTGTCTCTCCCACCAGAAGTCCGAACCAACCAAAACATCCCCATAGTTCAACATCTTCCCACAACCTTGTAGTTACTACCTCCCCTTTTTCTAGCCTTTTACTTTATTGCTAAACTTAAGATTAATTTACACTTATCTTTACCCTCCCCTCTTCAATATTTTTTGTAGCCAGATGGTTTTTTTCTGCCACCATCCAGTGAAGTTGCTCTTTGAGGTTCCCAGCAATCTTTTCATGACACTTTTAAAACCTTATTGGTGCCTGAAGCAATCTGCCCGTGGCTGCCATACTGTCCACTCCTCCCAGCTTGACTGTTATCTTTTGGCAGTACTTCCTTGCTTTGCTGTTTTTTTCTCTTAAGCTGAACCTTCCCAGCCTCCTTTATAGATTCTTTGCTTTCCATCTGGGGGTTTATTATGAGCATTTTTCTTTCTCTGTTTGCCTGGGGTGTCATCTACTCCCATAGCTTCAAATAACACTCATTGACGAAGTCGTTGCAAATCTTAGCAAGGAAACCTAGACTCTGTTGTTCAAACGCATATCTCCAACCATCCTGATTGTCATCACACAGTCATTTCAGTTCAAAGGCATTAAAAGTAGAAGCTTGTGCTTCTTTCATCCCTATTTCCTACTCTTTTTGGAAATCCTTGTCTAGGTGAATGGCACTACTATCTAACCTTTGACTACCAGGAACCTGGGAACTTTGTTCTCCATTGCTTCAATAATCCAACTCATTATCAAATCCTGTCCCTGTTACCTGCTAAATATTGACTCCATCTCTTTCTTCGCATATTTGTTGCCTCTGTCTTAGTTTAGATGCTGTTTCCTGGACCACTGGAATATCATCTTAACTAGTTTCCTTTCATTGTGTCACTGGTTCTCACATGACTGCCAAAGTAATCCCCCAGAAATACAAAATTAATGTTGTTTTCCATTGCCTACAGGATAGATCTGAGCTTAGCATACTGATCACTCATTATTTGACTACCTCTGTCCCTCTTCTTTACTCCCACCCTTGTTGCAGGCAAATGAGTTACCATTCTCTGCAACGCATTTATATTTATGATTCTGTGCCCTTCGCTTAACTGTTCCCATGGTGAGGAGTCTGCTTATACCCACTTACAATTGGCCCAGTAAGCTCCTTCTTAACCTTCAAGGTCAGCTCAGATGTCACATTGAGAAGTATTCTTACCTCATCAAGTTAGTTACTATTGAATTCTTCATGCCTATATTCTAACTCTTATTCTCTTTGTAATCCAGTTTTTTAAGTGCCTTGCTTTTGTACTGCTGGAGCCAAGTTTTACACAGGTCTGTGTCCTTAGCAGCTATCAGTAAGCAGAGAGCAGTTCTCACTGGATGAATGGAAACCCAAAAGTACAGAATTAAAATCAAGATTTCATAGGGAAGGGTAATGGTGAGTATTCTGGCTTGATATTGTATATTCTTAACTTAATTAATTTGGGTGATTAGGGTCTGTGGATTGAGAACATGTTAACATTGCTTAGGATTTTCTTTCATAATTCAAGTTTGGAGAGTTAGGTTCGAAAGATGAAGCTACAGAAAGATATGAGTGAAGCTACAGTTTTAAATTGTGGAGCTAATAAAGTTGTGAAGGGCTGAAAGTAATCTGGGTTCTTAACAAGTGCCCAAACCATGCAGAAGGTGTATATTAGGCAGAGAAGGAAGACTGTGATGCAGGTGAAGTGAGGAGAGGGCCCCAGATGGGGTTGTACCTCCCCAGGGCCTGATGTGTAGCTGTGCTTTACTAACTCCGTACACCTTAACATTTCCTTGGCTTGCCCTGGTAGAATCCATGTTTAAGTTATATATAACACTAGAGGCCCAATGCATGAAGATTCGTGCAAGAATGGGCCTTCCTTCCCCTGGCTGCTGGCACCACCACCTTTCTGCCTTCCCATGCTGCCCAGAGGCCTGGAGCAGCTGGGGTGGTGTGGAATGCCTGCATCGTTGCCATGGCGATGATGCAAGTGTCCCGCCCCACCCCGCAAGCTTGGTGCCTGTGTATGCAAATTAACCCATGATCTTTGTAGGGTTAATTTGCATACTCACTCCTGATTGGCTGGTGGGTGTCACAAAGGTACGGTCAATTAGTATGTTACTCTTTTATTAGGTAGATTTTTTTTTTACAAGGACCTTGTGTTTATATGGTTCTAGTTGGGCCTCTTGGATAGGGGGGCCCTTTTAAAGGAAAGGAGAAAAAGGGAAAAAGGGAAATTGTGGAGGGTGGGTTAGGGTGAGGAAACACTTTTTTTTTTTCCTTCTACAACTTGCAGGAAAAATAGATAAATGGGGATTGGTAGGAAATTACTATATGTTAATGTTTGTTTGTTTTTTAAAATAGAGTTAAACATAATGATTCACTCTGTCATTTCTAGGGCAAAACTTAGATTGTTAATCTTTGTGACCAGTGAAATTTTATTTTTAATAGTAACTTGCATTCATTTAGCATTTTTGCACTTTTCTAGTAGCTATACAGCCCTGCTGTATAGGCAGATTATCTGCTGATACCTTCATTTTACAGACTTAGCTAAGTGGCAATTTTGGGATACATCTAGTGTAGGAAGTGGTTACAGGCTTAAGCCTCGGACTGACCTTGTTGGCAAAGCCAAAAACAAGTCCCAGCTTAGAGGGCACAGCCCTCTTAGCATAATTAAGCTTGATCTTGTGATGCTCCCTAGATCTTTCCTCGGTAGCTAATGGGCTGTGGGAGGTGCAGCAAATGCTGCCAAAACAAGTGAAACTTACAAGAACATTGTAGATTACCATTGTTTACCTCTGACTATAAAATAAAGGCTCAGCTTGCAGTCTGGATCCTTTCTGTGGTCTTAGCCAGGCACAGAAGATCCACCTAGACCCAGCTTATTCTCTTTGTCTGTTTCTTCTTCATCCTTCGCTGCCCCCCCCCCCCCCCCCCCCCCCCCCGCAGGCTTGCCGAACCCTTGGCTGTGCTGGTGCAGCACAATCTAGACTGAATGTGAATTTAATAGTCTTTCCAATTGGGAAGAGTAATTAATTTCTTGGCAGTAGCCTCTTTATTTTTGGAAACTTACAATTTTTTCAGTAGTGGGAAGGTATAGGGATTTTTTTGGGTCCAGATGGTGGGAGCTTTTGAGTTCTGCTGGATGCCTTGTCTCAAGGCTCTTTGTTTCTCTGGCCCGTGGAGAGCCATAAAGGGCCTCTCTCTTCCCTGTTCTCTCCCCTTTTCTTCTCATTGGGGCAGGGCAGTCTGCATAGGGAAAGGCATTGGAACTGTTAGTCAGAATCTGACAATTGGCCTGGGTTCTACTGACTTACTATGTATGTGACCTTAAATAAGTAACCTAACTTCTGGCCTGAGGTCTTCCATTTGTGAAAGGCAAGGGCTAGAGGTACATAAGTACTGAGATCCCATTTGGCTCTAAATTTATTTATTCTAGAAAAACCCCACTTTGCTCAGTCATATGTAGGGTGTTGCACAGTGCTAACAAGATATTTGTTTCTGCTTTATGGCTAATGGGCTTTGTGGTAGGTGCTTTTGTTTTATTTCTTTAATCCCTATGGCAAAGGGGTGTCATTACCACATTAGCAGTAACATTTATACATTTAAAAAGAGATGAATGAGCCTAAATATTGTGAGCCTATAATATCTTCCTTAACCTCCTCAAGGGAGTTGTCCACTTTGCTGAGCCCTTCCTGTATCTGTTATATCCCTTATCACATGTGGTACAATTACTTGTTTATGTACCCCTTCCCTGCTAGACTGTGAATTCGCAGAGGGCTGGTATGAGGAAGAGCTATCTAGTGGTAAAAGCTTAGACCAGTGTCTGGTGCAAAAGAGGAACTCAGCAACTGCTTCTTAGACATATGTGGAATGAAAATAATACTTTTTAAAGTAAATGCTGGGTTACTGTATTGGTCCGAATGTGTAATTCTAATAGTGATGCTTTTGACTTTTTTAGTTAAAAAAAAAAAAAAAAAAAAAGGAGGTTAGCTTTGTCCTAACACTTTGTTAGTTTCAAAACATTAACTTTTTGAGTATAGATTCCTAACCACCACTCCTCCCCACCCTTCTCCCCCTCCCCAGCCCCCTGCACCTATTCTCTTTCCAAACCCCCTTTAAATCTGGGGTCATGCAACAAGTTTCTTTCCCAGAGTTTCACAAATATATAATTCTTTTTAATGTTACATTTTTAAAGACATGATAGGGGAGACATTTTGTGAAAGACTCATGAGCGGTTGTGCAAATTATTCTGGATTTAGAGCCTGAGAGAAGTTAAACTGTGGAGTGTTGTGGTCAAAATAGAGCTTACACATAGGGTTCGTGGAATAGAGCAGTTTTTTTCTTCTTTTTGCTGACATTAGATAGGAATGATTCTGTCTGAAATGTGGGCTGCTAGAAAATGTTATAGACCAATTGAAGTTCATCGAGATTGAAAGAGTCCTGAAACTTTTCTCCATGTTCGTTTAGGAAGTATAGTGTTTATAGTGTTGCCTGGTGATTGGTAGATGGGAAAATTGGATTCCTTGTAAAATTAGTAGAATAAAAAAACAGAGGTTTGTTTTGAGTACTTCTTAGGTTATTTTAGGGCTATATCAGAAAATTATGTGTGCTTTTTTTCCCTCACATGACAAGTGATGATTGCTTCTCAAATGGAGGCTAGATGAATGAAGGTGGGAAGATTGAAAGGAACTGTTTTCCTCATTATCTTTGTGCAACACCAATCACTTTATTTTCTGCACAGAATTTGGTTTTGGACTGTGGGTCTTTTACATCTTATTCAATTCCATTCTTTGTCCCCATAAAGCAAGGAGGTAGGATAATTTTAGAAATTGAAAAAATTATGGTATTGGGTTAAAGATAAAATTCTATTTATACACAAACTGACATATACATATATAGGAAAAATGTTTCTACCTTAATCCAAACTCCCTTTATTACTTAAAAAATAGTATTCTGAGATAAACCTCAAATTTACCTTTTTAGTGGAATAATGAGACAGTGTCAAAACATGGTTATTTAGGATCTTCACAAGACAGATGTAACAGATGTAAATTCATATTAATTTTTTATGTTAAGACATGTGGATGTTTCAGCCAGTGTAATTTGTGCACTTTAATGAGTTTAAAATCTTACTGGAAATGAATAATTTAAACAATATTAGACCTGGTTTGTGTACTTCTTTGCCAATAATCCATTGACTAATCTATATATGTAAAATCCTAATATGCAAATAGACCTAACGGCCAAACAACTGAAGCTCACACCCACTGCCGGCACTGGCCCCGCTTGCACCCGCTGCTAGCGCTGGCCCCAATTGCTCTGTGCTGTCAGCTGGTGCGAGCGGGCTGGCGCCATCAGCGTGTGGGAGCAGCAGAGGCTGGAGCCAGGCTGCCAGCAGACAGGGGACTGGGAGCCGTGGCGGGAGGGGCTTGGCAGGGGTGCGAATGATGGGCCAAGACCCGCCCGCCCTTGTGCCTACCGCAGCCTCGTGCCCCACATTTCCTTACACAGTGCACAAATTCATGCACTGGGCCCTTAGTCTTATATAAGTTACCTCCCTTCTTTGGGTTTAGTTTACTCATCTGCAAGACCAGGTTGTTAAAATAGAGATAATGCAGCATTGGTGGAAAAATGCTATTGATTTTCAGACCAATTTGGTGGAAATTCTGGCTCTACCACTTATTGGGTATACGATTTTTGAAACTCATTTAAATTCTCTGGGTTCTCTTTTTATCTACGGTATTAATTTTTTTTGTTTTTAGAATTTGTTTGTTTTCAAATCATAGTGTCACAAAACTTTCTTACTAGTAGTCCCCTTAACCTTTGTTTGAATAATGAGAATTAGTTGTCGTACTAAGCAGGATCTTTTATATTGAAACCAGCAGTGGAGTTTGAGCAGTACCATTCAGCTTCAGCTGCTATAACAAGATACCATATACTGGGGGGCTCAGACAACAAATTTATTTTCTCACAGTTCTGAAGGCTGTAAGTCCAAGATCGAGGTTGCCACCAGCATGGTCAGTTCTTTTGAGGGCTCCTTTCCTGGATTATACATGGCCACCTTCTCTTTTTGTCTTCACAGGGTGAGGTGAAACAGAGCAGAAGGTGAAAGAATGAGCAAGCGCTCTGGTGTCTTTTCTTATAAGGGCAATACTTCTATCATGATGGCCTCCACCCTTAAGTTCTCATCTAAATCTAATTATTCCCCAAAGGTCCCATCTCCAAATACCATCACATTGGAGGAGGGTAGTGCTTCAACGTATGAACTCTGGGACACACACAATTCAGTACTAGCAGAAGGTGGGGAGTAAGAGGGCAGGACACACAGAGGTGATGAGAGAGATCTGAGCTGGAGTGTTAACTTCACTGGATCCAGTGCAGTGTTGGTAGTTATGAGACTTCCAGATTCCATGAAGCAGCACATGTCAGAAAAAGGCTTGGAGCCAATATTTTTCAAGTAAGTCCATTGAAATATGTCATGTACTGCATTTATTAAAAATACATTTAACATAAAAAAGTAGGAAGAAAATAAAAGATTATTGCTACTTTGAACTGAATAAAATTGGCTCTACTAAAAACTCACCAAATTGCCCTATTGTGAATCAGTGAAAACTCTGGTGGATAGTGAAGTTTATTTATTTCCATTACATAGAATGACTTTTTAAAAAAGTTTCATATTTGTCCACTTTAACAGAGATTAATCTCTTCAGAGCTAGCTGCTACTAGAACATATTTTCAGTAAGTTCCCATAAAGCAAACCTTACCCTTTCTCTACTAGTTGGAAACAGGTGACATCTTATTTAAGTATCTAAAGTATTTTTTTGGAATTAAAAAACACTTATTTTTTTCATATTTAAAAAAAAAGACTGCTGTAAGTGAATATGATCATGTAATACTCACTAATGGACATTGGAACTGCTTGATAGGAGAGCAATATGGCTGCATCTTGAAGTTGTGAAAATGCATGCCTGGATACAAAGTCTGACTGTTTTGGTCATGATTGTTTAATATAAATATCCACATGGGGGGGGGGGGGAAACACCAATAACCAGAATTTAAATTGTGGAAATGTAAAGTGAGTGGGGGTTAGTATTGTATAATCAGGAAAAATTAGTTGTTTCTCAGATTTCTCTGACCTGAATTTTAAAATTAATGTGTTTTCCTTTAGTTACTTTACATTTACTTTACTGCCATATGTATTTATATTCATATATAGATGGATGTATGCTTACCTTTTGTGTCAGTCATTTCTCAATGTAGGGTTGACAATGAAGCAGATATATCAGCTTTGTAACTATGTGATGGAACCTATAAATCTTCATTAAAATGAGCCTTCATTTTTAAACATAATATGAAATTAATGAATAAGCAAATTTTTTTACAAATGAATCAAAATTGATATTTCATTTTTATGTATTGAAAACTGGACTATGTATTTCCAGAGTCTTTCTATGTCTTGAAATGTATACATTGGTTTATTAGTAGTTTATAAATAAAGATGATTAGGTCAGATATTGTGTATATACACTTTTGATGTCTATTTGTAGGATAGGATAAAATGACAAAAATAAGAACACAGTTGAAGGAGCAGACCGAAAGCAAAGTAAAAATTATGACCACAAAAACAGAAAAAATTCCTAGCAATAATAGAAAAATTATCATAGAATTACAGTTGTGTCATAGAAACTATACTTTATGTGAGCTTTCTTCATTTAGTGGGTAGAGCAGACAGCAGGAAAATGACTTTTTCTTTGACCCATGTGAATTTTCTAGCTGAGGAATGAAGTAACTTGGAACCAAGCTGAGCTTTTCTGCGGAGCATGCCCTTTTCCAGCAGGGTCCGGCCTGGGTGGGGCAGGTCTTGCTCATTAAGCTTCTGCAGACTGGATTTCCATCAGCTTTCCACAGTCTTCTAATGACAGGGAGCAGCAAACAACGGGCTCGATGTGCTTAAAAGCTGCGTATGTATTTCAAGGGAGAGATTTTTAAGAAATTTCTGTTGTAGCAGTTAGGTTTTATTATGTATGCTTGATTGTTTTGCTTTTGAAGGAAGCTTGCTTTTGAGAGTATCAGTATTCAGGGCACTGAAAATTTGGAAAAACTAACATATAGAGTAGATGGAATCTGGGTAAGTACACTATGTGGAAAGGGAATATGTTCAGTTATATTTGAACTAAGCCCTATGAAAAAATATTTGTGTGTGTGTTTGTGTGTGTGTGTGTGTGTGTATGTGGTTAGAACTAAGCCCTATGAAAAAAATATTTGTGTGTGTGTGTGTGTGTGTGTGGTTAGAGTTTTAGACCACTTGTTTGCATTTTTCTAGGAAAATATTGAAATTTTTTTCAAGTTATCTTTAACATAATTGTCTTTTTAGGTTTGTCCTATGAGAATAATGAAAGTAGTTCATTGCTTTATTTTATATACTTGTCCTGCTATTTTATGATTGAGTTATTCAGTAGTGCAATATGAAAGTTAATTATTTCTAAATTACATTGAGGACCATGTAAGGTTAATAGTGTTCAGTTATTTTTAACATGTTAAAGGAGGACAGATTTGAATTTAATTTTAAGATGCTTCATTTTCAGGTTAACTTGATTGGTTGAAAGAAGTGCTGTGGCTAGCAGAGATTGGAATTCACATTTTTTAGCATCTGCAAATTAGTGGCCATTAACAATGATAAAAAATTACATATCATTTTGCTGTTGCTACTATCTAAGTGTGATATTGGTTGAACAAGTTGTTTTACTGAATATTTAATCAGTTGTCACTTTGAGCAAATTTGAAAACTCACTAAGTTGCCCAGATGCTGACTGACATCCAGACTCAGAAAAAATTGTTTTCATGATTTTTCTTGTTATAATCTACCAATCTTTTTTCAAAAAGGACCTTGTTTCAATGCTACTTTCTAACATTCTAAATGAAAAGCAGTACTACTAGGATGGGTGGAGGGTGATCTTGGCAAATTCCATCTTTATTGTTGCTACTGCAGGGAATGCTCTTCTACTACTGAAGTAATGGGAGGTCGGGGGCGGGGGGGGGGATGTTTACATGTACTTAGGATGTTTAAGTTTTCTATTTTGAGGCCCAAGAAAGAATTCTCTCTTTAAATTATTGGCACCAGATGTGGGAATAAATAACTGTCAAGGTGATGCTGATGATTTGGACAGCCAGTCATGAGCCCCTTTCCCCTACCCGCTCTCCCTGCCCCTATCTCCTTGGTAATATTACTGTACACATTATATGATGTATTGATGACATGTAGTTTAACATCATAGCTGGATCACATAGCAAGTTGGAAAGGGAAATTTTAAGCATTGACATTTAGTTTGCATGAATGTTTTGGTGGACTTTAAGGTTGAATGCTTGGCATATTCTCCAGCAGGATCCTCTACCAAATCATGTTTACAAATATTTGAATTTTGAGACTCTTACCTCCAAAGACAGAAATATATTTACTATTTGAAATAAAAACTTGTCCTGACTAGCACCACCAAAAAAAGTAGTTATTTGAAGCCTCTAAATCAAGTAGTTTTGAGCTAAACTAATGCTGAGTAGAAATTAAAAAAAAAAAATACAGGTTTTAAGCATTCCAAATGGCATGTCTATAATTCCATTGTAGTTACAGCTTTTCCAGCCTGGGGAAAGTTGCTTTTATCACGCCAGGCATGGAGGTCCATATGCAAACAGTCTACAAGGCAACTTCTGCTGACCTACCAGGGGACTAGCGTCAACATTTGGATCTGCTTACCTAAGCCAGAAAAATCATTCAGTTTATAGTCTCATTTTACTCTTTGGTAGTGCTGTAAATATTTAAAATGGCAGAAGATCTGACGGCCAAAATTTACCAAGTGAATTATATTTTTTGACAAGGTTTAGATATTTATGCCTGTCAACTGCACAGTTCCAAAGCTTACGGAGAAGAGGATTTGAGAAAGTGTGAGATCAGTGTAGGCTCTAGTTCAGTTGGCCTTGTCATAGTGTGGGAAGTTGATTGACTTTGACAAGCTTTTGTCTTATGACCTATTAAAATGCAGCGTCTGCAGCTTGTGCATTTATCTTGTGCAGTTAATCTTGGTGGATGTGTCTGTCGTTAGCTTATTTGGGAAAGGCCTCCTGAACCACTGTTATTTTTTAGCTAACGAATTTAGAGTTTGATTCACACAGGAATTTAAACTGGTTGTAGATTATCACTTGATACCAAGTGGGTTTTACAATGGGCTGGGTGAGGATCCTATGCAGAAGGTAGCTGAGGGATGAGCTTAGAGAAAGTATACTCCCTAGTATCTGTTATGACTGTGAGAGATTGTTGGTGTTGGCTTTGCTCTGTTTTGAGCCTGGTTATGATGTCACTGGAAGAAATTGCACAGTGTATTTTTCTTTTGTATAGAACATTATATGATGGTGGTCCAAATAAATGTTCCCATAACTAGGAACATCACAAGTTTATCGAGAAGCCACCGGATGCACAATACTGCACTGGGAACATGTAGTTACTCATCTGCACAAAATTTCACTCTCTTCATGGGAGCATAGGAACTGATGTGGGCAGGGAGAAGGTGTGGACAGGAAACATGACATCCTTGTGTTTGTCAGGCCAATTTTGTTCCTGCCTTTGCCTATAAGTGAGGATGAAGCTGATGACAGATTCGGAATGTTTATGTGTGACCAGATTAGAAATTTAATGAGTCTTCTCATTGTGTTTTACTCTCCTTTTAAAATTTTCCTCAAATTTCAGAGAAATCTAATTCTAAATGCCCTGTTCTCACTTCTCTATCAGAAAATAGAAATAATATTTTTGGCCTAGCTGCATATGTACCAATATTATTGTTAGCAAAATACATCTCTTTTTTATTTTTAGTTTTTATTCTCCACACCTAGGTCAAATGTTTAAAAAACTAGCAAGGCTTTCTCAGAAACTATGTGTATTGTTGTTTTTTAAATGAACAATTGGTATACTTTAAAGAAGATTTTGGCTGCTCTAAAAGTGTAAATTTTGAACTTTAGGAGAGCAGTGTGCATAGGATGAGGGGTAGGTTTGTGAAGTATGTGTGATGGAATTTATGGCAGTTGTGGCATTTGGGTTGTCTCCAAGAAAGCAGACCTAACTAAGCTGGGTTCACTTAATGCATTAGATATCTTAATGAATAAATATTGTTTTTCTAATAAAGAATTTAAGTGCTTCAGTTTGTACAAATTTATGAGTGAAAACTTTTTCTCCCCTATCTGCACCTTAGACCTCATCTACGCAGTGCCACCCACCATTTCCCATAATCACTGTTGTTGGTCATCTGTGTCCTTTTCTAATTTCTTATGTGTTTGCAGGTAGATATGTGCATTCACATACTTCTCAGACACATTGCTTTCAACCCATAACATAGCTATATGCTATCTGAATCTTGTTTTTTGTACTTAACAGTGTAACGAGATATTTCTGTAACTGGGATGGAAACCTCCCTCACTTTTTTCTTTATAGCTACAGAATATTATATTTTCTTTTACAATGTTACAGTGAATCATCTGTACATAATTACTTTACATATGTACAAATGTGGATACGTTCCCATAAGCAGGATTACTGGTTTAGTGTTGTACACATTTGGAATTTTGGCTGTTGGCAAATTACTTCCATTGGCACCAATTTACTCATCTACCCACAATTATATGAGAATGCCTATGGGCCAGAGTCCCATAGCCATGCTCAATACTGACGTGATTAAGCTTTTGGACTTTTCCACTCTACTTTTAGCTTGTATTTCTTTTACTATGAGTGTGGTGAGCATATTTTTATATGTTTACTAGAGGCCTGATGCATGAAATTTGTGTACGGGATGGGGGTCCCCTCAGTCCATCCTGCACCCTCTCCAATCCGGGACCCCTTGGGGGATCTCCAACTGCCGGGTTTAGGTGGTTGGGATTGGGCCTAAACCGGCAGTCAGCCATCCCTCTCACAATCCTGAACCACTGGCTCCTAACTGCTCACCTGCCTGCCTGATTGCCCCTAACTGCCTGCCCCCTGCTAGCCTGATCACCCCTAACTGCCTCTGCCTGTTGGCCTGTTTGCCCCTAACTGCCACCCCCCCTGCCGGCCTGGTCGCTCCAAACTGCCCCCCACTGCCGGCTTGGTCACCCCTAACTCCCCCCCCACTGGCCTTGTCACCCCTTGCTGCCCCCCCTGCCGGCCTGGTTGTCCCCAACAACCCCCCCCCCCTCCACTGGCCTGGTCGTCCTCAACTGCCTCCCCCCCTGCCAGCCTGGTTGCTCCTTACTGCCCCCCTGCCAGCCTGGTTGCCTCCTGCAGCCTGTTGTTCAGTTGTTTGATTGTCCCTCACTAACCCCCCTGCCTGCCTCGTTGCCCCATGCAGCCTGCTGTTCACTCGTTTGGTTGTTCCTCACTAACCCCCCTGCCAGCCTGGTCACTTCATGCAGCCTGCTGTTCAGTTGTTTGGTCATCCCTTACTAACCCCCTTGCTGGCCTGGTCTCCCCACACAGCCTGCTGGTCGTTACTGTGATGGTGTCCTGGACAATTTGCATATTCCTGTATTATTAGTATAGATGTGTTTCTTGTATTTGTTTTTCTGTTAACTCTATGCTTGTCCTTTAATCACTTTTCCCCCCTATTGAGGGAATAGTCATCCTAGCCAATTTAAAAATGAAATTTATTTTGAATGTTTAATGTTAAGGAAATTCATAACTAGCACTATTTTATTTGGCTTTTTACTTGAGTTCAGCTGAGGAGTAAATACAATTGAGAATGAGAATTAAGTGCTCTTTAAAAAGCTTGATGCCTGTTTGTGTTACATGAGTGTTTAACCAACGTTTCCCATGAAGGACCATTATGTGCTTTTCTGAAGAGATGACAATGGTAGTTTTAAGAAAACTGTCAGCTTTTCAAACTAGTAGTAATTTCTCAACAAAAGTTACCAAAATTTGTGTATTAGTGACACGTTGTTTGAATTTATATTAATGCTAATCTTGCTACATTTGTCGCCCATTATACTGAGAGCAGGATTCTTTCCGCTATATCACTGATGTCAGGTACATATGCAATTAAACTACTCAGGAAATACTTATTTTGAAAGAAGGGGTTAAGATACTGTTACTATCCTCATCCTGAAGGTCAGTGGAATTTACTAGGGGCTCAGAACAGGTTATTAATGATTATAATGCCACAAATGGTAGTCATAGTTTATTTTTAACAAATGATGAATTGTCGGGAATTAATGCTAAGTGCTGGTTATAAAATACTGAAGTTTTTTGGAATGGTGGTAGTACTATATAAGCTCTCTGCAGCTGGACAGCCTGAGTTTGAATCCTGGCTCTTCCATTTACTGGTTGTGCAAGTTTTTATCCTTTTATTTTTTAACTTTCTTTACCTATAATAGGGGAATAATTTTAGTTCCAACCTCAAAGGGTCATGAGATGCAAGGAATGCAGAGAGTCTCTAGAACAGTGCTCAGCAAATAGCTGATACTTTCATTATTTACTATTGTTATGTTATTTATTTATTAAGTGGATTGTGCATACTTTTACTGTTACAATTTTTAGTGAAAAACAGAATCCCTAATTGATGACGGGGTGGCCCACCATTTATTATGAATTTACTATGTGCCAGGCACTTTATGTATAACATCTGATTTCATTCTTAGAGCCACCAGTGAATATGTATTATATCCCTGTTTTGCTTACGAGGAAACTGAAACTCAACAAGACGGAATAACTTGTTTTTGGTTACACGGCTAGTGACATTCAGACCTGGAATTCTAATCCTGGTGTTTGGTTCCTAGACTTGATCTCCAAACCTTCATGTTATTTAATCCAAAGATTAGTTAGCTTTACACAAAAAGCTGTGGCCATTACAAACTTAGGGTCCTCATCTGAGAGAAGGAATGTGAGCAAAAGTACTTGGTCAGTATTTCTTACCACACAATTCAGTGTATGTGATTGATGAAGAGCTGCAGGGTTTGGGATATCTCTGTCACCTCAGTTAGTGTGTGCTGTTGGAGTGCCCAGTATGAGAAGGTTAATGTGCATTTTGATTGAAAATAATGATGTCCAATATTGGGATCCCTAATGATTTGTGTGTAGCCTCTGGTTATTGAGTTCTCACTTCAGGAAAGAGTATTTTTGGGATGACCTCATTATTTGTGGAGTCTTTGCCTGGCACAGATCTCTTTCTTGACCTAATTCTGAATGGGAGCAGAAGGCGCTTGCTTTAGCACGTAAGATTGTTAGCTGGAATTGGGACATTTTTGAAAATTATGCCTTGATTTTCAGACATCCACCCTTCTCTTACACAGGAATCTTACACATTGATGAACTCTAAGATTTATTTGTTTCATTCATATATATTGTTAGAATAAAGAATTAATGGTTTATCTCACTAATATTAACTCAGATAAAGGCTTTTTAAAAAAAATGAGCATCTGGAAAAAGTTAAACATTTTGACAACCAGGGCTCTTAGGTATGAGGGCCATAAAATACAATGAGGAGTAATAGTTACCTGAGCTGGTTCTAAGTGTACTACCAGTTCCTTAGGGCTTATTTTCCAGTGCTTGCCTCCTAATATAATATGCAGAGGCTAATAGTAACTACAAGTAACTGAACCCCCTGGCTCAGTTGTTTGAGCCATAGGGGGAGTATGTTGTCTCACATAACAGGAAGTTCAAACATCCTGGCCATGTGCATGCAGCATGCTCAGGGCTCAAGTCCTCTCCTCTGATTCTCTTGCCAGTGCCCTCTTCTGTGTGCGTCTTTTTCCTCAGGCTTTCTCCTCTCAGGATAATTAAGGTGGCAGCAGCATTTCTTGGAGTCATGTAAATAATGCTCAGAGGTGGAAAAGGAGCCTTCTCTTCCCTGTGTTCCCTTTAAGAGGAAGGAATCTTTTCCCAGAAGCTTGCAACAGACTTTTTGCATGTCTTCTTAGCATGGGGAGAGGGACCCCCATGATTCCCTAGACGAGCTTCCATCGACACACATATGGAAGAGAGGAAAGCTGAACAAAATTTGGGTTCCGTTAAAAAGGAGAAAGGATGGAGGATATACGTGCTCTGAATGTAACCTGATCCTGCCTAGACTTGAACTAGCAAAGGCCTACAGTTCATATTTTTTGTATGTGTGGATTTAATTTAAAGCAGATGTATCTTTTTTTTTTTTAGCTTGTATCTTTATAGAAATATTTCTTCTCTCATAGATGTTCTTTATCTCTTTTAAGAAAACAAACAAGTGATATAATTTATTATAAAGGTACCTAGGGTAGGCAGCATTGGATTATTTCAAAACTAATTCTTATTTATCTTCATCATATAGATAATATAAACCAATAAATAGTCTCTTTGGAATGTATTTGTACTTACTTGAATATGGTATATAGTATTTTCTAGCCCGTCTGACACTTAAGATAAACAAACATACTAGGGAGGAATTACTTGCAGTCTGCTCTAAGTCAGCCTGTTTTTGTTATTTCTTCTTCTCTGCAGATATTTCTTTTTCCTCTTTCCTCCCTTTCCTCCTCTGCCTTGTCACTCCTCCCCTCTTTTTACATGCTGGCTATACAGTGATTGAAAAGCATCACTCTGATTATGTTCCAAGTAGAGTTAGGTGGCTGCTGAATCATTCCTATATTTCATTTGCTGTATTTGTTTTTCTCACATTTAATGCTGTAAGATAAGGTAGTAGGATATTAAAAAGACGTTCTGTTAGACTACAGGCCATTTGGGGAGATGAACATAAGCAAGGGATTGTGGGTGTTAGCAGGTTGCTCTACATATCCTTTGCCACAATAATAGATGAAAATGACCAAACTGGAACTGTGCACACCTTGCCAATGTTATTTAGGTTTCTTATTTGTTGCACAATTTTGTTTATGTCTTTCTCAAAGTTCAGAGGGAAGCTTCTCTCCATTCTCTCACCATTTTTGAGCTTTAGAAAGGCATTCTTTCCCGTTTTGTAAATCTTGAGTCCCTAAATAATGGGCTGAGCACTATTGGCAGAAATTAAAGATCTCTTATTGCTCGTGATCTCAGCAGAGGATGGGAGCCACTCAGCTAGCGGCAGCACCCACCCTGTTCCCTGTGCAAGAATTTTAACAGGGAGGGTTCAGAGTAGCTGTGGTTCTCTCAAGGTCTTAAGGAAACATCTGGATCCAATAATTAGCATGAACCCGCTTGCTTGAAGTTCTTTGTATGAGTGTCTAGAGTTGTTTAACTGCTTCGTTTTGCTTGGTGTAGTACTCTGTCTGATAAAGGGCCAGTGTTTTCAGGAGCATAATGTTATAGGGTAGGAAGGTTGGTTAGTGGTAGAGACAGTGCCTTGGAATTTACTTTCCTTTTTAAACACTAGAAAAAGAATGGTTTCACATAACAAGCCTCCTTACCTAACCAGTGCTGATCCTCTATTGATGATGGTTTTCTGCTTGGTTGCGTGTTAAATGATGCATGCTTTTTCTCATGGAGCTGTTACAATAATTAACACTTTTTATCAATCCAGATGGAGCATGCCAGCATGGTAATTGTGTCAAAACCACATGCTTCTCTAATGGGCTGGCTGTTCACAGCAATGTTCTTTTTGGTTGATGATAAGCAGAAAGGTCTTTACTTACTATGTTATATAAGTTACTAATGATGGATTTTAGGTATTTATAATTAAAGCTTATGAAATGAGGATTGTTAGAGTTTGGAAAACTATAGTTCTGGTTTTGTCTATGCCCATCTAGCTTTGTGATCTCAGGCAAATCTTCTAGTCTTTCTGAACCTCAGTTTCCTCGTTGATAAGATAAAGTGAGGGTATTAGAGTAGATGATTTTGCAGCACTCATTCAGTAAATATTTATCAAGTGCCTCCTATGTGCCAGTCTTACATGCTGGGAACACAGCAGTAAAAAAGAAGAAAGACCCCAGCCCTCTGGGTCTTTCATTTTAGTGGGAGGGATTGCGTTCCACTGCAGGAGTTAGTGCGTGATGGAGTTTAAAGGCTTATCCATCTTTAAAACTCAGAGAGTTACAAGCATGATAATTATGGTGAATGGATGTGCTATAATCATGTTTTCTTGATGGTGGTAATTTGTTCAAGAAACCATCTTATCAACAAAGAAGGTAGTATTTAGTTTTGAGTTGTGTTGATTTTTTGAAACTATTTTAAGAATGTACTTATTTATGTATAATTACATCCATCCTTATTGTTGAGTATTTACAATCCAATTAGCCATTTTCATTGTTGTTGCTTTTTTTTATCTTGTAACTTCCACTTGGATGGGCAATATTTATCAGCTCTGGGGTTCATTCTATTTTTTATTATTACATTTATTGAGGTAACATTGGTTGATAACATTATATAAATTTCAGGTATACAACTTTACAATTCAATATCTGTTTACTCTATTGTGTGCTCATCTTTTTAAATTGTTGGGTTTTTGATACATTCTGGATACTAGACTCTTATCAATGTTTGGCACAAGATGGCAAATAATATTTTAAGAAGCAATTATAATGCTCACACATGCTATAACATGAATGATTTTTTAAAACGTGCTAAGTGAAAGAAAATGCCACGTGTTGTATAATTTCATTTATTTTAAATGTGCACAGTAGGCAAATCCATCCAGGCTGAAAGTAGATTAGTGGTTGCTAGGGCTGGTGGAGGGGGTAGAATGGAGAGTAACTATGAATGGATACAGGATTCTTTTTGGGATGATGAAAATATTATAGAATTAGATAGTGGTGATGGTTGTACAACCTTATGAATATACTCAAAACCATTAATTGTATAATTGAAAAGGGCGCATTTTATGGTCTGTGAATGATATTTCAATAAAGCTTTAAAAAGTGTATTTTATTTTTATATCTCTTGAAGATAGCTGGGAAATTTCCCATTGCCCCGGGTGCCAGGCCTTTGGACATTTAATCAGCGGTAAGAGAGGAGAGAACATTCTGTCTCTGCCATTCCTGCCTGTTGGTTTTATGTCAGTGGTGCTGCTATGCTTTAAAAGTCCCTCTTTACTTGTGTAACATGTAGACAACAAGCTGCTTTCAGATTTAGTTTCAATTTTGTTTTCATTAGTTGTGACTGGATTAATTATTAGATGCATTTTTTTTTATATCGGTCTAATGTCTTCATTTGGTTCCGATTAGGGGTCTGTAGGTATTTTCTTGTAAACACGTATACAAAACTATGTTTGCGGTTGGGTGGGGTGGAGTTTTGGAGTTTTGGTTATAGTTTGAGTACCTTTCCCAGAAGACTATCTTTTGCATCGCAATAGTGATGGTGAATTATGGGATTTAATATTGGAACAAAAAAGTATGCACATTACAGATATAATTTTCTCGCTATTAAGCACTCAGTATTTAACAGTATTTTTAATACCTAACATTTTAGTTATAATGTGTGAAATTTCAGTGAAATGAATCTCAGTATTTTCTAACATCAATAACTAGAAGCCCGGTGCACGCAATTCATGCATGGAGGGGGGTCCCTCAGCCTGCCTGTGCCCTCTCGCAGTCCGGGAGCCCTCAGGGGATGTCAGTCAGACATCCTTAACACTGTGCGGAGGCGGGAGAAGCTCCCACCGCTGCTGCTGCACTCGCCAGCCATGAACCTGGCTTCTGGCTGAGTGGCGCTCCCCCTGTGGGAGTGCACTGACCACCAGGAGGCAGCTCCTGAATTGAGTGTCTGCCCCCTGGTGGTCAGTGTGTGTCTAGCGATTGGTTGTTCCTCCGTTGGGCTGAAACCGGCTCTCTGACATCCCCCGAGGGGTCTCAGATTGCTAGAGGGAGCAGGCCAGGCTGAGGGACCCCACCGGTGCACAATCGGGGCCAGGGAGGGATGTGGAAGGTTGGCTAGTCAGGGAGGGACTGCGGGAGGGCTCCAGGGCCTGTCCGGCTCATCTTGCTCAGTCCCAATCGGTTGGACCCCAGCAGCAAGCTAACCTACCGGTCAGAGCGTCTGCCCCCTTCTGGTCAGTGCACATCATAGTGACTAGTCAACCAGTTGACTGTCTGCCCCCTGGTGGTCAGTGCATGTCATAGCAAGCAGTTGAGCGGCCTTAGCATATCATTAGCATATTGTGCTTTGATTGGTTGAACGGCCAACTGGATGACCAGACACTTAGCATATTAGGCTTTTATTATATAGGATACTTTGTATTATAGAGTAAGGGATACTTAAAAATTGGATTTTGGGGTGAATTGTTATTTATAGGTAGATGAAACCAAAGAAAAGTAATTATACTTGAGTTATTGATGATTTAAGTTCTGTCTGTACAGAATCAGAATTAATTCCATTGTGATGCTTGTGTTGGTTCTTTGATTCAGTTAGAGAATTCTCAAAGAGTAGCAGTCTCCATTTTTCTTTTATGAACCTTCTTTCTCTATGGGTTTTTTTATCCCCATATTTCTGCCATTCCCCTTCCCATCCTTTTTTTATCCTGTCTCTTGCCTCTAAACTAGGAGAGGTTTTAAAATACATTTTTGTGATTTTGTTTTGTTTATAGCATAAGCTGTGACCATGACTACTGAAGTTGGCTCCGCGTCTGAAGTGAAGAAGGAATCTGACCAGTTAGGAGCAGATGCAACCAAGGAGAAACCTAAAGAAGTAGCAGAAAATCAGCAGAATCAGTCATCTGATCTAGAGGAGGAAAAAGATTCCCAATCATCTCCTTCAGCTAAAAGCCAAAGTAGTCCACGCCGCCAGAAGAGGCAGAAGGACCCATCTGAGAGTAGGGGCATTTCTCGATTCATACCCCCGTGGCTTAAGAAACAAAAGTCCTATAACTTAGTAGCGGTCAAAGATGGAGGAGATAAGAAAGAGCCTACCCAAGCTGTTGTGGAAGAGCAGGTTTTAGATAAAGAGGAATCTCTTCCTGAAGAAGAAAGGCAGGCCAAGGGTGATGCTGAGGAAGCAGCTCAGAGAAAACAACAGGTCATTAAAGTTGATATCGAGGAAGAGAAACCTTCAGTGAGCAGTCCTGAGACACAGGTATGTTTGAGAATCGATGGTGTTGAATTGAAAGCTTGATGGTATAGCCACATAACAAAAAGAGTTTTTTTGCTTTGAATCATTTATGGATCTCTTTTGCATTAAGATACTGGTTTGACTTACTATATCTGGAATATGGGTTTTGGAGTGGTTTACCACAGCCTTCTCCTATTATTCCTTTTCAAAATTTCCAAAATAACAAAGGGAAAAAAAATCTATATATGCATACCATAAAAAAGCTTGTCTGTTTCTCTTAAGGTTAAACATACTCTGAGAATCCTGTCACCTCTCCTTTTAAATAATATGTACTGTTATACCTCCTTGATTTGATTTATTTAAGTGTCCAGCAAGTAGGAAGAAATAGGTTTCTATGTGTATGCATTTTGGTTATCTAATGAAGCCTAGGTTTTGTCATGGTATGAGATTCTAATTGGAAATTCTATTGTTAAAATATTTAAATTGCAGTTGACAGGATGTAGTTTATTTTACTCATTTAATGCTCAAATGATCAAATTGGCAAAAATGAGGAAATTGGCAATGGATTGGGGGAAGGAGGATATGAAGTATTTTTTTCATTTGAAAGTCTTTTTAAATCTTACACAGTACTTGTAACAATCACCATTCTTACTAGGATTTTCCTTTTAATGTGTCGTTTTCTGCAAATCGGTCAACTTTAGTATAAACTTCATTTTTTTCATCATCAGCCTGCTGAAGAAGTAAGGAAGGAGAGAGAGGAGGAGAAGGTAAAGGAAATACAGGAAGACAAATCAGAGGAAGCAGCAAAAAGGGAGACAAAGGAAGTGCAGACCAATGAGCTAAACGCAGAGAAGGCCATTCAAAAAGCCACCAAGAAGACCAAAAGTGTCCAGTGTAAAGTGACCCTCCTGGATGGCACCGAGTACACCTGTGACCTAGAGGTGAGTCAGGGCACTGACGGGAGAGCTCTCTTGATGTGTGGAATGCAAGCAGAAGTGCATTCTGCCCTCATTTGTGGCATGGCACAATTTTTGTGTTCTTGTGAATTAGATGGTCACAATTTTGCATTACAAAAAAACAAGAAAATGTAGAAGAGGGTCATCATTTCCGTTACAAACAATAATTCTGGACCCTTAAGGATACATAGGGCTGTTGTTCTCACGGTCTGCACTGGTCATGTATATTGTCTGGTGTCTGTTCTGTATGGGCCTTAAATAGTTTGAATATTACCTCTGGAGAAATGATAGCGCTAGGTTGACATTTTAGAGTCATGAAATTTCAGTGCTTTAACCGCAAGTGTTTTTATCCTGGATCACAGCAGATCCACACTAAATATTTTGCTTGGAAGTGGTATAGATCACTTTCACTTATATCTCATTGGCCAAGCAAGTCACATGGGTTAAGGCTGATAACAATAGGTAGGCAAGTATGATCCTCTTAGAGGAATCGGGTGATAAATTGAAAAAAATAGAAACAATACTATAATTTGCAATTCACAAAGCTGAGCATCTTTTTATATTCTATATGGCTCTCTAGGATTGCTCTAGGATTTAAAAAAATATATATTCTTTTTCATATTAAGGATATTCTTTTTCCTAGTTCCTAAAAATGGAACTAGCAAAGTTTCTTGAATAGGTGGTGAAAGATATGAAAAGGTGAATTTTATCAAATGTATTATCTGCATCAACTGAGAAGATCATATATTTTTATAATTTGTTAATGTGGTAATTTAAATTAATGTTTTCTAATGTTAAGCCATCTTTGAATTTGTAATATAAACATTACTTGTTCATGATGATTTGGCATTTATTTATTTTTATTTTTTTTTAAAGAATTTTTGTATAGATTACCTTCAGTTTTCTTTTATCAAAGTGTTTGATCAGACTTTATCTTGTTTACATACTAGTTACGTACATAAAGTTGCTTTTCTCAATATTCTCTGGAAAAGCTTGGATAAGTTTAGGGATTAGCTATTCTTTAGAGATCTGGTAGAACATGCCTGTAAAACTGTCTTGAGCTGGTGGCCTTTTTGTGGGAAGAGTAGGGTAGAGGCTATTTTTTAAAAAATTAAGTAATTGACCCAATTAAAAAGTATTTGACTTAATTTCCTTACAATCTGTTTCTGTTTTCTCTTGAGTTTTAGTAGTTCATATTTTCAGTGGAAACTGTCCATTTCGACTAACTTGACAAATCTTATTGCCATGAAGGTTTTTTATAGTATTTTTATCTTGTGTATTTGGTTTTGATTTCTTTTTTATATGCAGTGTTATTTGTATTTTCTTCTTAATAATTCTTGCTGTAGAGTTACTATTTTAATCTTTTTTTTCATCAAAGAAACAACTTAATTTTGTTCAGTGTTTCCTTTCCATTTTGCAATATTTTGTTCCCTTCTGCTCTTTATTTTTTCTTTGGGATTTTTAAATTCTTTTTCCAGTTTCTTGAATTGAATATTTAAAAAAATATACACCTTCATGGCTCTAATTTTCCCTTCAAGTACCTCTTGGTAATCCTGCAAGTTTTGAAATAATGAGCTTTCATTGCTATTTAGTTTTTCATATTTTTTCATCCCATTTTCAGTCATTTTTTGACCATGCAAGTTTTTACAAGTGTGTTCTTAAAGTTCCAGAGTGAATATGTATTTACAGGTGAATATATATGTGTGCATGTCTTGTGGGAAGAGGGCATTCTTCTTTGTTCAGATTTCCTGTTTTATTACATTGTGATTAGATAGAATATGGTCTAATAAGTAAGAAATTCTATTGCATTTGTTCAGACTTACTTTGCAGCCTAATATATAGTCAATTTTTGTAATATTTCTTTTAATATTGGAAAAACATGTTATTTTTTTTCATTGTTGGCACAGGTTTCCAGTTTTGTCCTCTTGATCAGACTTATTAATTATGTGGGTAATGTCTGTTGTTTAACTGTATGTTAAAATCTCTCCCTATAATGGTTGATTTGACAAATACGCTTTGTATTTTTACAAGTTTATGCTTATAAAATTTGAGGCTGGATTATTAGATGCATACATGTCAGACTTATATACTCTTGGATCCTCCCTTTATCATCACATAATATCTTAAAGTTTATTTTATTTAATATTAACATTACTATACTGGCTTTATTTTGTTTAGGATTTATCTAAACCAGTGATTTTCAGCTTGTTTCATCTCATGGCACAAAAACTAAATACTAAAATTCTGCGGCACAACAAAAAATAATTTTTTGTCAATCTGACCCTCAAAATAGGTATAATTTTGATTCATTCACACCAATGTTGGCTGTTGTCATAAAAAAATGTTTATTCTTAGATGTCTCTAATCAACACTTTTTTATAAGAATAAAAAATGAGACTTTTAAGTCAAAATACTTATTTTGCACATTATCTTTCATCCTAATATCCAAATTTATGGATATTATATATTAACTAGTATTATTTTTTTATCCTCACCCTAGAATATGTAACTAGTATTATATTTTTATCCTCACCCAAGGATATATTTGTTGATTTTAGAAAGAGAGAAAGGGAGAGAAAGAGAAACATTGATCAGTTGCCTCCCATATGCTCCCCAACTGGGAATCTACCTGCAACGGTTTGATATATGGGGAAGATGCTCCAACCTACTGAGCCACCTGCTCAGGGCATGTTGTCATTTTATTATTTGACAATTTAAGGGAAAAGAGGTCAGTACCCCTGACTAAATAGTCAGGTATTGCATGTTTTAAACATTCTTGCAGCATACGGGTTGAAAATTGCTAGTCTAGATGTTCATTCTTTGTCTCTACCATTCTTTTTTTCTTTTAAACATTGAGTCATGTCTTTGAGGGATTATGTTTTTTAATACTATTTGAGAATTGTGTCTTTTCAATGGTGAATTTAGGCCATTTGTTTCATGTGATAACTATATGTGGCTATATACTGTCATCTAAGTTTGGGTACTTATTTTTCTTTGTTTAATTTATTTCCTTTTATCTTTTTTATTTTTATTCTTTTCGGAATGACCCCTAAGTGGTTTACAGACATAATTGATTTAGTAAAGCCTAATGTTAATCACTATGCCCAACTCCTTCTTTCCCCATCTTAACACTCCTTTGTTTGATGTCTGATCTCATTTTGGAATGGTACAAAATAAAACAATTTCTTATCTGTGTGACTAGTCTCTGTTTGATCCTATCATTCATGGGAAATGAAGTCACTGTGTTAGTTAAAGCAGAGTTGAGAAAATATCCAAAGTTAAGAGCAGCAGTGTACTCCTTCAATTCAACATGACTTAAATTGGTTGGGAAAGCACAAGAGTCTTTATTTTAATGACAGTAGATAAATTTGAAGCGTGTTGAATAAACCTTTTTTTCTACCAAGGACAAATCAAAGTGGAATTTGAGTAGACTGTAGCAATGTGATCCACAGAAGAATTTATGTAGCAACAGTTCACTGGAATTCTAGACAGTGACTTTATATCTGATCAACAGCCATAATTCATCTGGGGAATAATAGTTGTATAACAACACAGACGTTATAAGTTGAACTCCCTGTTTTGATTAATTTATCTTTTAACCAATTCTTCCCATTTAGGTTCTCTGATTGCTTGCTTAGTATCATTAGTATGGGTCTGATACTCATCAGACTTGCTATTTCCTCTTCAGGAGCAGAGCCCCAAAGACAGCCATCACGTGGTTTGAGCGCTCTCATGTTTCCCAGTTCCAGTGCTGACCTTAGACAGATTGGGTGATATGCTGATGCTGCTTATCTGTGGTTCTCTAGCTCTGTACCGGAAACTGGCGTCTGAGGACTATTTGGGGAAGTGTGTTGTGGGAAACTGTAGCTATTAATGAACTTGCAAGCACTCAAGGAAGATGAATACAATGTGGGAAATAAATACTTTTACCTTATTTGCTTTGAGAGATTAAATTTGTTTACATCTGTTTACTGTCATTAAAAATTATGACTATCATGGCTTTTGGATGCCTATAGTTACTGTTTATTTTTCTTTCTGTATGTTCATGTGTCTAATTTTCAACTAGGCCTGTAGATTATAGTATGTCTCTGAAGAGGGCCACCTACAACAGTAGAGGAAAGCATGGCCTGTGCAGGAAGTCTCGAGGAATTGAAATGGCCTGACTTGTAGGGACCTTTAAGAGTAGGATGAGGTTCCAGAAAGCCTCAAATGCCAGAGCGAGATTATGAAAGCTGACCATAGAGCAAAAGGGAGCTGGGAGAAATGGACCAGAAGTTGTAAAGACATTGCTATACAAGACCAGGGACAAGAATGCTGTTTAGTTTTTAGAACATGGTAGGTAGCTATGTGGCTACAGTAATTTAAGAGGGACATTTTTATTCATTGCACTCGTTGTGTGTCTCTGGTCTTTATAGATATGATTTTTATCAGTGTGATTAGAGCATTGGGAAAGTTAGGTGGTTTCCTATTGTTACCTGTCAGTACCTTTGATTAACAAAATGATCCCTTTTAAGCCATTTAATATAAATATTACTGTATTAATTTAATAATTTTTTTAAATCAAGAAACATAATTCTTGGAGATATTTTTGTTTGGTATCCTAACATCATCTCTGCTTCTCAGATTGGTTCCTTAAAATAGGTACATAGATAGATAAATAAATCTCCATATGTCCATCTATATCCCTTCTTCATTCCTCCACTTCCTACTTTTAGTGGCTTTTTATACATTCTTTCTCCTGTGCGCCATCTGAGCCTATTCTTTCTCAAATCTCAGATATTAAATGAAAGGGACTTCCCAGAGAGCCAAGGAAGCACCATTTTTAAATACTAATTATTTGAAGTTTTCGTTCTTTGGAGGAGAGTATATATTAACATTAAGTGGATAGCCCAGTCAATGTGGCTCAGTGGCTGATCAGTGATCCATGAACCAGGAGGTCATTCCCGGTTAGGGGGCTCAGTCTTTAGCAGGGGGGCATGCAGGAGGCAGCTGATCGATGATTCTCTCTCATCATTGATGTTTCTCTCTTTCCTTCTCCCTTTCTCTGAAATCAATAAAAACATATTTAAAAAAATATTAAGTAAATAAAAATGCTTCACACAAAGTGTTTATGAGCATAAATACTGAATAACAGTACATTTTAGAGAATGACTATAGTTAAGTTAAAAAAATTCAGAAATGGCTTCACTTTAATGTTATTTTTGGCTTACGTTAACAACAGGATTTTTGCTTGCCATGCATTAATTTTGATGCAAAGCCTAGTTTGTCTTTGTGCATCTATTCCAAATTTTTGTGTGAAGTATTTTTTCATTGTAGTGAAAATTACACTTTATATTTTATGTTAATTTATCATCTATTAATAATAAGCTGAGATCTCAAAATTTTTTTGGAAAAAGCCTTTGAAGATTATTCTATTTTTTAATGAAGAAACTTGATAGTTCTTTTCTTTGATATGTCTATTTTTACTGATGTAGATATTTAATGGTATGTGACAATCACCTTTGGTACCAGACTTTAATTGTAAAGGCTTTTAAGGAGTCCCCTGGATTCTGCATGCTTGCTTCAGAGATTCAGCTATAGAACCCTTGTGATATTGCTGGTCATTTACAGACATGGTGAGTTAAAACAGCGGGGCTTTCTTCCTCTAAGGAAAAAATAGAGTAAGATTTCGTTGAGGCCATAGATCTAATGTCAGGACATCTATCTTTATTTTTCTTTGGCCTCTTTGGATGTCTTGGGGAAGTCACTTCTTTTTTCTTCCGTTCTGAGATTGCAAAGTAAGAATGGAAATATTTGCTTCCTCTCTTTCTAGCATTGAGCTAGTTGTACTACAGCTGATGTCTGTATATAGATTTTTAAAGCCTGAAAATAACCGTAAAGTTCTTGCAAGACTTTGGAAGCATGAGTGAAAGTGCAGTCTGCGTTAGAGTTGCTCACATTTTCCTCTGGCATCTGAAAGTTGTTCCCACGTGTTGATTTTGTCTGAGAATTGAGGGCATTGTTTCTGCCCACACAGGAATGTCAGTACCATTTATTTATTTATTTATTTATTTATTTATTTATTTATTTATTTATTTTAGTGCTATGAATAAAGCTATCAGAATGTAGGCTCTCTTCCTCAGTGTTCTGATGATAATTTATCAGAAAGTAGAATGTGTCAAGGTCTTCTTGCCTTTCTTGTGTAGAGTACTGGCCTCAGAATTTCAATTTTATATTATTGCTTTCAACTGTGTTTTGTTTATTTACTTGATTGTTTATGTCTGCTTTCACCCACCAAGGCTGTTCTTTCAGACCTCTACTACTGACCTCTACCAGGTTTACTAGTTAAAGAGTTTTCAGTATCTTCATACTTGTGGAGGACAGGGGTCTGAGAGTCTTGCTGCTCCCTGTGAGTGTTGTTTTAATTTCTTTCACAAAAACTGGTGCTGGGGTCATTCTTTTCATCCATTCCCTCCACAGTAGGATGTATACTGTGACCCAGAAACATGGACAGAATTATCATTTGGATTTAGAGCACTGTAATATAATATGCTAACATTTGGATCTTAAAGGGATTGAGTAATATAACGTAATAAAATACGATTTATAAAAAGCACTGGATTACTCAGAAAAAAATTCATCAAGGTGGCAAAATGACTAAAGTATTGGTAAATGATCTGTCAGATGGCTATTTTTATTTTTGCTTAATTATGTTCTGAAACAGAGTTAAACATTAACTCTGATAGAAAAGTTATGATTAGGAATATTGCTTAATTTTTAAAAAGTCAACCTTAAGATGAAAGCTGCATTCTATCAATGAACTGAACTGCATATCATAACTGTGTGCTTTATTTGCAGCATATGCCTTTTCACCTGCTTTGAAGTTGTGTCTGATTTTGTGCATCGTCTCGTTATTCACATAGAGAGGAAATTTAATCTTGAGTCTTATAATATTTTTATATTCATTGATCTCTTTCCATATTTCTGTCAGCAACAATTGAAAGAGAATCAAATAGGAATGCTCCACTAAGCTATTTTTCTATAGCACAGAAAGCCTGTGTTAAACTTTATGAATCAAATGTCAAAATTCATTCTGGGCAAATAGCTTACAGAGAATGTGCTAGCCTACAGAAGTTTTCTGCTTGTGTTTTTGAAATAAGTTTTAATGGAAATGGTAATTTAAAAAATATATTTTTTAATTGATTTCAGGAAGTAAAGAGAGGGGAGAGAGAGATGGAAACGTCAGTGATGAGAGAATCATTGATTGGCTCACTCCTGCATGCTCCACAATGGGGATCGAGTCATATGCAACCCAGGCATATAGGCATATGCCCTGACCGGGAATTGAACCGTAACCTCCTGGTTCAGAGGTCAACACTCAACCACTGAGCCACACTAGCTGGGCTAGTGTCACCAATTTTGACTCCAACTTTTCTTGGCTTGGACTTAACTAGGAAACATTTTATCTTGAAAAGCTAGTATGTTGCTGGGGTTCAAATGAATTAAGCTCTTCTAAACATTAGAGAGAGGTGGGCTTCCATCCATAGGCAAGGTTGCAAAGGAAAATAAAATATAAATGCATAGATTCTATCTCCTGTTCTTTTCAACCTGCTTTCCAAATTTTGTTGGTGCTGATTATATTCTCTTTCTCCTTTCCCTTGTGTCAGGAGAAAAAAATGAATCTGTGCATTTGCACACATGCAACATTATTTTAGAACTAGAAGCCCGGTGCATGAAATTCATGCACGGAGGGGGGTTGTCCCTCAGCCCAGCCTGTTCCCTCTCCAATCTGGGACTCCTGGAGGGATGTCCGACTGCCCGTTTAGGCCCAATCCTGGTGGGATCGGGCCTAAACGGGCAGTCGGACATCCCTCTCACAATCCAGGACTGCTGGCTCCCAACTGCTTGCCTGCATGCCTTCCTGATTGCCCCTAATCGCTTCTGCCTGCCAGCCTGATCACCCCCTAACCACTCCGCTGCCAGCCTGTTTGCCCCCAACTTCCCTCCTCTGCCAGCCTGGTCACCCCTAAATGCCCTCTCCTGCAGGGTTGATCACCTCCAACTGCCCTCCTCTGCCGGCCTGGTCACCCCTAACTGCCCTCTCCTGCAGGGTTGATCACCTCCAACTACCCTCCCTTTCAAGCCTGGTCCCTCTCAACTGCCCTCCCTTGCAGGCCGGGTGCCTCCCAACTGCCCTCCCCTGCTGGCTATCTTGTAGTGGCCATCTTGTGTCCACATGGGGGAAGGATCTTTGACCACATGGGGGCAGCTATATTGTGTGTTGCAGTGATGATCAATTTGTATATTACTCTTTTATTAGATAAGATAGAGGCCTGGTGCATGGGTGGGGGCCAGCTGGTTTGCCCTGAAGGGTGTCCCTGATCAGGGTGAGGTTCCCTTGGGGTTTGGGGCGGCCTGAGCGAGGGCCCTGTGGTGGTTTGCAGGCCGGCCACGCCCCCTGGCAACCCAAGCAGAGGCCTTGGTATCTGGGATTTATTTTCCTTCTACAGTTGAAACTTTGTAGCCTGGAGCGGAGCCAAGCCTGCTGCTCCCTCCGGTGCAGCAGCCATTTCTGTGGCAGTTAATTCACCTTCTACAATTGAAACTTTGTAGCCTTAAGTGGGTGAGCCCGGCCAGGGTGTGCGGAAAGCTTTGCTTCCCCTGTTGCAGGGGACAACCCTGGCCTGCTCTCTCAAGCTCCATTCTGCCGCCATTTGTTTGAATTTGTTTACCTTCTATAATTGAAACTTTGTAGCTTGAGTGGAGGCTTAGGCCTGCAATGGCTATGGAAAGCTTGGCTTGCTCTGTTACCTGGGAAACCTTACTCTCTGTGGCTGTAGCCATCTTGGTTTGGGTTAATTTGCATACTTGCCCTGATTGGCTGGTGGGCATGGCTTGGTTGGTGGGCATGGCTTATGTAGCGGAGTGATGGTTAATTTGCATATTACCATTTTATTAGAAAGGATAGCTTCCTTAGGGAGCAGAGCTAATTAAATATGTTAAATCTTTTTTAATGAGAAGTCCACTTTCTACTTAGGAGAATTTGAAGAATGAGCTTGAAAGTGAAGTGGGCCAGTACAATACAGCACATATCAAAGTTACCATAAAGCTTTCTGGATATCTTCTATAATAATAAAAGCATAATATGCTAATTAGACTAGACAGCTGAAAGTCCTTATGGATGAAACCAGGGCTGTGAGGGCCAAGTCCCTTGCACGAATTTCGTGCATCAGGCCTATAGTCTTGCTATAAAAAGATTTTTAATGCATTGTGGTAGCTTTAGTGGCATCTGTTTTGACATTGTTCATTGTTTTTAGTTCTCATTTTCTTGCTTCATTGTTTTCTGCAGGTGTCTAAATAAACTTATTTTACATGTATATTTAATTGGGCAGAATGAAGGTGAATTATAGAAGATGAAAGGATGGAAATGCTATTTCACTTAAGATGCATTTTTGTGGGGCAAATAATAGGTATAATTTAATTTTTATTCACTTGGTTTTATTTACATAAAGTTTGTGGCTCTATTTATGAAACATTTCTGGATCAAGCATTGGTGACACTGTTGAGGAATAGGTTAGTCTCCAGTGACCCGAGGGCAGAGCCCATGCGGCACACAGGGAAGGCTGCATTCTTGTGTTCAGGGCTGGATTTCAGTCTCATTTCCCTACAGTAAGAATCTGTTCTGGATGTGGTGATTCAGGGATAAAGCAAATGATAATATTTCTGTAAAGTGTTACAGAAATTTGAAGCATGTTCCTTATTTATACTATGCTAGAGGCCCAGTGCACAAAATTTGTGCACAGGGATGTGTGTCCCTCAGCCCAGCCTGCACCCTCTCCAATCTGGGACATCCCTCTCACAATCCAAGACTTCTGGCTCCCAACTGCTCGCCTGATTGCCCCTAACCGCTTCTGCCTGCCAGCCTGATCACCCCCTAACTGCTCCCCTGCCAGCCTGTTTGCCCCTAACTGCCCTCCCCTGCAGGCCTGGTCACCGTAACTGCCCTCCCCTGCAGGCCTGGTACCCCCCAACTGCTCTCTCCTGCAGGCCTGGGTCCCCCCCCAACTGCCCTTCCCTGCAGGCCCGGTTGCCCCCAACTTTCCTCCTCTGCTGGCCTGGTCACCCCTAACTGCCCTCCCCTGCAGACTTGATCGCCCCCAACTGCCCTCCCTTGCAGGCCTGGTCCCTCCCAACTGTGCTCCCTTGCTGGCCATCTTGTGGTGGCCATCTTGTGTCCAGATGGGAGCAGCCATCTTGTGTGTTGGAGTGATGGTCAATTTGCATATTACGCTTTTATTAGATAGTATTATTAGATAGGATAGAGACCTGGTGCATGGGTGGGGGCCAGCTGGTTTGCCCTGAAGGGTGTCCCGGATCAGGGTGGAAGTTCCATTGAGGTGTGGGGTGGCCTGGGCGAGGGGCCTGTGGTGGTTTGCAGGCCGGCCATGCCCTCCCCCATCGACCCAAGCGGAGGCCCTGGTATCTGGGATTTGTTTATCTTCTATAATTGAAACTTCGTAGCCTTGAGTGGAGCCCAGTCTCCTGCTCGCTCCGTGGCTGCCACCATTTTTGTTGGGATTTATTTATCTTCTATAGTTGAAACTTTGTAGCCTTGAGTGGAGGCCGGGCCTGCCAGAGTGTGCGGAAAGCTTGGCTTCCTCCATTGCTGGGGAAACCCAAGCCTCCTGCTCGCTCTGTGGCCGAAGCCATCTTGGTTGGGTTAATTGGCATACTTGCTCCTGATTGGCTAGTGGGTGTAGTGGAGTGATGGTTAATTTGCATATTACTCTTTTATTAGATAAGATCATTTCACATCACAGTAATTGATGGAGGGAGGATGGGATGTTATACCTGAAAAACACTACATTTGTAGAATTTAAAATGCACTTCATTTGAATGTTTTAATGTTTTGAAGTCTGGATTTCTAAAGAAACTTGATAATGATAATATTCAAAGTTTGCAGAATAAGCTCACAATATTGATGGAGGCCAATAGCATGCTCGAGGTAGGGACTGGGCTTCAATAAGATAGGACTTGAGGGAGTTTCATTGTGCAGGGTCTGGTCCTCAGCTTTAAGGCATACATTAATTCTTTTTGTGTGTGTTTGTTTTTGTTAATCCTCACCCAAGGATATCCTTTGATTTTTAGAGACAGTGGAAGGAAGAGGGAGAGACAGACATTGATGTGAGAGAGACACACTGATTGGTTGCCTCCTGCACATGCTCGACACAAGGTGGGGATCAAGCCTGCAAAGTATGTGCCCCTGACCAGAATTGAACCCGGGACCCTTCAGTCCTTGGGCCGACACTCTAACCACTGAGCAAAACTGACTAGGGCTACATTAATTCTTTATTACTGTGCCCAGGTAAGTCGGACAGGAGAAGTGACCATTGCTGACCAGTCCTATGAACATGGACATATTAGATAGAATTCTAGGAAATGAATTTATAGTGAAAGATGACTGTCAGGAAGAATTGATTAGTCAACTAATTCTTTTCTTTATAAGAAAGTCATGAAAAGATTCAGGTGATAATTTTAAGACATCTTTGTGAACATGAATTCAGACCAAGGAGTATTATGTTAACATAATAACTAGTGTCTTCCACACACTGTGACTGTGGAGAGTAAGCATATCTGGCAAGGTCAATAATGACTGTTCTCTCAGGCCAGGTACCCCCTTCTTCTAAGTGATATTGATAAATTTTCACTTTTTGTTATTCCCACTCCTCCCCCTCCAAGAAGCCTAGTTGGTTCCCTAGATTTGTACACAAACACACATCCCTTTTTTTCCCTAAAATTTTACACATTCATCCCTGGCCCTCTTGTAGTCAGACCATTTCATCCCTCACATGTGTTGATTTTATTTAGGTTTGCCAGTAAATGTCAAACTATTTTTAAATTCTGCTGGAAATCTTATTGTAATTTAAGTTGTGGATATTATTGACCTAACAGGCTTGGATGGGAGTTGAAATTGGAAAGGAGAATGATTCGGCTGAAACTCTTCGCCATGTAAAAATATTATTTTTGTTGGAAAAGATTCTGAATTTCAAATGTCACATGTCATTTTGCATTTTGGGCAGAAGTAATATAGGAGGAAGTCTATACATTTTTTTGAATTTGGTTCTGGGTGCCCACTTAACTAACTCAGATCCAAAATTTTGAATCTCTTCTTTTCATGTTATTTTCTATTTCTTATAGTTTTTTTCCCCTTAGATTTTCTTGTTTCAACTCTACAATTATATTCTACTAGAGGGCCGATGCACGAAATTTGTGCAAGAGTAAGCCTTCCTTCCCCTGCTGCTGACACTAGCTTCCCTCTGGCACCCGCAGCCCCGTCTTTGTACGGAAGGTCGTCTGGAAGGTCAGCTGGTCTAATTAGCATATTATGCTTTTATTTTTATAGATTATTCTTTTGTAGTATTAAATTAAAAAAGAAGTTCTATCCTTCCTGCCTACCTTTTCTGCCTCTAAAATCAAAATTGCTAATTCCTCAAAGGCAGCAGTTCTGCCCAGCCAATGTAGCTCAGTGGTTTGAGCGTGGACCTATGAACCAGGGGGTCACAGTTCAATTCCTGGTCAGGGCACATGCACGGGTTGTGGGCCTGATCCCCAGTGTGGGGAGTATAGAAGGCAGCCAATCAATGATTCTCTCTCATCATTGATGTTTTTATCTCTCTCTCTCCCTCTCCCTTCCTCTCTGAGATAAATAAAAAAAATTTTTTTAAAGGTAGCAGATCTCTCAGCTAAGTAACGAGAGGACCAGCAATTTGTGTGGATAACTTGAATGTGAACTGTGCTGCCTTCTAATAGAGATTTGCATTCCAAAAGAAACCTGTTCTCTCTAGAATCATAAATGGTAGAATTTCATTAGTGAAGCCAAGGAAAGTGAAAAAATTAAGGCAGTGTTGTGAGGGGGATGGGCTGGATTTGTGGCATCTGTGGGTCCGGTGGATACATTGCTTGGTAAGTAGCCTTTTGGGGAGGCATACTTCAGGGCTATGCTCACCCACACACTTCCTAACTTTTCTGCTTCTGAATCCCCATGTTTCTCTCATATTTGACAGTTTTTCTCCTTATATACGTGAATTAATCTATGGTATATATTTTAGGACAAGCAAAGGCTTAAAAGATTCACCTCCACCACACCCCACTCTACCCCACCCTACCCTACCCCACCTCCTTAGGGTATGTGCTCCACGGTGAACACAGGCCTTGTTGTCACTTTCTCTTTTGTTTTACTTTAGTTTGTTAGTCATCTACCAGGAATGCAAAACTTTTACTTAGGAAATATGTCAAGCTCAATAAAAACATTGTTGCCTCAGATCAATGTTTAAAAACTGAGATATCTCAAAATGAAATATATTTTATTCTCAGGTTGCCCAGAAGTTGCTTGCCATTGAATTAAAAAATCAGAAGTTGAGGTGATGAGGTATAAGGAAATTAGTTTCTAAGAAAGTTCTCAAGACTTCTCTCTTTGTATCAGATCCTGTTTGTCTCTGTTTTACAACCATTATAAAATAAATATTGAAATAATTAAGATGATTCTGCATTACAACTTAGTTCAGTTGTTAAAAATCCTTTAAATACTTTACTTTGGTCAGTTGTTAAAAATCCTTTAAATACTCCTGGCCAGTGGAGGTAAGAATAGTTTCATTGAGCCTCTTTTGTGATAAGTTCTTCTATCAAATGGCTGGCCTGTGTTTTTCTACCTGGTGATTTCTTTTTCAAAGTTAGTCTCAAATGTAGTTGTTATTAAAGATTGCCAGATAAGTTATATTACCAGGCTGTATGAACCAGTCATTTTAAAAAAGGATTTTGAGTGAAAATTTGAGCAGTTGATATATTATCCATTGGGACCTGCAAGGGATGAAAGGGATGTTGCCTAGCCAGATTGAAAAACAAAAGGTGATGGACTTGGAGTGTGAGGGCAACTAAACTCTGAGAGAAGTGATCTGTTTGCTTGCCGTGGTGTCAGCCTTGCCTCATGGTCAGAATCCTTAGTTAACTTTTTTAAAAATATAGGAGCACAGAGGATTTTTAGGACAGTGAAACTACTTTGTATGGTACTATAATGGTGGATGTATAATGTCATTATACATTTGTCCAAACCCACAGAATGTACAACACTCAGAGTGAGCCCTAATATAAACTGTGAATTTGGGTAATTATGCTGTATCAATGCAGGTTCACCAGTTGTAACAAATGTACCTCTCTGTTGGGGATGTTGATAATAGAGGAGGTTATGTGTGTGTGGGGTTAGAATATATATGTGGAAATCTTGTACCTTCTGTTCAATTTTTCTGTGAACCTAAAAGTATTCTAAGGAGGAAAAAAAAGCCTACTAGAAAAGTTTTAAAAAATGCAGATGCACAGATGCCACCTTGGAAGATTCTCATTTAGTGGGTGTGGTGTCAGGCTCAAGCATCTGTGCAGCCAGAGTTAAGAATTGCTTTGAAATGCTGTAACATGCTGTCTGCCAAGGCAGTCCCTGGCAGAACACCTGCTCCTCAGCTGTCAGGTGAATTCTTTAATCAGCTCCTTGTTGAAATTTAGCATGGCTGGTGGGGAATTTTTCCTAAGTGATAGGAAAGTGGTAGGAGACCCTACATTAGGACTGTAGGTCTGGGTTCACTCACTCATGTGGCAGCTTCATAACTCAAATCGATGGCTGAATTTGTCAAGTTATGATTTGCTTTGAGTAATCCCCAGCATATAATAAGGGCTTGAGAATTTTTAGTTGCATTTATTATTTTCATTATATTTTAAAACCTTGATTATAATTTTGTAAGGATCTCATCATTTTATTTGAATTTTTGATGAAAATACTCAATTGCTATCCCTTGGATAAATTCCCAATATTCGTATATTTTATCAATATCTCAGTGGCTTGGAAGGCCCATAATGTAAACCAAGCATGTCAAACTCAAAGGCTAACATGGGCCAAATAAACAAGGTTTAAGTTTATGTGGGCCGCAAAAAAACAAAAGCTTCAATTTTTTTAGAAACGTAGGTTTATTTCGATAGAAACATGCTGAATACAAAGTGCTGAAATAAATGAGTAATTGTTAACATAAAATAATAGGACATTTTAATAAAAATTAGTATTTTTTTCTTGAACATTAACTTACCAGACACTGACTAACTGCAAAAAGTAATAAGAGTATTGCAAATAAACCTATTTTTCTTGTTTTCTGAAAGCAAAATATTTCTTGTTGCGCACACCAAACAAGTCAGTCCAAGACTAATGATGTGGCAATCGGCTGCTAAAATACTCAGCTGCTAGTATTAGTGGAGAGGAATGGTGTACCTTGTGAGAAAGGCGAGTAAGGGAAAATGAATGCAACATGATTATAGTAATCAGTCATTAACGAACATTGTAGTTCATCATTAATAATTACATATAATAGGATATTGTAAAAATTAAGTCACGAAATTTTTATTAAAATGTTTCTTACATACCGTTACATTGGCTGGGCCACAAAAATATTCGTTGTTTGACATGCTTGATGTAAACACATACCACTTATAGTATATTCACAATGGCCTTCGTAATTTAAAGAACTTCTTAGATTTAAAAAAATAAATGTTAGTACCACAAGTAAGAAAAAACCCTACAAGATGTAAAAACAATGTACAAATTTTAAATAAACCAATCCCTAGTGCAGTGATGGGCAACCTTTTGAGCTTGGTGTGTCAAACTTCGCCAAAAAACTGAGCATAACTCGGGTAGTGTGTCACTTTGAAGAAAAAACATTATTTCGCAAATGTTTCATCCTCGGCATGCGGCCACCTCAGCGGCCGCGTGTCATCAGAAATGGCTACGCGTGTCAGTGCTAACACGCGTGTCATAGGTTCGCCATCACTGCCCTAGTGTCAAAGGACTTGGGCTCTAGTTGGAGAGGCATTGGCTATAACCAGTTGAGTTAAAAAAAGAAGAATGTCAAAGATGAATTTATTTACTTTACCACTAAAATAAACTCTAGAAACAGAAATACAGTTGGATTTTTGCATATGAGAAACTGCAGGCTATTTGGTTAGAGCAAATGAAGATTAGATGATTCTTCCTCATACGCTACAATACCATTCCATTAAACTTATATTTCCAAAGGAAGGCATTTAAGGGGCCATACTTTATAAACATCTGAGCAACTGACATGTATTAGAACTGAGAGGGCTGTTTATTATTTCTTACCATGTAGTTAAAGCCAAAAGTATGATTCCTGTATATAATTTGTGTGCAGATAATTATATTTCATCAACAAATGTAGTTTTATTAACAAGTTTCAATTCCATCACTTGGGGGGGCGGTGGTATGAGGTTTTCTGCAGCTCCATTCCAGAGCTTGCTTTGGGATTTCCCTGCAGCCAGCATGTTGGTGAGAAGAGTAGGAACTGGTTTTTGGAATGCAGGCCTGTTCTGCAGTGTGGAGATAGAAGTCCTTTGAGAGGGCGCTCCTCTGGTCAGCTAGCTGATTCTTGTGTCCTGAAAACATATGAAAACCTCTGGGTTTCAGGAAAAAAATGACAACCACCTTCGAAATATAGAATGTGTTTATAGATGAAAGATGAAAAGTTTAATGTTTTATCTTTTAAAATGAAAAATTAGCATTTGTTTGCCTTAGGGGGAAAAAAGACCAGAGCTAATCATTAGACTTAAATCTGTGGCCAACAGTATATTTTGCTTGTTTGTTTATGAATACTATCAGTAGCAGATTTCTGTTGTTTTTGTGATTTTCCACATAGCATAAAGATAAAATATCTTTTTCTGTCTTGTTTTTGAGCACAACTTAACTGGTTGCTTATGAGAGGAATTGTGTGCTCAGTTAAGAATTTTAAAGCATTTCAAAACCCAGCAGACTGGGGTGATGAAAAATCATTCTGTTTGAATACTGCATTTAGACTTGAAACACTGTGTTCATGAGATAGTGTCTTACATGCACAGTGTCCTCTTGGGAGTTCCACCGGGAGACTGGGAGTTTGATTGATTGCTATGACTTGCACTGACCACCAAGGGGTGGTGTGGAATGAAGGAAGGCCCCAGCTGATAGCCGGGCGGCAGCTGGAAGGCCCCGATTGGCCCTGATCGATGGCTAGGCCTAGGGACCTACCCATGCACAAATTTCGTGCCCCGGGCCTCTAGTAATGTATAAGAATGTCAACGCCTTGAGGAGTTAATTATTTAAAGGCAAGTATACCAGCTTCTAGCTGCATTAGGATTTCTTTTAAAATTATTGCAGGATGCAGTTACTAGAGGATGTTGTGCAGTCTGTTCTGGCCTAGTGTTTGTTTTTGTGTAACAGCCTTTTTATTTTATTTTTAGCACCTAAAACTATGTTGAATAGTATTTTATGTTGTTCATGTCAACAACACTGCAAAATTTCCTCAATGTTCTATCATAATTCCTTGAATCCTGTGGAATGGAAAAGAAAGAGATGCTGAAATGAGCTGTGAGAGGTTTTTCTTTTTTCCCATTCCCTTTTATAGCTTAGTTTTAAAGGAATACTATATAGGAAACATTTCTTTTTATGATTCGTTGTAGGGATTTATAACAAACCTACAGGCTTACATCGCTTTGATAATGCATGGTCTGTCTGTCATCAGATGTACATATATAGTCTGATCACTAATAAAAAATACGTGTGAAAACCTTTCATCTGCTCAAAAAACAGAAGATACATATATGTGTATACTAGTATATGCACATGTATTGTGTCTACATATATCCATTTATATTATATATTATTTTTATACTAGAGGCCTGGTGCACGAAATTCGTGCACGGAGGGGGGGTTGTCCCTCAGCCCAGCCTGTACCCTCTCCAATCTGGGACCCCTTAAGGGATGTCCAACTGCCTGTTTAGGCCCGATCCCTGGGATCGGGCCTAAACGGGCAGTCAGACATCCCTCTCACAATCCAGGACTGCTGGCTCCCAACTGCTTGCCTGCCTGCCTTCCTGATTGCCCCTAACCGCTTCTGCCTGCCAGCCTGATCACCCCCTAACCACTCTGCTGCCAGCCTGTTTGCCCCCAACTTCCCTCCTCTGCCAGCCTGATCACCCCTAACTGCCCTCTCCTGCAGGGTTGATCACCTCCAACTGCCCTCCCTTGCAGGCCGGGTGCCTCCCAACTGCCCTCTCCTGCTGGCCATCTTGTGGTGGCCATCTTGTGTCCACATGGGGGCAGGATCTTTGACCACATGGGGGCAGCTATATTGTGTGTTGCAGTGATGATCAATCTGCAGATTACTCTTTTATTAGATAGGATAGAGGCCTGGTACAGGGGTGGGGGCCAGCTGGTTTGCCCTGAAGGGTGTCCCTGATCAGGGTGGGGTTCCCTTGGGGTGTGGGGCGGCCTGAGCGAGGGGCCTGTGGTGGTTTGCAGGCAGGCCACGCCCCCTGGCAACGCAAGCGGAGGCCCTGGTATCTGGAATTTATTTTTCTTCTACAATTGAAACTTTGTAGCCTGGAGCAGAGCCAAGCCTGGGGCTCCCTCCGAGGCCGGCAGCCATTTGTGTTGGGGTTATAATTGAAACTTTGTAGCCTTAAGCAGGTGGGCCCGGCCAGGGTGTGTGGAAAGCTTTGCTTCCCCTGTTGCCGGCGGCAACCCTGACCTGCTCTCTCAAGCTCCATTCTGCCACCATTTGTTTGAATTTGTTTACCTTCTATAATTGAAACTTTGTAGCTTGAGTGGAGGCTTAGGCCTGCAATGGGCTGGCAGAAAGCTTGGCTTCCCCTGTTACCTAGGAAACCTTGCTCTCTGTGGCTGTAGCCATCTTGGTTTGGGTTAATTTGCATACTTGCTCTGATTGGATGGTGGGCGTGGTTTGTGGGTGTGTTGGAGGTATGGTCAATTTGCATATTTGTCTATTATTAGATAGGATTTATTAGATAGCATGGTTATATAGTTTATGTACAATATACACATATATTTTTATTAGTATAATTGGAAAAACTTAAAAAAATTAATTCATATTAATAATCAGGAAAACTTTACTTAAAATATTCTTTACTATAAGTGACTCATTTGCTTCTGGAATTACATTTTTAACAAATAGAATTTAAATCATTGGATGAGGTTTCTTCCTTTATGTTGGGGTTTGAGTGAATTTTGGAACACAGGTGTGTTGACAGCTCACTCAGATTAGTAGAAAAAGAATGATCTGATAAATGATGGCCTTAAACTATTTGAGACACTCTTTTCCCTTCTGTATGGTTTTCTTTGATTTCCTCCATCCTCCATGACAATGTGGTAGTTATGTTTGCTCTTTACATACCTTTCTTTCCTTGGCCTTTCATATTTGCATAGTGTAGTTTAGAACTAGCACAAAATACATAGTTCCAGGGCTGTAATGTATGGATCGCATTGTGTACTTCCCAGCACTGTTTCCTCGGTACACAATAACTGCAGTGTGGAGGAACCTACACGGAGACAGTGATGGAGTTTTATAAAACGCCAGTGGTGTGTGGCGTCCTCTGCAATCTGCCGGGTAAGCAGTTGAGCAAATTCCTCCAAGTTGAGAGGCCTCCAGAAATGTCATGTTTTGGCCTCAATAATGAATGCCACAAATAACAGCACAGGCACAGGGGACTTTCCTCAGCATCTCAGATTCCAGCTTGCCTTTCTTCAGCTGGATCTGCTGTAGATTGCTTTGTCTTTTTAAAATTTTTTTAACGTTCCCCAAAACTAGTCTTTCAATCCTTGAATAATATACTTTAAAAGTCATCTAAATTGTCTTGTTTTGTCTCTCTCCTTTGGATATCTCTAATGTATTATGCAACCTTTTATATTTTTACTTGAACTTATTGGGGTGACATTGGTTAATAAAATTATATAGATTTCAGAGGTACAATTCTATAATACTTCTGTGTTCACCACCCCAAGTCAAGTTTCCTTCCATTGTATTATGTAGTCTTTTTAAGGAAAAACAGTCTGATATCTGAAAAGTAAGATCAACGGACTTTTTTTAAAAAGTTTTTAACCCATTGATTTTATATTGCCTATCAATGGTGTAAATGGGGTTAGGGAGAGGCGGGGTGGAGGGGGTAGAGTGGGGGGGGGGGAGTGTTTGAGACAGATTGTAAAGTTTATTGTCATTCAATATAGAAAGTAAGATTTCTCTCTGAAGTGTACTTGGCAAGTTTGCCTAACAGTTGCATGGTTTAATTGTTTAATTACATTACCAGAATGGAGATTTCCACAGGTTGTACTATATAAAGATTTGCCTAAGAAGGGATACAAAGCAAATTGTATGCTTCAGATCACAGGAGGAAAGTAACAGTGAAATGGCTGTCTTAGTGAAGGAAACCCTACTGTCCTTTCTGCATGAAGATGGGACATGGCCTGCTTACAGGGGCAAGGGGAAGATTGGCTTTTGTCATTCCTCTACTTCCCAAGACATATTTGGAAATGCTTTATATTACTAAGGAAGTTTAAGTACAATGTAGAATTCTGAAAATAAAATTAGGTCTGTGGTTGTTCTTCTTTGGAATCTATTTGGCAATGTGTGTTTGGTTTAGTTCCTTGAATATCTATGGGTTAGTAGTCCATGAGCTAGATCCTGCAGATTGCATAAGATTGCAAGCCAGAGGCCAGAATTCTAGACTTGATTCTGCCAGCTTTTTTGGCTGGCTTCGTGGCACTAAGCCATTCTACCTGACAGGTATCTTGGCCTACTGGTGAGCTATTTACTCAATGAGATGCTGCCATAGGAGGCATACTTTTGCTTAAAAAACACTCAGTCTCCAAAAGTAATGAATCTCAAGGAGTAGAATGTAAGGGTAAGTAGCATAGATATGAAGTAAAGTGCTTGATGGAGAAAGATGAATATTTGGAGATTGGAATAGGCCTCAATGAGAAGGAGTATTTAGAGATTTGTCTAGAGATAGGGTTTCAGCAGTTGGTAAAAAAGAAATTTAGAGTATTTCTTGACAAATCAGTAGTCTTATCTGAGTTAGTACCCCTAAATTGCTATAACAGCTAGTAAACAGCTACATGTACTGGTATTCAACAAATGTATATTTGTATAACTTTCATGAAGTAGAATTTAAATTGTTTATAAACAAATCAAAACAATGATAATAGGAGAAAATAAGAATTCAGTTCTTTAAAAGAAATCCAGGAAATCAGACTGAAAAGTCAGATCATATAAACTCTCTATAACTTCAGTTTGCTCATTTGTGAAATGAGATTGGATGACATAACTGTGAAAGTTCTTTAATATTTGAAATCAATTTTTATTTTTATAGCAGCTCAGAAAGGTCCTGATTTCAGCTGCCTTTTAATGAAACCATATAATGTGTCAAACATTTTAAGTAAAATACACTTTATTTATCTTGTCACCATTATAAGGTAAGTGCTTTTATTTTAAAGAGAGGAAACTGAGGCAAAGTTAAATAACTTGTCTGAGGCTACACAGCTTTTAAGAGGTAGGGCTAGCATTCTTGGATTCCGCTATCAGTTGTGTCTTGGTTCCTCTCCCCAAGTTATGAGAATTACTATTTACGGAGAGTGTTGTGAGCAGTGTGAAGGCAAAAAAGAAGTTGTGAACCAGTGGGTCATATTTCTGCCAGGCATAGGTAGGCAAGTTTGATTGCAGATTAGTACTTATAAAAAGTAATAACTTGGAACATTTAATGTATAGCATTTAGTATGTCTTCTGATAATCTGATATACTTTGTGAGATAAGAAATATGCCATTTTGTTTGTGAGATAAGAAATATGCCATATGTCTTTTTCAATTAGTTTCTAAAAGCAGATCAGTTTTAGATTTTTTTCTTGAGTAACTTCTCTGGGTTTTCTGTTATATATATTTTCCTAGCTCATGTTTCCTTCCCTCTTGTCTTGATGGCTTTATTCTATTACTTATTTGAATCAGGTGGGACAATACCTTGGGGGATGCCCTTTGTAATTTGCAGTGGCTTTTATGTATATCACTGTGACTAACTGCATAATGACTTTAAAAAAAATCTCACTCTCAAATATTCTCTATGCATTTTTATGTTTAATTGAGACTAAAAGTAGTAAGTTGTCTTCTACTGGTATATTATCTTCCTCTTTTTCTTGATCTTCTCAAGTTTATTTTTACATCATGATGAAGACTTTTGGAGTGCCAATGGATTTTTATTCTTTTAATGTTATTTAAAATTTTTTTAATAATTTTTATTTTCAGTCATTCTCTTATTTTATCTGAAGTTGTCTTCTGATTTATTGTTCTCTTCCTCTTTTTCTGCTAATTTTCTCAAGCTTATCCTTTACATCATCATGAAGCTTTTCAGTGTATCAATGTATTTTTATTCTTTAAATATAATTCTTAATATTTTTTACAATTCTTTCTTGTTTCCAGTCATTTTCTTACAATTTCATCTGAACATTGTCTCTCTTTAAAGGGCTTTTCTCTCTCTGTTTTATGAAAATCAATGATTTCTTGCATGCCTTTTTGAATACTAATTTTTAAAAAATATTTCTTTCTGGTTTCTGTAGCAAATCATTTTCAGAAACAAAGTCCTTTCATTATTTTTAAATGCATGTTTAAACCTTTTGAATGTTAATGAGTATAATCAATTAATGGAATAAAATGATTGTAGATTAATAATTTTATTTTATCTGGCTACTGAACCATTCAGTTTCCTTAATTTGAGAGATTTAGCATTTATCAACCATTGTCTTTTAATATTGCCTCTCCCTTATTCTCTCTATTGTCTTCATCTAAAATTCTAATGTGATATATGTAAACCTTCTTATTCTGTCTTTCATGTTGGTAAATTTCTTTAATATTTTTCATACCTTTGTGTTTCTGTGCATTCTGGGGAGTTTTTTCATATCTATCTTTCAGTTCACTGCCTTTCTCTTTAGCTGTGTCAAACCCTGTCCATTTATATTATAATTTAATTATTACAATTTTTATTTCTAGGTGTTGTATTTTATTCTTTTCAGAATCCGCTTTTTGATAGTTTCTTTTCCCTTGATGATACTTTAAAATTTCATTTATTTCTTTAAACATACAAAATATTTATTTTGTGTTCTATGCTTGATAGGTAATTTTTATTATCTACAATCTGACAATCTGATTCTGATACTGTGTCTAACTCTCAATAATAGCAACTGGTTTCCTTGTATTTAATTTTTTTATTATATTTGTTGAGATTTTATCTATGGAAATCATTTGCTTCTTCCAGACAGCTGGGCACATCCATTCCTGTACCAGTTTAAAATGAATTACCTTTCTTGACATTTTTGAATAATGAAGATAATGTTAATGCCAGTCCCCAAATCTGCACGAGGGCCAGGTCATCATAATTTCCTACCTCCTTTTTTGAGCTATGCTCTGTTGAATAGTAATTCTGCTGTGGAATAAATTAATAAGTATTTTATTTATTTTTATTTAGCAAGAGAAAATAATCAAATTTAAAGCGTGTGTGTGTATGTGTATGTGTATGTGTATGAGAACTCTGCATACTTGAGAGTCAGAGATCCCACATGCAGGAGAGGTTCAGAGACAGAAAGGGGATTGAAGTATATAAGACATCCTGAACTAGGGAGGAGGTAATGCACCTTGAGGGACTTCAAAGGCCATTGAAGGATGATAAGAAGAGCAGATGTTTAGTAAGTAAGTTTGCCCTGGCATATAGGTATGTCAAGAAAGTTTATCCCTGATAACCTTTTTAATGGATAAGGTCTCTAATTCAAATTCTAGGCATAAGGGTGAAGTTTCTCCTGAGCCTGTGGCTAAAGTTGCCCTTAGCACCAAATAATATGCATACCACAGAGACATATCTTGGGGTGACTCATTTTGGACCCCCAGTTCCCTCTTCTGAAACTTTCATTCGAGAAGTTGGATTGGTAGATTATTCTATATTTCATTAAACCAGTCTCAATCTTGAGAAAGATAGTGGGGATTTTAGCCAAGTAATTTTGAGAAGCATCAGTTTGAGACACAAGTTTTTTGCTTCATCATAAAACTTCTCAGGGTATCTTATATGCATATACGAGTTTTGATACTTAGTAGTTGTGTACGGTAAGCAGAAATTTTCTTGTCCCACTCTTGCTCTCCTTTTTTGGGGATGTGGGTATAAATGTGGAGCATCTCATGGGACCAAGAGAACATACATACTTTGGCGAATACAAGTCTTCTTCCTGACACCCTTGGCTTTTGCTTACTGCTTCTCATTGTCTTTCTCTCTGTTTGTACTACTCTGCTCTATGACTTTGTGTGTGTGTCTATACATAAGTCTGTTTAAATCTGTCTTGTATTTAAATTCCATGCAGGAAGACGTGTCTGGTAATCTTATCCCCAAATTAAGACATTATATTTGGGTAGAACTCTTGTATGAGTCTATCTCATAGACCAGTGGTTGGCAAACTGCGGCTCGTGAGCCACATGCGGCTCTTTGGCCCCTTGAGTGTGGCTCTTCCACAAAATACCACGTGTGGGTGCACACGTACAGTGTGATTGAAACTTCGTGGTCCATGCGCAGAAGTCGGTTTTTGGCTCTCAAAAGAAATTTCAATCGTTGTACTGTTGATATTTGGCTCTGTTGACTAATGAGTTTGCCGACCACTGTCATAGACCATTGATCACTTGTCTTTGGATCAGTTGGACAAGGTACCTAGTTATGTCCAAAGTGGTAGGTTATTAGGACTTTGGGGGATAGTAGGGAGATGCTTCCTTTTTATTTTCTGTCTTGGCCAGTTGAATGTAAAGTTCCTGAGACCCATGTATATCTTATTTATTGTTATTTCCCCAATATCTTACCATAGGAACTGACACATATTAAGTGTTGGATCAGTGTATTTTGAGCTTTTTTAGACTGGCAAGCCCTTGTGGACATCCAAGAGTAGGACAGTATATCTATTAGTTATATTGCATGGCTTGTCCATTATACGTGGGTTACTTTTTTCATCTTATTGTAGCCTACAGTATCTTTGAAATAAAAATTGGCTGTGTCAAACTTTAAATATCCAAAGTGAAAATTAAGTTCTTTTGAATATGCTGTTTATCTGCCTTAAAAAAAATCACTTCATTCTAAGATTCTTTTTAGATGTCACAGTCTTGTTGAAACTGATTTTTCTCACATTCTCATTCCATTCTTGGTGTTCCCATACCAATTTGTACATTGATCTTTCAGCACATGCCTCACAGTATTGTTGCATTTTTTGTCTTTCCAGCCAGACTTTTGAGTTCATTGAGGGTGGAGATGCTGAATGGAAGTGTAAATGATATGGGTGTGCAGTTAAGATCTTATCAAGCATTTAAAATAGCTGTTTCCTGGAGCAGGAAGGAGAGAATAGTAGAAAAGCAATCTGAGCATCTAGGAGATATTTTGGCATTTTTTAGGTGTAGGCTAGTGACAGAACAGTTGGGAATGAAATTCAGTTATGATTAAGACACTTAGTTTGGCACTAGGACATATACTATCTTATCGGGTTAATCTGACCCTCACAGTGTGCTGTGAGACAGCTGTGATCTCACTTTACACTTTACTAAGGCCACTAAGTGGTTTGTCCTTTGTCACATTCTTCTAGTAAATAGTAAGCTGCTTACACAATGTTGAATGAGGGAGGGACTGGGTCTGACACCAGCTCACGCTGATGCCCCGCTGTGCGGCCCAGCCTACCAACGCCACATTGTGTTGTGATGGTGTGTTCTGGGTATGTTTTCCTCTTAATCTTTTAGGGGAATTCTGTGCATGAGAGCATGTTTCTATTTTTGAAACAGAAACCAGTGAGAAAGTATGATTTGTTAACAAAAATTGACTTTACACCAATGTTAGAATGTTTCTTTGAACTGACGTATAAATTTTGACATCAGTTGTCTTAAATGTCTTTTTCACCCTTATTTCAAATGGCATTATAACCAAATGAAATAGTATGAATCTCCTTTTGATTCTGTCACATTTCTTCATGATGCCTATAGCTGCTTAATTTCAGTAGTTGGCTTATTTGAAAGTAGTTGTCATTTATAGTCAGGTTCCATAGAAATGTTTATTTGAGAACTCTTATTAAAGATTAACTTCTTTTATAAGCTTCCTTTGAGTTGTTAGTATGCTTTATAGTAGATAAAATGTCCTCTGTGACTCATTTATATTTCTTAATAAATGCATAGAGGGTGATACCTAAGTAGATAAATGTGGTAGGAGCTATAATAGTTTGCTCCCTTTATCATTTCAGATAAGGAAAGTTCCTAAATACAAAGCTGGAGCAGAAATTATAGTTGTGGTCAGTCATTAGGAGCCCCAGTGGGTTAAATGTCACCTCATTTAAAGTATGTTTCGTACAGTTTTTTCAGTTGATTCAACAGTTGTTTTTTTCTAGCACTTACTGTGTTGGGCAGTCTTCTACTCACTGGAGATTCAGGAGTGAGCAATGCTGTTGAAATTAATGTGAGAGAAAGCAAGTTCTATCTTAGATTATTGATTGCCTTTAAAATATTGTTAGCTATTATTTGCAACCAAATCTGACATCTACTCCAGACTTCTATAAAGAAGAGACCGTGGATTATACTTCACATTAAGAAAGTAATTGTCATGATTTGAGCCACCTTCTCACAAAATTAATTTAAAATACTTCTAAACTCAGAGTTTTAGTTATGTAGGTTAATAATTTCATGTAGATCAAATAATAAAATTAATGATGGCTGCTTACATCATTTTAAAAGCTTAAAGCAAAATTTCATATAAATGAAATTAGTCATTTTTCATGTTATAAAACCCTCAGCTTGTAAATAATAGGAGCCAATATTGATTACGCACTTACTACTTGCTACACAGTGTTCTAGGCTCTTGATGTATTACAACTCATTTAGTTCTCACCACACCCTTTGTGGTAGATTCTCTTATCCTCCTTTCATGAATGTGCAGATTGAGGCAGTTGGAAGTTGTGTCTTGACCTTGGTCACATAGCTTGTAAATCATAGGTTGGGAATGTCCTGGACCTCGGGCCATATAAGGCCCTCAAAATCATTTGGTCTGGCCTTACCAAGGCATTAGGCGTAAGTTAATGAAATGTTACCAAATATAGCAGGCTAATTTTTAAGTTGATAATTTTGTATGGCCCACGAATGATGTTATAAATATCCAAATAGCCCTTGGCAGAAAAATGGTTTCCCATGTCCCTGTAGTAAATAATGGAAATGCAATCAGAACTTTGGTATTTGGAATCCAGATCCCAATACTGTTATTTACTTTTCTATAAATTGTATGCACTTTACATATATGGACATATCTTATATAATAAAAGTCTAATATGCTAGGTGTCTGACCATTTGATGGTTTGACCAGTTGCTATGATGCGCACTGACCACCAGGGGGCAGATGATCTGACCTGTAGGTTAGCTTGCTGCTGGTGTCTGGCCAATTGGGACTAGGCGAGACGGGCTGGACATGCCCTGGAACCCTCCCATGGTCCCTCCCCGGCCCTGATCGTGCACCGGTGGGGTCCCTCGGCCTGTCCTGCACCCAAGGGACCCCACTGGTGCACAAATCCATGCACCGGGCCTCTAATAAAAACATATCTATCTTAAATATATTTAGTAATTTAATTTTCTGGATGTTGAAATAATGTAATCTGTGGCTTTCTTCCTCTTTCCTGTACTATTATATATAATTCTATTTTTTTAAAAAGAAATCTATATATATAAAAGGCTAAGTCTCCATCCATCTGACCAGTAGCTATGACATGCACTGACCACCAGGGGGCAGATGCTCAATGCAGGAGCACACTAGCCATTTAAAAATAAAGGGCACCACGGACCTGACGCTGACAAACCAACACTTGGCTTCCCCCAAGTGGGACACAGGCCCCACCACCACCCCGGAGCAACTCCCCACCAAATCGCAGCCAACGCTGCCAAGACCCCATGGCGCAAAATGCAGCCCATAGCCCATCCCAGCCTGGAAACAGTCACTGTGGGCGCTGGGTAATGATGTCACATAGCAATGCCTGGCTGCTTCTTCCTAGCGACTAGCCTCCTTGGAGTTTCTTCAGCCTAGGAACCTGACTTGCTTTATAGCCAGGTGCAAACATTTTACAGTTTAACCAAATGTTTGTGAAGCGTTTCACATACCTCATCTCATTTGATCCTCACAGAAGTCCTGGAGTAGGTAGATAGGAGACTGTAGAATCCTATTTTTTTTTTCATTAGCTGGAAAACAGAGATTTAGAACGTTTAGAAACTTGACCCGACTGAAAAGAAGTAAGAAATGGTGGACCTTGAAAATGACTTCAGGTTTTCTCAGGATATAGTCAAACACTGCTACAGTTAAATATTTTACCCTTTGTTCTCCCTGCATGATCTACAATAATAATCTGCTTCGTGTTGATATTTACTGCTGTGTTGCTGACAAGTACCTGAAAGAGAAGTTGGGGTGCTTCACTGGGCTGGAAAAAGTTTAGCTGCATCAGAAAGCAGATTTAATTAAGCAAGTTTATTCTATATCTATAAAAGGCTAAGTTGACTCGTGCATGCGCTATACATATAAAGCTCTCGCTGGCGCCAATCGCACGCATGTGTTTCAATCTGTCATTGTCGATCATGAATTTGGTTGCCACTTCTATTATAGAGAAAGTGGCGAATAGCGATATTAAAACATTTCTTCTAATTAATTTCCTTTCAATGTGCACGAATCTGTGCATCAGGACACTAGTGTTACTATGAAAGGTTTAATGATAAAAGTTTCAGATTCTCCTCTGCAAGTCTTTCAGGCATGATTTTTTTACCTCTGCTCCCACAAAGAGGAGGAAGAAAAGGTTAGCAGAGAGAAACAAGTTCTTGAATTTTTCTATAAAAACTATCTTTTGAAACCCCTTATCACAGTCATACTAACTTGAAAATAAAATGTCTTTTATATATTACTAGAGGCCCGGTGCATGAAATTTGTGCATGGGGGGGGTGTCCCTCAGCCCGGCCTGCACCCTTTCTATTCTGGGACCCCTCGAGGGATGTCCGACTGCCCATTTAGGCTTGATCCCGGTAGGATCAGGCCTAAATGGGCAGTCCGACATCCTTCTCACAATCCAGGACTTCTGGCTCCCAACTGCTCGCCTGCCTGCCTTCCTGATTGCCCCTAACCGCTTCTGCCTGCCAGCCTGATCACCCCCTAACCATTCCCCTGCCAGCCTGATTGATGCCTAACTGCTCCCCTGCCAGCCTGTTTGCCCCTAACTGCTCTCCCCTGCAGGCCTGGTCACCCCTAACTGCCCTCCCCTGCAGGCCTGGTCATCCTTAACTGCCCTCTCTTGCAGGCCTGGTCCCCCCCGCCAACTGCTCTCCCCTGCAGGCCTGGGTCCCCCACAACTGCCCTTCCCTGCAGGCCCGGTCACCCCCAATTTCCCTCCTCTGCCAGCCTGGTCACCCCTAACTGCCCTCCCCTGCAGGCTTGATCGCTCCCAATTGCCCTCCCCTGCTGGCATGATTGCCCACAACTGCCCTCCCTTGCAGGCCTGGTCCCTCCCAACTGCCCTCCCCTGCTGGCCATCTTGTGGTGGTGCCCATCTTGTGTCCACATGGGGGCAGGATCTTTGACCACATGGGGGTAGCCATCTTGTATGTTGGAGTGATGGTCAATCTGCATGTTACTCTTCTATTAGATAGGATAGAGGCCTGGTGCATGGGTGGGGGCCAGCTGATTTGCCTTGAAGGGTGTCCCGGATCAAGGTGGTGGTTCCCTTGGGGCGTGGGATGGCCTGAGCAAGGGGCCTGTGGTGGTTTGCTGGCCGGCCACGCCCCCCAGGCGACCCAAGCAGAGGCCCTGGTATCTGGTATTTATTTATCTTCTATAATTGAAACTTTGTAGCCTGGAGCGGAGCCAAGCCTTCTGCTTGCTCCACGGTGGCAGCCAGTTCTGTTGGGATTTATTTATCTTCTATCATTGAAACTTTGTAGCCTGGAGTGGAGGCCTAGGCCGGCAAGGGCAGGTGGAAAGCTTGGCTTCCTCCATTGCTTGGGAAACCCAAGCCTCCCTCCTGCTCTCTGTGGCCGTAGCCATCTTGGTTGGGTTTATTTGCATATTTGCTCCTGATTGGCTGGTGGGCATGGCTTGTGGGTGTAGTGGAGGTACGGTCAATTTGCATATTACGCTTTTATTAGATAGGACTAGAGGCTGGTGCACAAATTTGTGCATGGGTCGTGTCCCTGAGGGTGGCCTGCAGGGATCGGGCTGAAACCTGCAGTCCAACACCACCTGCAGCTCCTACCTGCCACTCCCGCTCATCCAGGCCCCACTGCACCTGCAGTGTGCTTGTGCCCAATCAGTCCTAATTGAGAGAGGCTCGTGCCCCCAGCAGTGCTCGCCAGCTGTGAGCCCTGCATCTGGCGCCCTCTCGAGCAAGGGGAGTGGCTTGCGGGATCAGGACGAAACTGGCTCTCCGATATCCTCCGAGGGTTACCGGATTGTGAGAGGGCACAGGCCAGGCCAAGGGACCCCACCGATGCACAGTCGGGGCCAGGGAGGGCCGCAGGATGGCTCCAGGGTGTGTCTGGCCCATCTCGCTCAGTCCCCATCGGCCAGACCCCAGCAGCAACGTCATAGCCATGTCATAGCACATCATAGCCACTGGTCGACCAGTCGACTGCCCCCTGGTGGTCAGTGCACATCATAGCGAGCGGTTGAGCGACCTTAGCATATCATTAGCATATTACGCTTTGATTGGTTGAACAATTGACCAGTCACTGGACGACTGACACTTAGCATATTAAGCTTTTATTATATAGGATTGCATTTTTATAGATACATGTGTGAGAAACATTAATTTTAACACACTGGATTAATTAACAAGTATACATTTTGATAGTGGGAGGACCTTCATCTCGAGGATGAAAAAGTCTGATGGCTTGTTCATTTTTCACTTGCAGTCCAGTGGCTGCTTACATCATGCAGTGGCAGGAGGCCTGTGACCTGACCTAGCAGTTGGGCATTCCCAAGGGTGTGCATCTTAATTGGAAATGAGTCACCACTTTATGTTTTGCCATTGATTAGACAATGAGCTTTTCTTCTGTGACTGTCAAAGGCGTTTGATAGCAGCTTCTTAAATTAAAAAACAAAACACAAACCAAGACAAAAATGTGTTAAATCCATAGGGGCAGCTGATTCATTGTCCTGATTTCATTACCTTATATTTTAAAACTGTGTTCTAAAGAGCGAATGCTGTATCATTCTTGAGAAAAACCATTATCTTATAATGAGAAAAAATTTCTATTCTGCAAATATCACAGAACAAAAATCAAACCTAAGTGCTGATGGGATAAATTGTGTTAGGATACACCGAGAAAGGCTAATGATTTTCCTGGAGGGTAGTATACCTTGTAGATATGACATGAGCCACATTGAGGAACTGAGGGAGTCAGTTTGGGCATATTTTTGTACATTTTAAAAATAAGTGAACTCTTAGCACTTTACTTTTTAGTCCTTTTACATTTATATAGAGCAGCAGGAAAACACAGAGCTTCTGTCTGATCATGCATTCATTTTAGAATTTATCCTTTGTATTATTATAAAAGGTTAGAAAACGAATATACTACTTTAAGCTAAATAATGTTATTTGACATGGTGCCCTTTATTTATAGTACTTACGGAATCTTTGTTGCTTGAAAAGTAAAGATACTATTTCTTTTTCCTCAGAAACGTGCTAAGGGACAAGTATTGTTTGACAAAGTGTGTGAACATCTCAACCTCTTGGAGAAGGACTACTTTGGACTTTCGTTTCAGGAAAGCCCTGAGCAGAAAGTAAGTATAATTTCAGGTTTAATTATATCATCTTAGAAAATTACTGTAATTTTTTTATTAGTGCAAAATTAGCTTCAAAACAACATATGTTTTTATTATGACATTTTATGTTCATCGTATAAATTTGGTAAATATTGAAAACGTGTGTAGGGAGAATCACCTATAACTTTCTGCCATTATGTGTCTGTTTTTTCACTTATAAGCAGACATAATGGAATGCTTTATCCTATGTTAATTGCTAGAAACAGAAAGAATTGATTTAAACACTTTTATATTGAATTTTGAGTTCTTGAACTTACCTGTGTGCTAGGAATTAAGCATGCCTGCAAAGCAGGGAAGGAGGCTATTGGAAGGAATGTCAAGAGTACCCATATGTACTTGTCTATAGGTTCCAGAGAGTATTTGCTTTGCGGAACAGACCTTGGTAGCTATGTGGGGTGAAGGTGTTTCTTGCCCTATTGTTGGGTTATTGGGGGGAAAAGGGAGATGGGGTCCAGCCTGACTTGGGTGGTTATATTTGGCCAGCCAGGACCCTATGTTGGTGTCTGCCTGACATCAGGAATGTGTAGAGATTGTTTCTACTCCAGGAATTTCCCAAGACACTAAGTAGGAGCATAAGAGTTCTATAATGACTAATGCTAATTCAAGAAGCTTCAGGGCTTTCAGTTACATAGGTAAATTAAAGAGAGAAAAATTAACCAGTTCTGACAATTCACAGACTTAACCTGTAGACTTTTGTCTTTCTTAGTTCTGCCTATTCTAACAAAGTACCTGATAGCTTATAAAGAACAGACATGTATATCTCCTAGCTCAGGAGGCTGGGAAGTTCAAGATCAATGTGCTAGCAGGTTCGGTGTCTGGTGAGGGCCCACTTCCTGGTTCATACAGTGCCTTCTTGTTGTGTCCTCAGATGGTGAACAGGTCAAGGTGTTCTCTGAAGCCTCCTTTATATAATCGCATTCATGAGGGTTCTACCTTCATGATCTATCAACCCCAAAGGCCCCACCTCCAAATACTCTCTCATTGAGGATTAGGTTTCAATATATGAATTTGCGGACGGGGAGGTTCAAATATTCAGCCTCTACCACTTTCCTCATTGTTAAGACAGGACTTTATCTTTTCTATGTCACTTTATCAGTTTTAGGACTTAAGTCTGGTGAAGCTAGTGGGTGTAGAAGAGTAAAGGTTTGGTCCAAGGTTGTACTTTAAAGTGAAGCCCTTTTAAGTCTGTTAGATGGTGGCTCTGGACAGACACACTGTGAACATTCTGACTGAGGATGTCCAGAGCACTTGGTCCCAGTGAGAGGAGTTCCTTTCTTATCTGGAACATTCACATCACAGTCAACAGAACAGAACAGTTAGGAGATGAGTATAGGCTGTAAATTTTATTTACCCACATGCCATCATTGTTTGTATTTATATGTCCTGGTAATGAAATACAGGATATAAGGATGATAATTATATATGCATTAAATTTTCTCAACTTGTTTAGTTTTAAATCCTTGATACCTAATTTATGGCTTAATTCTATATTTAAAATAAAGATAATTAAATTGCATGCCTGCTTGCTGAATAGTATGTGGGTGTTCTTATTAGACCTCTATTAGAATATTTTTCTCAGAAGTAATAACATATTAGACATTTGACTAAATAAACTAGGTGTTCTTTTTAGACTTTACATTATAAGGTGGTTTTGATAGCGTTTCCAATCATGCCCTTCTGTTGGCCCTCAAAGCTGCAAAAGGAAGAGTGATAGGAATTTGGCTATCATTGACCACTCTTTTGAAGCAGGTCCTCACCAAATACTGAATCTGCCAGCACTAAGAGGGGCAGACTACTAAAAGCAAGTAAGTGGATTGCTATTGACAGTCCCATGGAGATTGTAGATTTTACAATTGTGATGGCAAAATAATATATATTGATACTTTTCTCTAATTGCCACCTGCAACCTGGGTATGATAGTGGAGAAATGGAGTATTAAAGGGGATCCCACCTGGCTAGTATGGCTCAGTGGTTGAGCATCGACCCATGAGCCAAGAGGTCCTGGGTTTGATTCCCAGTCAGGACACATGCCTGGGTTTTGGGCTCCATCCCTGGTGGGGGTTGGTCATGTAGAAAGCAGCCGATTGATGTGTCTCTCTCATCAATGTTTCTATTGCTCTATCCCTCTCCCTTCCTCTCTCTAAAATCATTAAAAAAATATTTAAAATTATTTTATTTTTAAAGGGGTTCCAAATTGGCTATATTCATGGGGGTTATGGTAAGAAGACAAAAGATTTAGAAAACTGGAGATACTGATGAGAGAGTAATCAAGCTGATTATTCACAGGGTCATAGGAGGAACATAACTGAAGCTGAAATGGGCTCATAGGCTGGGAGAAATGGCTAGGGACAAGGGATGAAAGACCAAAGAAGTTAAAGAGGAGGTATAGTGAGAATAAATGGGTAGAAAACTTAAAAGAAGAGGGAATAATTGCACCTGAGAACGGAAAGATGAAGTCTAATGAAGTGGAGAGCTTTGTGTGATGAAAAGACCAAGTGTTGAGTCATGAAAAGGATGGCTGAAGTGAAGAAGAGGTTAAGGTCATCAAGGCAGAGAATATTAAGATATGGTTAAGCTTGGAGGTGTTCACCATAGTATTCTCATTAACAAAAAAATGCTAAATAAGGATCTCATAATTCCTTGCTTATTTTGGAGTTTCTCTGATGAAATGAGAGATGAAAATGCTCACACATTTAGTCATCACTTTGTTATCTAGGCTTTTAGAGCATTGGGAGAACAAACAGTGGGGTGACCTGAAATATTCACTTTTTAGAAAATTAATGTGTGAATGTAATTGGCAATATATTTTAGAGGCCCGGTGCACAAAATTCGTGCACGAGGGGGCAGGTTTGTCCCTCAGCCCAGCCTGCAACCTCTCCAGTCTGGGGCCCCTCAAGGGATGTCCGACTGCCCATTTAGGGGGATCGGGCCTAAACGGGCAGTCGGACATCCCTCTCACAATCCAGGACTGTTGGCTCCCAACCACTCACCTGCCTGCCAGCCCGATTGCCCCTAACTGCCCTCCCCTGCTAACCTGGTCACCCCTAACTGCTCTCCCTTGCTAGCCTGGTCGCCCCTTAACTGCCCTCACCTGCCAGCCTGGTGGTCCCCAACTGCCCTCCCCTGTAGGCCTGGTAGCCCCTAACTGCCCTCCCCTGCTGGTACGGTCACCCCTAACTGCCCTCCCTTGCTAGCCTGGTCACCCCTAACTGCCCTCACCTGCCGGCTTGGTTGCCCCCAACTGCCCTCCCCTGCAGGCCTGGTACCCCCCCCACTGCCCTCCCAACTGCCCTCCCCTGCCCCCCACCCTCCCCTGCAGGCCTGGTCCCTTCCAAGTGTCCTCCTCTGCCGTCCCGGTCACCCCTAACTGCCCTTCCCTGCAGGCCTGATCGCCCCCAACTGCCCTCCCTTGCAGTCCTAGTCCCTCCCAACTGCCCTCCCCTGCTGGCCATCTTGTGGCGGCCATCTTGTGTCCACATGGGGGTGGCCATCTTGTGTGTTGGGGTGATGGTCAATTTGCATATTACCTCTTTATTATTTAGGACTAGAGGCCCAGTGCATGAAATTTGTGCACTCAGTGGGGGGGGGGGAGTTGCAGGGGAGGAGGGTTTCCCCAGCCTGGCCTGTGCCCTCTCACAGTGCGGGAACCCCCATGATCGATCTCCCCAGATCTTGACCACCCATCTGGGTCTCCTCGATGCATTGCCCCAAAGAGGTATGCCAGAGCTGGGGGTCCCGCCCCCAGCGTTGCCACACAGAGCCCCTGGGACCCGCCCCCACAGCTCCAAGTGGAGCTGCCGGGATCCGCCTCTGCGCCGTGCACACAGCACCAAGTCCCCGCCCACCCGCGCGTGCCCGCTGCACACGCAGCCCCCTGATGATGGATTGTTACGGCGTGAGGCATCATGGCATGAAGGCGTGATGACCACATAGGCTTTTATTAGTGTAGATAACCTGTTTGTTTTTATAACTTTTGTATAATCTTTTTGTTATTGCTGTTTTTTGTTTTTTTTTTTTTTAAATCCTCACTTGAGAATAACTCTTCCGTTGATTTTTAGAGATAGTGAAAGGGAGGGACAGTGAGGGAAGGAGGGAGGGGAAAAAAAAGAGAGAGAGGAACATCAATTCGAGAGACACATCCATTGGTTGCCTTTCATAAATGCCCCAACTTGGGTAGAAGGTCGTGCTGTTGACCAGGTACATGCTGTTGACCAGAAATTGAACCTGAGACCCTTTTTTTTGAGGGCCCATGCTCTAATCACTGAGCAATACTGGCCAGGGCAAGTTTTGTATAATTTTCTACTCCTTCTTGCTTGTGTAGATAAAATTCAGTCCTTAAGACATCTAGGCAAAAGTACTCTTATTTTTCAAATATAGATTTGTATTGCATCCTATTTTTCCTCAGAAAATTATTACCATTGTAACAACTCAGCTCAGTCCAATTTTCTTTGAAACTCATGCTGTTTCAACAATAGGATACCATACGATACAGAAATTTAAAATGCTTTCTTTTTCATACTGAATAATATCTGTATTTATAGAAACTTCAGTCACTTACCATTTCACCTTTTTGTGAAGTAAAGGTGAGGGTAAAGTCATGGTTATTTGTGTGAAAAGTTTCCATGGAGAGAAAAATCTTAACTTTCTTTTGATTTAGTGTAGTACTGTGTTGGGTCTTTCATGGTTGAGACCTTGAGTTGGAAGCCTTTCAATTCACTCTGAGTATGAAAATCTATCATTATTTGTGTTAGAAGTTTTTCATGTCTTTTGAGAACTCTTGTGTAAACTTTACTATGGAAAATGTCATTAAAAATAATGTGGAATCAAGCACTTTGTTACTGCTCTTTTATATATGAAATTCCAAGTCCATGAAGTTCTTGTATTCATTTCTACATAGAACCATCAGTAAGAAATTTGGACTTTCTTTAAAGGGGAAAAATATTATCTTGAATTTTTATGTTAATTAAGTTTGGCATCTGGCCCTGGATTCTGATGTCATTTTGCTTCAAGACATATTGAAAGAGGAGTTTATTAGAAGTGTAGTTGATATCCACAGCTAACTTTATGAAAATTGATTAAAGTGTTTTCCTGATAGCCAGGCAATTTTCCCCCAGAAACTAGAACTAAAAACTCAAATAGTAACCTTTTTCTTTGTCAGATATAAACTGTTTAGTAAAATTCTTTATTCAATCCAGTTACACCTTGTAACACCGCAGACAGAAGTTGAATCACATTCTCCCAGATGCATAGTGAATGATTCACTGTAACATAGAAAGCCTGTAACTTTTTTGCTTACCACCAGCATTGTGGTAGTGTTCTCGTAGACCTCATTTAGGCAAAGGTCTAATAAATGGGATCTGCTTTGGTGCCATAACTACTTAAGGGGAAATGCACAGTTACTCTTACACTTTTAACATTTGGTATTACAGTGTGAGTTGGGTTAAATTTAATTTCTCTCACCTAGCCAAATTGACAAGCACCAAATGTGAGTGAGGAAGACACGGCTAGGCATTTTGAAAACTTCTAACATGGGGATCTCAGCATCCAGTCTGAAGGGCAATTAGAGGAGAGATAGTTTCTTGAGTTGTTATCTAGGTCTAGTGTGGTGAGTGGCCCTGGACAGGCAGCTGCACACTCACACTGCTAATGGGACTCTGATAGGGAGGAGTCCAAAGTTACACTTAGATGTGGGAACAGAGAAGCAGTGACATGCTAGGGCTTCCTGCAGGAAGCTGTCAACAATTAGAATATATAGCCAGTGAAGGCAGGGCATCTACCTGACAAGACAGGTAAAGCTATTTTCTCCCTACTTCCTGCTCCACTCAAACCCCACCCTCCCAGGCCTTCAGGACACTATTGTCTATGTCCATGGGCTATATATGCATATAAGTTCTTTAGTTAATCCCGCTCCCCCCCCCCCCCCCCCCGTTCTGTTCATCTGTTGGAAATATAAAATTATGTGAAGAAGGGATGTATACAAAATATGATGTCGATTTAATTTTATCATTGCAGAAAGAACTTATCTGTTAAGGACGTTGGGTAAAGTCTTGAGGAAAAGAACTATCCTATGAGGTAGATGTTACGATCCTCATCTTGCACTTGAGGAAATTGAAGCTTAAAGAACCCAAAGAATAAGCCCAAGTTCACACAAGAATTGGTGGAAAGCCAGATTTGACTCCATGTATTTCTGATTCCAAAGTCTATAAATGTGGCAGCCAAATCTTTAAAAAATGAGAATGATGCATCATAATCTATAATGATGTGTGTGCATTTATGTCATTCACTTTTTCCACCTTTTTGTGTCTGCTTCTTGATCCACCCGGCCTCCTCCTAATGTGTCAAAACCAAGAAGTTTATTATTTATTTGTTAGAGTTCTATGTCTATTAAATAGGCTTGTATTTCTTTCAAAAGTCATATTAAGTTATTTTTGTTTTTTTACTTTGAGTTTTGTTCCTAGGCCATAAACTTATATCCCACTCATGATCTAAGTATTCATTGGATTTCATTATTTAAATAAAAATAAATTTAATGAAATAATAGAACCTGTGGTTTTTTAAAATGACCACAGCATTGGGGGGTAGGAAGCAAGTACCGGGCAGATGTTCATCAACAGGTATTAATTTAGTACCTACTGGTTACTTAAAACTGTGTTATGGAGGATACAAGTAATATGGTCTGTCCTGACCCTTGCTAAGTTGTACTGGGGAGGAAGAAGACCTCCTCATTCCTTGGTGGGAATGGAGCTTACAGTATGGAAGTGAGTGTGCTTAGCAAAGGGGACACCTGTTTAGCAAAGGGATAGGTCAGTGGTCGGCAAACTCATTAGTCAACAGAGCCAAATATCAACAGTACAACAATTGAAATATCTTTTGAGAGCCAAATTTTTTAAACATAAACTTCTTTTAACACCACTTCTTCAAAATAGACTCGCCTAGGTCATGGTATTTTGTGGAAGAGCCGCACTCAAGGGGCCAAAGAGCCGCATGTGGCTCGCGAGCCGCAGTTTGCCCACCACGGGGATAGGTGAATGAAGGAAAGGAGTCATTTCTGCTGCTCCTACTTGATCACGTAAGGTAACTCTGCCCACTTAGTTTTTGGATAGGGGTCTTAATAATGTGGCTGGCAATGTTGTGGAAGGTGGTCTGAGAATGACACTGAGTCTGAATTTGGCTGGCTGGTGCATAGAAACTTGTCACACATGGTCTAGTCTGCAGACCTCTATTGACTCCATGCTGTGCAGAAGCTGTCAGGTAATTCATACGAGGGGTTGGTGCTTCTGGTGAGAAGGGAAGTTGCCAAATGGCTGGGACATTAAGTTATTCTGGGGGTCACAGAAGATTATGTTGCGTCTATCATCTTCCTCCTCGAACAGAGAGGTTTTTTTTTTTTTTCGTCTTCTGTAGCAAAGCATCTAGATCACCTGTCACATAATGAAGCTGGAGATTTAGAAGAGGCTGTCTAGGTCTTTAAGTAGTTTCCCCTCCACTCTTTTTCTCTGTGTTAATGTTCTAAAGGATTTTTCTTTTCTTTTTGGCTCTAGGTGATTCTGGTTCAGTTTTTTGTGTTTTTTTTTTTGCTATAGTTGTTACTTCCTTGGATGAAATGCCCCAACACATTTGACCCTTCTTTGCCCCTCCCCCAGTCTCTCCTCTGTCTGGGCTAGAGACTGAATAATGTGTTTTTCTCATTTTTGTTCACTCATCATAGCCGGCCATTTGTGAGCCAGCTGTTGTTGGGACAGCAGCTGCAGGCCAAGGAAACTGAATGCCAGGCTCTTTTCTAAGAGGAGAATTAGAGCTTTCCTTAACATCGCACTGGAGGTACCATTAGAGGGTTCCACTGGTCCTTCTCATCATTGGGTCACACAGCTGGGACACCAGTGATATGAAACTAGACCAAGCTCTGGTAGTTTTTTTATTGAGAGGTTTGAATATAACCAGTGTTAGGACAGAGCCATGTACACCTTGGGTCCTTGCTCCCCTAAGCACAAGCTGTGACAGGTGTAGTGAAACCCACAGGGGTCTGTGCAGCTTTGCTTTCAAAGCATCCTGTTATTACTGCTTTCTTATTTTATAAGTTAATGTCTGTTGTACTAATTCAATATCTTGTTGAGACATTAGGCTATTATTTTCTACATAATAAACATTTTAATTGTTTGCTTTATGTGTCTGAATAAAATTCTGTTTAAATACAGGTGTTATTTGGGATACTTATAGAATGAATGAAACTCATTATATTCCAACTAGAGGCCCGGTGCATGAAATTCGTGCACAGGGGAGTGTGTCCCTCAGCTCAGCCTGCACCCTCTCCAATCTGGGAACCCTTGAGGGATGTCTGACTGCCCGTTTAGGCCCGATCCCGGTAGGATCGGGCCTAAACGGGCAATCGGAACATCCCTCTCACAATCCAGGACTGCTGGCTCCCAACTGCTCACCTGCCTGCCTTCCTGATTGCCCCAACAGCTTCTACCTGCCAGCCTGATCACCCCCTAACCACTCCCCTGCCAGCATGATTGATGCCTAACTGCTCCCCTGCTAGCCTGTTTGCCCCTAACTGCCCTCCCCTGCAGGCCTGGGTCCCCCCCAACTGCCCTTCTCTGAAGGCCCAGAAGCCCCCGACTCCCCTCCTCTGCCTGCCTGGTCACCCCTAACTGCCCTCCCCTGCAGGCTTGATTGCCCCCAACTGCCCTCCCTTGCAGGCCTGGTCCCTCCCAACTGCCCTCCCCTGCTGGCAGTCTTGTGGTGGCCATCTTGTGTCCACATGGGGCAGCCATCTTGTGTTGGAGTGATGGTCAATTTGCATATTGCTCTTATTAAATAGGATTATTTGAATTCATTTACTCTATCTAAAAAACTGTACTTGTTCTCCTGTGTTAATGAAGATAAAGTAAAGTGAACTCTAATAATGACTTGTGGATAAGGTGGGAGAAGTATAAAAAATAAAAATGTGTAAACATTTTTTTAGATGGATCTTTTGCTTATTGCTTTAAAAAACAAATATTTAGTGTCTTTAGGTTGAACTCAGTAGTTCAAGTTTGGTCTTTTCAGAAAAGCTTTAACCCTTTGCACTCGCTTGCTTTTTTCTCGATTCCTTTATTCTAATGCTAACCATGTCGAGTCACACTCGACATCCGAGTGCAAAAGGTTAAGATGTTATAATGGTTTCCTAGAATCTTTTTATGTTAACTTTCTCAAAGGAAAGTAGTAAGTGGAAAGAGAAACAGAGTTTTTTATGATTATGACTCCCAACTTGGAATGAAGTTTAAACAGGATGTTACACGAAGACCAGGAAGGAAAAGTTCTGCTCCAGTCTGACAGTATTCTCCATAGCATTACATAGTTGCAGGGAAAAACAAAGTTTAAGGAGGAGGAGGAGTTGGCTTTAGGAGTTGAGATAATTGTGTTTGATCGCGGTATATATACTCTTAACTAATAGTTCCCAATTCACATTGTATCCTTTATGAGCTGGAGCCAGTTATTGAGCTCTCATTTCAGTGTCCACAGGGGCTGTTTCTGACAGTTTATAGACTAAAAACTTGGTGTGTGTCTAACCACTGTATTGTACGCTGGAAACTAATACAAAATAATATTGAGTGTAAACTGTAATTTAGAAATAAAAGAAAAAGACTGTATGTAGATATATTATCTCATCATTAGGATAGGTGATTTCATATCTCATAAAATGAAGCCCAAGAGACTCACCTTAAAACTGTTGTAATATTTTATTTATAACACATTCAAATACAAGTCAATACTTACCCCAGTGGAATGCTAATAGGTGGAAGCTACTTCCAATAGGACTTTATTAAAATACTAGAATCCCGGTGCTCGAAAATTCATGCACTGGGGGGAGAGGGGATGTCCCTCAGCCTGGTCTGTGCCCTCTCACAGTCTGGGAGTCCTCAGGGATGTCCTACCGACGCAGTCTGGCCTCCCTCTATGGGAAGCCACCCGACCGGCTGATTAGGGGATGGCACTGCGCCTATCACCCCGCCACTGCCACCCAGCCGCCCTCTGCGGGAGGTGACTGGACGGGCTGATCAGGGGACGGTGCCGGCCACCCCTCCCCCGACCTCCCCTCCCCTGACCTCCTCTCCACTGCCGCTGGTTGCCCACCTCCCCCCCCCCCCCCATCGCCGTTCCCTCCCTCTACCCGCTGGCATGTGCCTTGGCTGGCCTGGCGTTGCCTGCTTGCCAACCCTGCCCCCCCAACCCCCCCACTGACTGGTCATTCCACCGTTCGGTCGATTTGCATATTACGCTTTTATTATATAGGATGTTTACATTTAAATAAGTATGTGAACTGTAAACAGTTCCATTTTGGACTCTGGGAAATTTCTTACGGGTTGATTAACCTCTTTTTTCCTCTCCTGCAGAACTGGTTAGACCCTGCAAAACAAATAAAGAGACAACTGAGAAGTGAGTATTCAAATAATCATACTTTGAAGTTAATCTTTTTAAAAAAGTTTGTGGACTAGAATAATAAGATAGTCATAGAATGACCAGCTCTATTTTGCATTTGTGTCTTATGGGCAGTGAAGGCTACTAACGATATTTTTCTGGAATTATGACTACTTTGTATAGGGCTTAGGGGCTCCTGTACTGTCTTTCGGTTCTAGAGTCATAGTCCTCAGTGTTTTCTCACAGTATCTGCCACTTTGAAATATATCTGACTTTTTTCTCTGTAGAAAAGAATGAGAAGCTGCTTTTCTGTAACTTTTATTATCTATGTAAATGTTACCCTAGGTAAACTTATTACTTTATCCACTTCATCTTGGAAGTTTGTAATTAGTTTAATAAGAGTATCTCTGGCCCCAGAGGCTTATAGATACACTGTTTGTAGATGTGCTGGAGTGAGGACTATAGGGAAGAAAATGTGTAGAAGGATCTTTTCAGTCCTCTGAGGTAATTGCCTTTTCTACTCCTTTGTCCTACGGGCCACTTAACGTGCTCTTTGAGTCTGGGTTTGTCATTAGTCCTGCTTGGCCTTTTCTTCCATAGCCCCATTTGTTTCATCATGGACTCCCAAAGTGACGTTCAGTGTCCCATCCTAACTGGCCTCAGTTTTTTCTGTGGGTTCTGCCTCTGCAGGTTGACTGGCCTGTGGCTGGCTTTGCCATATCTGTGCCAAGAAACATTTTTACCACAGAGAAACCTCTCACAGGAAATCAGTACTTAATGTACTGCAGGGTCTGTGAGTGACTGAAGCAGAAAAGTTAGGGAGCCACAACAGCTGGAACTTTCAGGCAGGAGAATAAAATGCTTAGAGCCTCTGGGCCTGTGGGCCGGAGTGAAACCATCCCCTGAGTGCCAGAGCAGAATGCCCTTTGTGCCCTGGGTTCCATTCCCTGCCTTTACTATTCCTGACATCAAAACACTGGAGCCAGCCTGTGCTTTGCCTTCTGTTCCTTTCCGCCCACCTTCTGTCCCACTTTAGCTTCTCCACATTTTTCTTCATTTCTTTCCTTTCTCTCTCAAATTATTAAACTTTTTGGTAGTTTCTTCTCTCCTTTTCTAACCCCCTTTTCTGTTCTCAGCATAAGTCAGTCTCTCTCTCTCTCTCTCTCTCTCTCTCTCTCTCTCTCTCTCTCTCTCTCTTCCATATCTTATTTTTTCTACTTCCTCTCCTTATAGGCTCATCTTTCTTTTCTGTTATTGATATCTTTGATTACAATGACCTTTCTGATTTGCCCAGGGCTGAGGAACTGAGGGTTCTCAGGATGTGGGACTTTAACGATAATACCTGGACAGGCCTGGGCAAACGGATGGTTTGACTATTACCCCTGGCTTTCCAGCATTCTCCCCCTTCATCCCTCCTCCCTCCTGCCTCCCTCTTCTCCCTGCATTTATTATCTTGGTGTTTCATCTGTGTATGTTTGCTTCATGATGGAGAGGGGGAATGGGTTAAAGAAAAGGAGTAAAATGAGACACAGATACATTTTGCTGATATTATGGAAGAAACTGCACGAGAAAGCGGAGCTTTCCCTCTGTCCTGTCTACAGTTACTACATGTTCTAAAAGGTGCATGAATTCAGAAAGGCACAGATGCTTGCTTTTTGCACTTTCTCTGAAGCCAGACCTGCCAAGTGACCCACATAGGAGAGAGCAGGATAACCTCTGAAACATGATTGATGTTCCATTGAGTTGTTTCCTATGGTTTTGTTTTGGCTTTCGTTTGATTATTTTTATATGCCACTCATTTCAGAGTCATGGAGATTTACTAACTTTTGAAAGGCAGGACTATTCCTGATTATGAATCACTAGAGGCCCGGTGCACGAAATTCATGCATTCGGGGGAGGGGAGTCCCTCAGCCTGGCCTGCGCCCTCTCGCAGTCCAGGATCCCTTGGGGGATGTTCACCTGCTGGCTAAGCTGGCAGTCAGACATCCCTCTGGCAGAGAGACATCCCTCGCTCCTTACTGCCTGCCTGCAGCCACTGCCGCTGTGCTCGCCAGCCGTGAGCCTGGCTTCTGGCTGAGTGGCGCTCCCACAGAGGGAGTGCACTGACCCCTAGGGGACAGCTCCTGCATTGAGCATCTTCCCTCTGGTGATCAGTGCTTGTCATAGTGACTGGTCGTTCTGCAGTTTGGTTGATTTGCATATTAGGGTTTTATTATATAGGGTGGTCTTATGTTTTGATTATTTGTGAAATTTTTAAAAAGTTATTTTAGGACTTTTGCCCTTGCGGTTTGGCAAGAGGAATAACAGTAACAAGTAGGATTTGACTCTTTCAGACTATTGGAGTTAGTTACTGTCCCAATCATGAAAGCAGGCTGTGGAACTGAAATTTTGCTGTTGCATTTTACTTCTGTCTTTCTGCTGGTGTTAAAATGGATGAAAGAACTGCTTGTTCTATCTGAACCCAGCCTCTGCTAGGATTTATTGTTATTTAGTTAATTGGCAGTTAGCAAAGGTAGAAATTAATCCTTTTTTTTTAGTTACTTTTGACAACTGACAACCTAGTGGTTCCTATGTAAAATGTGTTTTAAAATCTTTATGTTTCAATTGTATACAATAAAACTATATAGATAATAAGACTAAGGCTTACGTATGATTAATATATAAACAATTCATAGCTAGATTGACTTTATATATAGCTAGGTAAAAATTAGGATAACAATAATATGTAATTAAATGAAACGTAGCATTATTGGTGCATTTTATCAATGTTAGAATTGCAAATACATTCTAAAATATGTGTTCCATTAGAAACGTATCCCTGAAATCATGTCTAGGCAAGTATGTGCTAGTTTTAATACCTAGAAAACAAATAAGTAAGGATCCATTAAGAAGTGATGGTTCTATGATGACTGTTAATGATGTGTTAGCAGCTGAAGAAGTGCATGTGTGTCCTAGCCAGCATGGTGCTGCAGGCCAAGAAACACGTGTGTCTCCGTAGCCAGTGAAGTCCTGTATCCCCTTGTTTTATTTGTAATGTGTAAAGCAAAACTGAACTCTTTCTTAAATTCAACAGGATTGACTTTATTAGTAGAATAATACTGTTTTGAACCAAAATCCAGCAAAAGTTCTTGTGTGTTCACAGTAGCCATTCATTAGTATAGTTAGTATGCTGATTATTGGCAAGAAAAGGCAGAATGACACATTGGACAAAAGAATGGGAGTCAAAAGAAATTTTTCTTCAAGTCTGTAAATTAAAACAATTGTGAGGCCTTCAAATGTGTATGAACTGAAATAATGCATACTTTTTGGTTTTAATTTGGAAATACTACGAACTTCGAGCACAACTCTAAATTCAGGCCATTGGAATTATTTGGATCCCTTTGGGAAAATAATACCTTCTCTCTTCCCAGAGTTGTGTGTGTTTTTTGTTCGTTTTTAAAAGTCACCTGAAGCATGCTATATTGAATGGTTAAATGTTAATGTATAAATAGATGTTTAACTTTTAATGTCATTTATGACGTGGTTGATATAGTCATTCTTTTTGACACAGTACAGCAAAGTATATGTTACATTTAGTGTACTTAGAAAACCTGGGAAATAATTTTATTGTTTTAAAGTATGGTGACATTTATCACTATCTCCTTTCTTTGGGATTTCTTTCAACACTTCCTTCAAATAACCCATAAATAATTTCCTAAATAGCTGTAGTGATCACTAGATCATTATCTTTCTCCCCCCAACAGTGTAGAAATCTTAAAATGCTTTTTTCTTTAAAGGGTGGAGAATATATGGTATCTACAAATTCTGTGGTCAAAACAAATCTTATCTCAGAACTATTCCATGCAAGTTATATATACATATATATATATATATATATATATATATATATTTTTTTTTTTTTAAATATATTTTATTGATTTTTTACAGAGAGGAAGGGAGAGGGATAGAGAGTTAGAAACATCGATGAGAGAGAAACATCGATCAGCTGCCTCTTGCACACCCCCTACTGGGGATGTGCCCGCAACCAAGGTACATGCCCTTGACCGGAATCGAACCTGGGACCCTTGAGTCCGCAGGCCGACGCTCTATCCACTGAGCCAAACCGGTTTCGGCTCCATGCAAGTTATATTAAAATTTTTGCATAATAGATCACCATATAAAACGTTTGTTGAAGTACCAGTAAACATTTATAAAAAAAATGTGATCCTATTATTCTTAAATGTTGGGTTATTTATGTAATGGATTTTTACTTTATTTTTTATTTTGTCTTATAAATGATGTTTTCTTTAAATTAAAATATGAAGTTCTCTAAACTGATTTATGCGGAAACTAGTGTACCTTTAAGTTTTATGAAAATAACCAGGCCAGCCTGGCTCAGTGGTTGAGCGTAGACCTATGAACCAGGAGATCACAGTTTGATTCCTGGTTAGGGCACTTACCCAGATTGCAGGTCTAATCCCCAGTGGGGGGCATGCAAAAGGCAACTGATCCAAGATTCTTATCATTGATGTTTCTACCTCTCCCTCTCCCTTCCTCTCTGAAATAAGTAAAAATATTAAAATAAATAAATAAGTAGTCTTTCTGTTCGTTGGATGAATAACCATGATATTTAATAATTACAGATCTTCCCTGGCTGTTCACTTTTAATGTGAAGTTTTATCCTCCTGATCCTTCTCAATTGACTGAAGATATCACCAGGTACTTCATATTTACACAAAAAACAAACCTTTACTTATACTCTCATTTATTTCTGTGCGCTGAGGTAATGGTTATAATTTCATTATTCGAATGAAAACATTTTTTCTTGAGTTTTAGAAGTGCCTTTGGAAGTGGATGTTCCAAAATAGTTTGAAAGGTTGCCAGTTTGAAAATTTTTATTTACTTTAATTTATCTTTATATTTGAGTAATGAAATATTTTTTAAAATATTGCTGGCAACTCTGTTTCCTATGGTATACTTTAAAAATCATTGATATTTAATATCTCACATTTCAATACTCAGATAGTTCTTATTATGCAACCCATGTGTTCCTGTGAACTAGTCTTATATTACAAAGGTGATATAAGGCTAGAAAATGAAATTATTTTTAAAAGTCAGTTGAACTGTAATTTTTTTGTTGCCCCAATCAAATAATAAGATACGCTTTCTTATGTAAGAGCCAATACTATTTCATTTCATCTCCTCTGAGATTGTCTGGAATATGCAAACATATGCTTAAATTACAAATAAAAGATTCAGTTTAGGAGCAAGAACGCATTTCCTGATTCTGAGAATGCCTGAGTATTTGAATGGTAACCAAGGAACATTCTTGTGTCTGCCTGTGCCTTCATGTCTTATCCCTATTCAACTGGGTACCAGTGGTAGGACTTCTTAGCATTAGTAAGAGTAAGTCGATAGGGTGATTTGTATATATTTTTAAAAGGTTATTTACATGGCCAAGGAACATTGTTTTTTATTATAACATATACTTTTAGAAAACTAGAGGGTCTTACTGGGAGACTCTGCTTTTGATTCTTGCGGTTACTGTGCCTTGATGCTTTCTACTGGGCCAGTGTTGTCAAATATCAAGTTGCGTAGTTGTGCTTAAGAGAGTGTGTGATATCCACGTGAAATAGGAATTATGGAGCTATCTTTCCAAAATTGGATTAAATAACAAGATTTTTTTTCCCTTTAGTACTTACTGCTGAATAGGATGTACTTGTACTAATTAAGTTGTGATTGAATTAGCTTCAGCTAGTAAATAATAAATAGTAGCTTTTGTAACTGCACAGTGAGCTGTGTCCAAGTTGACAGGTTTGCAGGCATAAGCTACAGAGCCTCACTGCAGGAGTGCAAATAACTGGGGCTTTGTGACCCAACACCTATTTAGTACATACACTGCTGCTTGCAGTATTTTGTTTGAGGATGATAATTCTTGGGTGATTGCATCTTACATCATCAGTGTTTTGGTTTTCCTTTTAAATTGGGCTTTAACAGTCTCTCTGTGTATAAGGGGAGAAATGATATAGTCTAGTGAGCTAACTAACAGCCGTGGTAGTGCAGCCTGAGACCAGCCACTTGCCTAAGCTGGTGGCCTGCTTGTCATGATTGAAATCTTCACCACGACTTGAGTGAACATTTAGAAGGTGGAGTAAGCAAAAACAGTGTTCAGAAAAATGTTTAAAGAATGCTCTTTCCTGCAATGTAAATTTCCCAAGGTGGGAAATTCAGGGAGCTGTTGCAGTTTTTTTTGGAAGCTTTTTGTACTTCAAACTTAAGCTTTGAAAGCACCAATGGGAAAAGTAGAGATAATGGGAAAAGTAGAGACAATACTATAAAAGGGAGCAATAAGATTTTAGTAATAGATGGAATCTGTGGATAGGCCTTAAAACTGTCATAAAATGTGAAGAAGTAGCACTGTTCTTGATTAGCCTTAGAGAATTGGAGGATAACCTGAATCATTTCGGGAGGAGAGTGGGGGATATCTATAATAGTGTCAACAATAAAAATGAATTTAAAAAATGAAAATAAAATAAGTACAGTGGTACTCATGCTTTTCTAGGAGTCAAGGAAACATATAATCCTCCTTAGAAAGAGAGTTTCTGCAATGCATAAAAACACTCAGACTGCAGTGATAGTGAGACAACTTTCATTCTCAGAAAATTATTGAGCACCCACCACGTGGCAGATACTTTGCCAGCTGTGGGACTATGATGATGGTAAAGAGTCTCTGGCCTGCCTGACAGATGTGCCCAGTAATCCAGGTTTAACTGAACTGTGTGATGGCTGATGGCATGTGCTGGGTTGTGCTCTCTGACTGAACAGCTGTGAGGCCTGGCTGAGAGGCAGTGCGCCTGTTTGAATGTGTTGGGTAGAGGATAAGAGGAGGTTGGGGCAGGGGCACGGATAGCCACGCTAGGCAGAAGTGTCCACACGAAGGTGGCTACCTGCCAGTAGGAATGGCAGTCGCTAACAAATCTTCAAAAATGAGAGCCATTTAGTTCGGAGTGGTCGTTGGTAACCTTAGCAATTGGTTAAATTTGAGCAATCAGGCTTTAAAATGTCACCAAAAGGAGTTTGATAGGGGGCAAAAAAAAATAAAATCCTCAAAGAATATAAATAACATGTTTCTCCATGTTATTTAGTGAAAAAACAGAATCTTTTATAACTGTTTGGTAAGCTACTTGGTACATGGAATAATAATTATAACTAATAATACCATTATTATGATTATAGCTACCAAATATTGATTCCCACGATACCATGCAATGTGTTTATATTATCTAATTTTTCACCCTCGCCTTCAGAGGGAGGTAGTTTTTCCCATTTTACAGGTGGTGAATTAACCTTAGGTGAGTAAATTATCTTGCTCAAAGTTGCATCGTGTTAGCTTTGCTTCACTGTGAAGCCCATCCTTTTTCTACCACAGACTAAACTAGCTACTTTTTTAGATGGGGTGAGTGAGCAAGTTAGGGCTTCAGAGTAGAGACTAACTTATAATTGTTGTTAAGTGTCTCAGAAAAATAAGAAATTAGTTTGAAAAGAGTAGAGAGGAAAAAGGGCAGGATGAGTTTAACTTTTCTTGCTAATGCTTAAGGGCTACTGCTATGTTTTGGGGGTGAGTGAAAGGGGGGATAAAATTATTTTATTCCCTTTTTTATATTGTTTAAAGTGTTACAAATAGTAGTACATATGTCTCTTTTTCCCCCCCATTGACCTCCCCCCAGCCTCCCCTACCACCTGCTACCGCTATTTTTAAAATTGTATTAATTTTTGCTAATTTTGATTAGTTTTAAATCCAAGGGGACAGTGATTGGAATTTTTACCTTCAGTCATAAAACTCTTTGTTGTAATAATTATAGTCATAATACACTACTACTGGAATAGAAGTTCAGAGTTTGCATTCTATTGCTTAGCTCTCTAGACTCAGTTTCTGTATATAAGCCACAAAGTTGGGAGTCCAAGGAGCAAGGTGGGCTTCTTATTAGAAAAAAAAAATATTTTTTTTTGCTAGGGATATGAAGAGTGCCTATATTATATATTTGTTTTCAAAAGGAATATTAGAACTCAAGGATTATGAGTGCTGCAATCTTAACTACTTGTTCTCTTCAATCCTTTTCTCCCCCTGCTCCTCAGATACTTCCTGTGCCTTCAGCTCCGACAGGACATTGCCTCTGGCCGCCTGCCCTGTTCTTTTGTGACTCATGCCCTCCTGGGATCTTACACACTACAAGCTGAACTTGGAGATTATGACCCAGAAGAACATGCCAGTCATGACCTCAGTGACTTCCAGTTTGCCCCCTCCCAGACAAAGGAGCTGGAAGAGAAGGTGGTAGAGCTGCATAAAACCCACAGGTCTGTTGACTTGCTGGCTGGAGAGAGAATGGCATGATAGGTTTAAATAGCTTCTTTATAAAACTTGCTAGACATTAGAGATGGTAGTATTATCTCATGTTTCCTTTTGGAACTTCACTTAGTACTAACCAAGACACCCTTCAGTCCTTGAGGTAAACTTTCTGGGTCTTTATGACTATAATATGAGGAACTATGCTCAGGAGGCTAAATGTTTTCATATATCGGAAAAGTTTCCTTTTTTTATGACATCTTTCTACTGCCATTTTTATTCCTTTTATACACACACAAAGTTGAAACAAGCATACCCACATACTTGTTTGGCATTTACTGTATGTTCCTTCTGCCCTTTAATTTTTTTATTACAATCTTTAATAAGAAAGCAAGGGAGATGATTAGTCATCCGGATTTGAATCAGAAATGTGGGTGGTGATGGACGTAGGAGAAATTACTGAAATATGCAAGTGGTTTCTCTATCCACAAAAGATGACTGAGGTTTAGCTAAGGATTACTTAATCATTTACATACCACATTACAGGTTAAGAACTTTTATATCTATGTGAAAACAAAAGGCTTCTTTTAGCATAAGTTTTAAAAACTCGAGCTACAAAATTATAGTTTGTCCCACATTGCAAAATTGAAATTTTTGAAAATTTTGAAGATAATGATTTGAAAGAAACTTTTAGAGATTAGAAGTTTTTAGACCACATTTATTGACTTTTCTATGTTTTTTTTTTTTTTAAGCAGTCTTCTCTGACCATATGGTATGAAACTAGAAATCAATCATAAGAAAAAAAACCTGAAAAACACACAAAGACATGGAGGCTAAATAACAGGTTACTAAACAATGAATGGGTTAACAATGAGATCAATAAAGAAATCAAAAGATACCTAGAAACAAATGAAAATGAGATCACAACAACCCATAAATCTATGGGATACAGTATAAGCAGTCCTGAGAAGGAAATTCATAGCATTGCAGGCCTATCTCAAGAAACAAGAAAAACTCTAACGATCTAACTTTATACTTAAAGGATCTTGAAAAAGAACATAAACTCCATGAGTAGAAAGAAGGAAATAATAAAGATCAGAGCAGAAATAAGTGAAATAGAGTCTAAAAAGTAATATAAAAGATCAATGAAACCAAGAGCTGGTTCTTTGAAAAGATAAACAAGGTTAACAAACTTTTAACCAGACTCATCAAAGAAAAAATGAGGACCCAATCAGAAATGAAAGAGAAGTAACAGTTGACACCAAAGAAATACAAAGGATTGTAAGAAAATATTATGAACAAATATATGCCAACAAATTGGACAATCTGGATGAAATGGGTAAATTTCTAGAAACATACAATCTTCCAAAACTAAATCAGGAAGAATCAGAGAGTTTGAATAGACAGTTACAGCTAGTGAACTTGAAGCAGTAATAAAAAACACACCAGCAAACAGAAGTCCTGGACCGGATGGCTTTACAGGTGAATTTTACCAAGCATTCAAAGAAGAACTAATACCTGTTATTCTCAAACTATTTGAAAAAATTCAAGAGGAGGGAAGACTCCCAAGCTCATTTTACAATTAGCTTTATCCTAATTCTAAAACCATATAAAGACACAACAAAGAAAGAAAATTGTAGCCCAGTAATATAGCCTGATGATCATAGATACAAAAATCCTCAACAAAATATTAGCAAACTGCATTCAGCAAAATAGTAAAAAAGTCATACACCATGATCAAGTGGGATTTATTCTGGGGGTGCAAGGTTGGCATAATATCCACAGATCAATTAACATGATACACCACATAAACAAAATGAAGGGTGAAAACCATATGATCGTATCAATTGATGCAGAGAAAGCATTAGATAAATCCAGCACCCATTTATGATAAAAACTTGGCAAAGTGGGAATAGAGGGAACATACCTCAATATAATAAAAGTCATATACGACAAACCAACCCATAGCCAACATCATAATAAATAGGCTGAAGAGTTGCCTTTAAGATTGGGAATAAGACAGGATGTCTGCTTTCATCAGTCTTATTCCACATAGTACTGCCAGTCCTAGCCACAGCAATCAGACAAGAAATAAAAGGCATCCAAATTGGAATGGAAGATATAAAACTGTCATTATTTGTAGATGACATGAGACTATATATAGAGAACCCTATAGGTTCCACCAAAAAACTACCAGAACTGATAAATGAATTCAGTAACGTACCAGAATACAAAATAAATATTCAGAAGTCAGTTTCATTTTTATAAACAATAATGAACTATCTGGGAAACTAAGAAAACAATCCCATTCACAATTGCTTCAAAAAAAACTTAAAATACCTAGAAGTAAATTTAACCAAGGTTGTAAAAGCCCTATACTCGGAAAATTGTAAGACTCTAAAGAAATAACTTGAAGAGGATACAAATAAGTGGAAGCATATACCGTGTTCATGGATAGGAAGATGATATAGAATTGTACGCTTGAAACCTATGTAATTTTCTTAACCAACTAGAGGCCTGGTGCACAAAATTCGTGCATGGGTAGGGTCCCTAGGCTTGGCAGATGATCAGGGCTAATCGGGGCCTTCCTTCCCTCGGCTGCGGGTTGCTGGCTGCTGGCTGCCGCTTGGGGCCTTCCTTCCCTGGGGACTTCATTAGATTGAAACAGGAGGGCTCGTTCCATGCCGTCCCCTGGTGGTCAATGCACGTCATAGTGAGCAGTCAAACTCTGTTGGGTCGGTTGAACTCCAGAGGGGACAATTTGCATATTAGCCTTTTAGTATATAAGGATGTCACCCCAATAAACTCAATAAATACATAAAAGCTAAATGCAATATTTGACTTTAAATATTTTTTAATATCAAAATGCTTTTAATTTTTTATTTTTATATATGCAAATAAACATGTATTGTAATTTGAATTAGAAATATCTGTTGCTAAAATGCTATGGGCAATATGAAGTTTAATGGGGCATGTTCCTGCTTTCTAGGAGCTTAAAATTGGTTTAGTTGGGAATGTAGATTGGAAGGGAAATACGTTCAGTGTGGATAGAATGTGATATGTACCATCTGCTGTAGGTGTAAAATCAAATACAAATACTTCTGATCTTTGTTATTATCAAGTCTAGTGAAATAAAATTAAGGAGTAAGAATTTATTTCAGAAAAATGAAATCACTTTTTTCTTTCATTTTATTTTATTTTATTTTTTGTTAATTATTTTGTATCCATTATTGCTGGGGTGTTTTTCCCCAGTAGGAAAAATTAAAAGCAGCTTTCTAAGAGAAAAAGGGTAAGGGTAAGAAGTGCATATCCTTGTAATAAACAGGTTTATTAGAGGATCCTAAGATAAAAATGCTAGAGATTGAGAGTTCAGCTGTTTTACCTGTTTTCTACTTTTCTGCAAATTTATCTGTGTTACTACCTGCACCCCAAACTCTCCAAGCTCATCCACCCCTCCCCCCATTTTGGCCACATTTTCTTTGCATCCACCAATAAGATAATATTGTTTCTTTTGATTCTTAGGGGCTTATCTCCAGCACAAGCTGATTCTCAGTTCTTAGAAAATGCAAAGAGGCTTTCCATGTATGGTGTTGACCTACATCATGCCAAGGTACTGTAATGTCATGGGGAGGTGGCCTCTTTCCAGGCTGTTGACTGAAGTTTTGAGAGGGCTCCAGTGTCAGAACAGTCTGGTTCACCTTTTGCAAAAGGCTACTCACCCTCACCCCAGGGCCTCTGTAATATTTCTTTGGTGACTAATTGTGGTGTTTATAGTTGTGGGAGGGTTCATTTTTTTTCTCCCCTACTTCTTTCTTCTTTTTCCAACATTTTTAATTAATGCCCTTTCATATGTACTTATCCCAAGACTCATCTTATCAGCCTTTTTGATCCATCATCTTGGTTTATTCTGCATCCCAGCTTTTGTCTTATTAGAAGTAACAAAAGTGCCCTCTATCCCAGCTCCCTCTCCTGCCTCTGTCTTAGGATCGGAGAGCAGATCTTAGCTACCATGAAAGGGCAAAAGCATCATGGGTATTGACCACTGTCTAAAAACTCCCTGGTTATAAAGGAGCCCTTGAATTGGGCTTCTCCCTCTTGTAAGATAAAGTAGGCTGGCCCAGGCTCCAAGTGACATAGCACCTTCAGTCTAATTTGAAAGGTGGGAGGAAAAGAATGAATAGGTGATAGGAGAAGGTGGGATTGGGTTGGGTTGTGAGGATGCCAGTAATAAATGTCACCTACTTCATGATCCTTGTTTGGATGATCATTTAATGGGGAGAGCCTAGGAGAACAAGAGGTAAGGTTTGAAAGATGGATTTGGAAATATATTCAGAGTCAACTCAACATGCTGAGGGAAGCTGTGGTAGCCTGCTTTTAAAAGACTCTGCCAATCCCTAGATGTAGCATAGGAAGCCCAGATGAAAGGATTTGTGAGATCTCCAGGAAAGCCCCCCACCCGAAGATATCTTCCCTCCCTAGTCCTCAGATTAATACTTTCTTTTGTATTAATAGTCCTTCATATTTGAAAATTTCTCTTTTTTCCTCAGTGGCTTCTTTATTCTTTAAAGATTTTTCCTTATTATAAAAGTAATACATGTTCATCATAGAAAATAGAGGTGAACAGAAGGGGCAAAATCACTGAAATCTCTTTACGCGAAACAATCACTGTTAATATTTTGATACATTTTCTTGTTTTAAAAAAATCTTGTTGCCCTGGCCAGGTAGCTCAGTTGTTTAGAGCAATGTCCTGATAGGTTGCAGATTTGATCCCTAGTCAGGGCACATACAAGCATCAGCTGATGAATGCATAAATAAATGGGATAACAAATCTTACCCCCTTTCTCTAAAATCAATAAATAAACATTAAAAAAATCTTAGAGCAGTTGAACTCACGCATTTAAAAATGAGATTATGCAAAGTAACATTCATTCATTCTGTTTATCATCTGATGGACTCAGATAATATTTGATAAGATATTTGTAGTTCATTTAAAAGGATATATAGCAATTTAAAAGAACCTTTCTTATAGTTTTTGTGCCTTTATAGTTTTTCATTGTCTTGAGATTGTATTTAAAACATCTTTTAATTAATATTTTATTATCAGAAGAGTTTTTAATGGCACTCTCATGTTAGGACAAGTTGAAGGGTGTTGAATAAAAGGCATCTTGACAAAGGTACAGGGAAACCACAGGAGTAGCGATACTTCTGAGGTAGTAGTAAAGCACCAGCTCTCTCTGGATCCGAAGGGTGATTGCAGGACTCGGGAGAGATTTGTGTGGAAAGGCCATCTAGAGAGGAGCTGACATTGTCAAGGACAGAGCCAGCCAGATGGCAGCCATACAGGGAGGGAATCTGGATATTCAAAACCTTGACTGCCCCTCCCTCCCTTCTCTCTCTGATCTTCTTTACGAACTTTCCATAGGCTGAACCTTGCAAAAGTCAGTGGGCGTGGGATCCTGTTGATACCCACGTGGGGCAGCTTCCGGGAGCAGTGAGCACAGCAGAGGAGATGCTCCCTTTTTCTTTATTTCTCTGACTTTGAGGTTGAATGTCAAAGACGATGTCTTTCCCTTTCTTATCCTTTATTTGTAATTTCTCATCGTATAAATACTGATAATTCTAAAACAATGTGTGGAACAATCGAAAATCAATTCATTTACTTGGATCCAGATTTTGTTTATTATTAAGTCAGATAAAATAGCTTCAGTGTCCTGTCTAAAGATTGCTTCAGACTAGGGATGGCTTTGTTCAATGTTTCAAATGAGGGCTGCCTCCTCACTTGTGGTGAGAACATGCTGTCTTGGGCAATCTTCCAGTCTGCTTCCTGCGGTCATGGCCAGTGACGTTTTTGGCAAACGCACCATTTGTGAGTGATGCCAAGTTGCTTGGACACCTGTGCCTGACTCACCCAGCTTTTTACTCTGTTCCTAGAGAGAATTTTGGCTGCCAGGACACTGGTGAATAAAGCACCTTATAGATTAGATATTTAAACCTCCTCAGGTGATCTAATGTAATTTTATTTGTATATATGAATTATTCACATATCAGCAACTAAAGCAATTGGCATCAGTTACCTAGTACTGTACTTTTATTTTTTTTAAAAACTAATATAAATTGTGTTACATTGTTCTCAACAGGACAGTTGAAATGTTGTATTGAATTGAGACTAGACTAAATGTAGTGTTTGTTTCAGCAAGCTTTTTGAGAATTTAGAAATTATGAATATCTTTAAATAATATTCTTCAATTTTACATATTTGAATGAGGTTTGGTCTTTCCCTTAAAGATAAATAATAATTTGTACATTTTGAGTATTGTGCATATTAGATTTTCAACACTACTAGAAATGTGAGGAGCCAATTTTTTACTTTTGTCTGTAAACTTACTTGATAGTTTAAAATCTTTCAGGCTTGTGATTATTCTAGATTGTCGTCTGTTCTAAATTAAAACAATATTAATAATTAAAGAATAGCCTGCAGTCCTTTGAAATATGCCAGCCAAAAATATGCTATGACAAGAACTAGATGTCAGCACTTGGAGTTATTGAATAACTACTTGAAAGATTTCAAACATTTTAACACTGTCAGTCTAGAAGAGAAATTTTCTGGGAGGGATTGCTGTTTTACAGAATATAGGTGTAACTTTAATAGCTATTAGCTAGAATAATCCATCTGAAATAAGTTTTACTAAAGTAAAAGGCCGAATGTATTTTAACCAACATACTATCTATCCCCAAGGGCTGGCGTAGCCTCTTGGAGAACACTCATATCTTCAGGATACCTAAATCATGTTGTTTCCTTCCTTCCTTGTGAGCTCATAGGCCCGAGCTCAGGAACATGAATAATGCCTTTTGAAGAATATTGTGTCCTGTAGTTACGTTGTGTACCTCTTTGGCAAATCAAACCTGATCCCTGAAGATGATAAGATTTAAGATGTGTTGCGTGTCCTACCATTTCTATTAACCTGTGTACTGTCACTGAAATTTAAATACCAACCTGTTAAATTGATATTCCTGGTCATGGTTTGAGGAGCTAATGAGCTTCCTGATCTGTATAATTTTCACAACGCTAAAATGCTTATGCTTGGCAGGACTCAGAAGGCGTGGACATCAAGCTGGGTGTGTGTGCTAATGGGCTTCTCATTTATAAGGACAGACTGAGAATCAATCGTTTTGCTTGGCCGAAAATCTTGAAAATTTCCTATAAGCGCAGTAACTTCTACATTAAAGTTAGGCCAGCAGAGGTAAGCATGTTGTGTAGTCCTTGGCATATCTGATTAGGCTTTGTCCATGTTCTCCTTCATGGCCATGAGCTAACTGAATTCTTTTCCACTGAATTTAAGAAAACGAACTATTCTTTATTTCTTCGTGGTGAAAAAAAGGTCAGGTTCTTAATGATAAACCTGCATATATATTCCTGTTGCTGAAACACAAGCAACAGCCACAGATTCACAGAACAGGAAAGACAGTTAAGTGCCTGCCACATTGTGGGGGCTCATTTTTTGTTGTTGAATCAGCTAAGTAGAGATCAATAGGAAAATGGTAAAATTAGTTTTCGTGGATGTTGACATTGTTTATGTCAATAGTTATGTACCTGCTTTTCATAGAAACTAGTATTGCAGTCTATGAAATACTTATTATGTATAAATTATATTAGATGTACTCATTGTTTTTCAACTTTTTAGAGAAAATGTGAATTCATGTTTTTTAGTAGCTCCCAATTAACTCTTAAAGAAATATGCCGATTTGTTTATTCTAGCTGGAACAGTTTGAGAGTACCATTGGATTCAAACTGCCGAACCATCGGGCTGCAAAAAGGCTATGGAAAGTGTGTGTGGAACATCATACTTTTTACAGGTAATTGAAAGAAAACAGCTTAAAATTAATTGAAATAGCTCTTTTACTTACTGGGAGGTGGTAGAGGAGAGTGTGGCAGATGCAGCAACACCCTCCATTATGGCTCTTTGCTCTCATCAGTGTCAAATCTTTGTCTGCAAAGTCCACTCCTGTGTCTATTTCTGTTGCCTGGGCCATGCCTTGTCATCACTCATCACTCTGAACTATCTGCCTTCATTTTTGCTGACATACCATGGACTTCAATTTAAAAGCAGACCAGTTTGCTCCTACAGACTTTTGGGATAATGATTAATAAAAGCATTTTTATATCTTTAAATCTTATATAACTTTGCTCACAACATGTATGTAACACAGAAAGGGCAAATCATAATTTGTCTGCAGAATGCTTTGAATCTGATCAGTGGATTTTGTTCTGTTTTAGTTTATCACAAAAGATTCAAGTAATTTCTTTAGGAAATTAAAACGGCTTTCAGATTGAAGCCATAAACAGATCTTTGTGTTGATTGACAGCCACTCAGCTAGACTAATATTAGTAGAACAAGAACATTATAAAGCTGCTGTCCTTGCTTGAGCATTTAATAGAGCCCATCACCATTCTTAGTGCTGCACATGGATTTATTTTACGAATTCTTATAAAACAGCTTATGGGGCAGGTGCAGTTATCTTCACTCTACATATGGAGAAACTGAGGAACAGCGAAGTTCAGAAATATGCTCTTAGTTATATACATAGTAACGTAGTAACGGTGGTGATGGGACTCAGACCCAGGTAGTGTGGCTCCAGGCACCCACAAGTATACCCACGGTGCTAGACTTCCCAACTGAATTTGCAGCTGATGTGCTTCCTGCTGTTTTCTCAGTGCTTTTTGTTGTTGTTGGTGGTGGTGATGGTGGTGTGTAAACAAGATTAACATGAGGTTCTCTAGCTTGACATTAAACTGCCATTTAAACTTTGGCATTGTAAATCCAAATTAATCCCAAGTGAGTTAGTGTCATCAGCCACTTCATAGAGACTTTTATGGGAACCCACGGCACTCTATTAAATGTATGATTGATTTAGTAATTGGTATGTGGATTTTTCTTAAAATGTTCATTTTCCATAGAGAAACATTAATAATATTAATTTGTAATGACAGGAATTTTATGAAATTAAAATGTTAATACACTACTTAAGCAGTAAAATAGGTAAAAGTTGGATTCCTTTAATACATCATTACTTAGATTATCTTCTCCAGACCTTTAATACTCTAATGATTAGCCCCTTATCATAGCTTTTAAATTTCCAAAAGTGAAATGATAGATGCCTTGTAGTGGTTTTGATGTTATTCTTATGAAGATAGGGTCTGATGTGGAAAATAAAAGTAAAATAAAAAGAAAATAAACTGATCTTGAAGTGATATTCTTGAAATATTTTGTCGATTTATCTACATTTTCTTAGAAAACTTATTTATAATACCATTGACTTAAATCACCAAAAAAATTCTTTTAAAGAGAGCTAATAAATGTCTGTGGTCAAGTCAGCCCCTTTTTTGTTTTGATGTTTGTATCTATTTAATTGAAGCTTAATTACTTAAGGATTTTTTTATCATCAGAAAATTACTCTGCAAGCTAATACTTTGAGTATGTGGTCAACCAGTGTCAGGCAAGAAACAAAATGAAATCCTCTAGTTAATGACTTTCCTTCTTTTGCATGTGACATATTTCCTTCCAAAATCTATTGGCAGAAAATGGAAGATTTAAAGAAACACTTCTACTACCCTACATGAATAGATTAAAGCCAAGAGAGCCCAGAGGGTTTTAGTTCTTTCATCAGTTTAATTCTAACACTTCGGGGAGAGGGGGAGGAATGTTTAAGACTACTGAGAATCCTTAACTAATGGAGGATCGTCTCTTGTATTATTACATGTAGCTTTACCTTTCCTTGAAACATTTTTTGTTGCTTCCTTAGCAAAATAAGTTTTCTAAAAAATTGGGCAGAATACTTGCAATGCTAAATAATTCTTAAAGATTCACTCTTGGAGAATGATAGGAAAAATTTTTGTAGCATTCTCCATATTGTGGAATTGTTAACTAAAGCCTTCTTGTATTTAATAAATTCCACAAGAGCTCTGATATTATTTTTTTGTTAAGATATTTTGCCAACTCTTGATCAGACAGTGATAGTGAGGAAATTTCAGTTGTATGCCAGACAAGATTGGCTCGTTTACTTAAGAACATGTTTTTTCGTACATGGAAGTATTTGACATTAAGTTTAACTTTATCCATTATGAATCCGGGTTTAAGCAGTAGAACTGTGCTAGCAAGAAAGGAAGTTAATCATCTCAGCAGATCCACCCCATGCTGCCGCCTTCATGGGAAAGCATCACTTGATGGAACAGATTCCTTGTTAGATGTTCTTTCCCAGGAAAAATAGACATAAATATTAAGAATTACTAAGAGTAAGGGATCGCTACTTGGCACTTACAACTAGGAGCAAGAATTCAGACATATGTGTTTATCTAAATGATTTAAGCTAATACAAATAAATAACCTTCGATAAACACTGAGAACAGCTGCACTTTGGCTCATGTCGAGGAAAACATATTCATAAATACATGAATATGGATTTATTCATCTTATCACTATCATCGAGCTCTTATGTAGGAAGGTATATAAATAATGTTCTTTTTCATTAGGTTAGTCATCCTTTTTTTAATATTGAGTAATCATGCTTAATAAAATGAGATATTAAAAGAGTTTGAAAGTTAATGAGGAATTCATAAATTCTAATTTTGTTCCTTTTTCTCCCCACTACAGGCTTGTGTCTCCAGAGCAGCCACCAAAGGCCAAGTTCCTGACCTTGGGGTCCAAATTCCGCTACAGCGGCCGCACCCAAGCCCAGACCCGCCAGGCAAGCACCCTCATTGACAGGCCCGCGCCACACTTTGAGCGCACATCTAGTAAGCGGGCCTCCAGGATTCTAGATGGAGGTAAAGATGTTTTTGACGGTTTTGGATTCCATTAATCTTTCTAATCCAGTGGGATCAGAAAACGTTGATCAAGTTGATGAGCACCCCCAGAAATACCCTAGAGGAATAGCCATTTTATTCTGAGTAAATAAAGTTTCATTTCTAATGCTCACAAGAACATTTTGTAGGATTTGAAGTTGTCAGTTCTGAATCTAAATGATTTTTGCATTATCAGTGGGCACAAATGTTAGCTAAGAGTTCTCATTGATGAGATGATGGACAAACATGTTTTTACTGGTCTGATTTAATTGTGATGTATTTTATGTGGCTTATTTTTTGGCAAAAATGTAATTTCAAAGGTTTTTGGTGTGGTAACATCTGAACTTCTATTCAAAGGAACTTAAAACATTCAAATTTTTATGATTTTAAAAACTCTGACTGGAGCTTACCAAACTTTCTAGCATATGAGAAACCATTCACAGCTTCAAAGGATCAGTTTAAAATGTAGTGTTTTAAAAAAAAGGAAGGAAATATAATATATTTGTTTGTTCTTTCACCCAAGGGGAGTGTAAAATTTGTATATTTTTCCTATTGGAATTCTAATTAGCTACATATTTGTAGTTTTATATAAATTATACATGGAAATAAATTGATGTTGCTTCCTTTCATACATGTATGTATCTTATTACCCTAATTTTGAGTTAATAGCAGGTTTTCTAGAAAAAAGCTACGGTTAATTTTATATTAGAATAGTTTATGAAGGACTTAAATTTTTTCTACCTAAGTGAAAATAATTTGTATGGATGACTTTCTACCAGAAGAAGTAGCTTTTCAACATTTTTGTTGATTAATCTCAAAACATAAAAAAATAGTAATATAAAATTTAAAAATTATCTTTTATTACTGTTATCAGCAAAAATCTTTGTTTTGTTTGTTTTTTTTAAAATATATTTTATTGATTTTTTACAGAGAGGAAGGGAGAGGGATAGAGAGTTAGAAACATCGATGAGAGAGAAACATCGATCAGCTGCATCCTGCACACTCCCTACTGGGTATGTGCCTGCAACTAAGGTACATGCCCTTGACCGGAATCAAACCTGGGACCCTTGAGTCTGCAGGCTGACGCTCTATCCACTGAGCCAAACCAGTTAGGGCAACAAAAATCTTTTTTGATTGCTTGTTATTACTGATAGCTTTCTGAAATATGAACTTGAACAACTGTATTATAAATAATTACCTGAAACAGACAATATGCTAATACATAAAAATATTCTCTCAGTGAAGGATAAACACCCCCTGATCTTGATCTATTTTTCCTGGAATGAACTTGGAAAACAGAACCAGGCATACACATGGAGATACTTCTCAGGATTTGTTGTTGGGCATCTTTGTATACATAATTATTAAATATTGATTCAGAAGAATCTTTAGTATATTTTTATGAGACCACCCAAAAATTGCAAGGTGACCATAAACTTGGTTCAGATAAATGTCCACATTCCCAAATGTAGGGATTTAAACTTAGTAAATTAAATTTAAAAAATGGAAAAAAAAAATAAACAGTGAATTACTAATGTACAATAGCTATCCGTGTAACTTTTAGCTAATCGGCGACTGAACATTTTTCAAGTAAATCTGGAAAATGTGACCATTCATGTAAATATTTCACAAACTTTGCCCCTTGCTGCACAGAATTTAGCAAGTGCTGAATAAATGCAGGCAGTATTTTTTAATGCCCTTAGAGAAATCATTCCTCTTTCTGGAACGCTGTCTGTTTCATCCTTTGTTTTAAACTATGAGGCTTTATAACTCTTACATTACAAATTTTACAGTTTATAAAGAAGAGTAAACTACTGCAATTTCTATGAGGTATATCAGCTGTGCTTAAGGAAATGCACCATCTTATATGGGCAACTAGTGCAGAGGGTTATAATGGGTTTGTATCTAAAAACAATGATTTTTTACAAGTAAAAACCACAAACATGGCACAGTAATCCATTATTTTTCCTTTTGTGTTCTGGGCACTGTAATTCATCAGATGGGCAAGTTATCAAAAGGATTATTGTGTTATTGTGAAAAATAGGAGGCTTTTCATGCCAGTGCAGGACCAGACAGCCAGTGAACTATTTGGTTAGGGCTTATAGTCTCCCTTTTTTTCTCCTCAAAGCAAAGCTAGGCTGTAACCTGGTACTGAGCTTTATTTTTTCCCACCACTCTCCATTAACATACCATTTTTGTTGTTGTTGACATATGTTGTGTTTTCTTTTTTCTGTTTAGTTTTTAAGTAAGGCTAGACTAGTGTAGATATATGTATCAATAGTTCTCACTTTAAGGCTTTACAATCTTCTAGTGATTACAGAGAACATAAAATTTAATGTGATATCTAAAATCAAATATAATCAAATAATAATAAAAGTCAATCCAGAACAGCTGTTTTAGGACGGTGAGAATCCAAGATTGGAAAATCAAACAAAAAAGTAGGCAAAGCAGTCATTTAAAAGAGTTTATGACCAAGATGCATTTGAGAGCAGGGAAGCAATGATTTCGTGAAAATGGAAAATATAATAATCAGGGACACTAGTTAGATTGGGTCATCTGGGAACGGAGGCCTACATGAGGAAGAAGAACCATTTCAGTTGAGATTTGAAGGATGAGTAGGAAGCAGACTTGAGTAAAGCAGGAGATAAAGCATCGCAGATAGCAGGAGCAGTGGGTCTGAAGGCTGTAAGATTAGGGAGAGCTTATTACATTCCAGAACAGAAAGAAGTCAAGTGTAGTCAGAGCTTAGTAAGTGATGGGGAGAGATAGGCTGGGGCAGGTAACACATGGCCTTGCATGCCATGGTAAAGAATGTGGTTTTTATTCTAGGTGTTGCAGGAAATTGCTGAAAGTTTGTGTGTGTGTGTGTGTGTGTGTGTGTGTGTGTGTGTGTAGTGTGTATATGTCCAGATGTGTACACACTTGTGCAAGCACATAAGTACACAGTATTATTTTTAAACAATAACTTTGCAATGTCTAAATCATTAGAGGATGAGAGAGGAAGCAGGAGGACTGATTGGGAATAGTCTAGATGAGAGTAATGGTGGTCTTGCCTTGGGTGATAGTAGGCCAGTTAGCCATTTGGCACCCTAAGCTCAGTAGCTGGGGTCTACAAGCTTCTCAGGGTTCTACAAGTGTTTAAGACCTAAAAAAATTGTTTTAAATCCCCCTCCCAAAATAAAAATTCCCCTGCAAACTGAAATTAATAAATGTTTAAAAGTATGCAGTGTCAACATTTTGTCAATGTCATTATATAAATTTAAATTTGAAGCTCATTAAAATTTTGATATTATATCTGAAATTATTTCTAGGTCAGATTTTTCCTATTTTGCAATAATTTCTGAGTATGTGTAGGGGCGCTTAGAAATCATAATCATAAGTTAAAATAATTACTCATAGCTCTATACTTTCCAAGTGAAACCTATGAAAATCTCCTCAAAAGTTTATTAAAAAAAAACACCTGGAAAATAATTATACCTAATGTAAGATGTGAGTTCATTTTGTGACATTCTGTGGGCTTTCAAAAGCATGAGTCCTGAGGGACCTGGGTGGTCAAATAGAGATGGAAGAACTGGCCAGACTTGCAGATGTTGAGGGGTGAAGGAAGAGACTTTGAGGTTTCTGGCTTGAGTTAACTGGGTGCAAGCAAGTATGAGGGTGGCCAAAACGTCAAGACTGGGGAAGAAGGAAGTTTTAGGGCATGTGAGGGATGTAGATCAAAGGTTTCTCATAAAACATGTGTTAGAGGTGCTTGATGCCTCCCAAGTTCAATGTGGTGGATGACATACAGTCCCTGCCCTCCAAAGGCTTGCAGCCTAAAGGCCTTTGTGGTTACTAAGCATAGATCTGGGCCAGTCAAACACTTTTTATACAAGTAAAATGACCTTAGTGGTTGTTCCTGTGGTTTGAGGGAGAAACTACAGATAGACAGAGGCTTTGCCAGCTGCTACTCACTTTGCCTTGTTGAGATCTGAGGCCATGTTGGGTTGATTTGCCATATGACACAGATTGCAACACAATCTTATGTTCCTGCCCATCTGTGGGAGAGATGAAGGGAATACATGAGGGCCAGGCTTGCTGAGTGGGAGGGTATCTATGTATTAGATTTACTGTTAGGTCAAGTTGAGGCATTCAGGAGGGACGTTAGAGAAATAAAAACTATTAAACAAATTCATTCCCTAAAATCTACCTTTACTGTCTTGTCACAATTTTAAATGGCATTTAAATTAAAGTTTTTTTTATGGGAGAATTCTTTAAACTTATTGAAGCAAATAATTTTAATAAATAGATAATTATTTGTTTCAGAAATAATCTCAGATAAGATCGAAGAAATCCTAGAGAATTAAAGTAATGCTTACATTGTGATTCCGACACTGCTTTGACTCTCATTTCAGCTGGTCTTAGAGCTCCTTCTGCTGGCTGATTCCATGATAAGAATATACCCCTAAAAAACTGTTTTAGGAGCCTGTGTGGTTTAATGGATTAAAATTCAGAATACTTTTAGAGTTCAGTGGTTTGGTTCAGTGGATAGAGCATCAGCCTGCAGACTGAAGGGTCCTGGGTTTGAATCTGGTCAAGGGGCATGTACCTCGGTTGCACGATCCCAGCCCCCTTTCACTCTCTCTAAAAATAAATGGAAAAAATATCATTGGGTGAGGATTAAAAAAAAAATTAAAACTAATAATAGACTTTTAAAAAAGGTTTAAAAATTAGTTTATTTGATATGTTGGTATTTTCAGAGCTCAAGCAATATTTCTTTTGAGTACATGCTGCCTGCTTATCTGTGTAAAAGGGGGAAATTTCATAAAGTTAGACCATTTAAATATCCTAATGTAATCCAAACGATCATTCTTTACTAGCTCTAGTTGGTGTTGTGGACCAAAGTCTTATGAAGGATTCTCCTGCCTCTGGGGAGGTGTCGGCATATGGCCGTGGAGTTGTCAGCACTGCCATAGTACAGGATGGGGATGGCAGGAGGGACATCAGAAGCCCCACTAAAGCCCCACATGTGCACCTCATTGAAGGAAAGGTATGGTAAATTAGTAGAGTATGTGATTTTAAATGTGTGCTTAGACTGGAGGCTATCTGTTGCATTTGTTGTTTCAGAACTCAAATAATATTTAAAATTAGTCAATGTATGTTCTCTTTTGATATGATTTCCCAATTTTCAAATATGTGAAGGCTCTTGTTTGGACAGGGTCTCTAACCTTTTTCTGAGTGGTGTTCAAAGCAAAATATTCCAACATAAATTATATTAATGCAAGTAAGTAATTTTTAACTCTTTATAATCATTCTATTTAGTTAAATCCTCAAATGATAAAAGCTATGATGATTTGAAATTTATATTTGTTTGTTACAAGTAAATGTTAAAGTATAACCTGTATTATTACTTTAATCATGTTGACTTACATTTTTTGAAATGAGCAAAGATGGTCTTTATGAAAAATATTTTTCATTAGTAATCTGTAACTGATGAAGAAGACATTCTTAAGCAAAGGTAAGTGTTGGTGAATAGTGAGAAGATAGTGTGTTGCTTTTGGCCTTATTTAGTGTATACACCATAATGAATAGAGAAGTACCCTGTATTATGTTTTCAAATTTGTTACTATTATTTATGTTGCCTTGGGCAAGTGAAGTCACTTAGAGGTTGATTTGAAGAGGCTTTGAGTTCTTCAGATCTCTTCTATATCTGCACAAAGCAACACACACACAAATGAAATCATTCTGTGGATATACTTTAACTTTGAAAATTCTGAAGACATGCAGCAGGAATTCATAAAGAACCTGCCAGATGAAGTAGCTACCAGTTCTCAGGAATTCGACAATCTCTAATTCTCAGCATAGAGGAGGGTAGGGGCGCCATGCAGACCCTTATGCCACAAGGACAAGGGCTCCAGGTAGCACGTGCCATCCAATCACCTGCATACCTTTGTTAAAGAATTTGTATCGTATTTCAAAAACTGTTTGTTCGAAAATTATTTAGTTAAATATAGCAGAAATCACGTCCAACAAGGTATCCTTGAACTGCTGAAAAGTTTTCAGAATCTTTCAAAATTATGCTGACGAGGCACCTAGGAGAGTGACTCCTTATATCTGAAACAGAAGAGCTCAGCAATTTGAAGTCTGTTCCATTTTGCCTGGTTAATTTGATACATCGTTATTTTTTTTTAAAGTTCTTTTAAATTCCAAAGGAAATTCTGCTTATCTTCATTCAGCAACAGATTGAGTATGTTGACCTTTTTTGCCAGTGCTTTGAATGTCTGTCAGCAACCAGGTTTAAAAGTAATAATGCTGTTTTGAGTTTCATTGGATTTATTTGCAATCAGTCAGAAAACAATAGTTAAATCAGTCTATACCTATACTTTTTATGATAAAAGTAGTTCAGTTTTCCTCTCTAAAAATGGATCATTTAATTCATTTTCTAACCCCACTGTGTTAATACAATCCCTACTTTTGAGTAAAGTTGTTCACTAACTACTTATTTCTTCTCTCCTCTTTTGCCTCCATTTCTCCTTTGAATGTATCCGTGTAATTTCACATTTAACCATGGATTTGCTTCTGAAAACAGCCTGTTTTCATCTGCCCACCTTCACCACTCATCCGCTATGCTTCATGTCTGTCCCCAAACCTGTTACCAGTCCCAGAAATGGACTTGCTTTCAGACATTTCGGAGGAAGACCCCTTTGGGGAGGCCGACCAAATCACACTAGACAGCTTAGAACTCCTTTCCACAGGGGAAACAACAGAGCAGGGCGACTGTGACGTTGCTGTCCTGGATTCTGTCTTGGATCCTATTGTAGCCCCTTCTCAGATTGACTGTCCTCCCACCCACGAGAAGCCTCTAAAAGAGGCTGACCACAAGGATTCTGAGTTTGGGTACTTTCCTTTCAGTTTCTGTAAATGCTTCCCACCCAGCTTCCCCTCACTCCTCGATGAAGATGGGTACCTTGCTTTCCCTAGCCTCCCCAAGGTCTGGGTCTCCTTCCTCCCCGCTGACGTCCAGCACTATGTTCCCATCACCTCCCCTTCATTCCTGCCCTCCCTCATCCTCATCTTTGGGCTCCTTCTCTCTGCTTCTCAGTCAGTGCCCTTTTCCCTCACATTTTCCCTTCCTCTGGCTCTGTCCCTCTGCTACCTGGAGGCCAAAGCGACATCCTTTCATGTGTCTTATGACTGTGACTCGAATGACAGAACAGAGGAAGAGGAAGCAGTTGTTGGTACTCCAGCATAAGCTTCAGTCTGTGCAGTCCACAAAACTACACTCATCTTATACCCCACCCAGTGTAGAGTGTAAACATGTGCATAAACTTTACCACTGATTATCCTCAATATAGTATGAGCTGCACATTTTCACACAGATAATATTTCAGTGCATGAGCAAAAAGTGTAAGCAACTTCCCTTTCATTGACATCCATTGAGAGCGCCATACATTCTAAGTTGAAAGCAAAGTTATAGGATTCTTTTATAAATATCTGTAAACCTTACTAGGTCTTAAAAAAAGAACTTAGGATGCCATGGACATCACAGTAATTGATATGTATAAGTAGAGTTTCTATTAGTTCTTTGGTTAGAAAGCCAAGCTCGTTCTTGCATTTATGCATCTTTATTCCTTTACTCCTGACATTGGTAGTTCTAATCTCAGAAACTCCTTGTCTATTATTGTAGCATTTGGAGACCAGATGAATTTCAGGTAGTATTTTATTTTGTGTGGGGTTTTTTAAACTCTAAATCATAATTATGTGACAGAGACACTGTCAGATATTTTGTAAGGAAGATATCTTTTCTTTAACAAATGTGTATGGAAAATTAAGGCTTTTTGAAAATTTAGAATATATAGCCCTAAGATTGGGCCTCTTAGTGTTCTTAACATTAAATGTCTGGTTTGAAGATTTTTACCCATTTATAGGGCTACCTCTGCACTGCTAGACAGTCCGTGCTAATGTATGCAGTATGTTTTTGATTGTTTTGTAAAATGTGGTCTGGTGACTTAGTGTCTTAGTATCCTGTGGTTACTATCAATACATAGAGTAAGTCATGTAATTTAGAGCAAACCTAAAGACATATGTGAAGATAATGCTATGATTAGGCATTGAGAAGCCACGAATCTTAAAGGGTACCTGCGGATGTAAAAGATGGACATTTTAGAGAATTCAGTGTTGACCCAGGAATTGGAAGATAATCCTTAACAGATTATTGGCTTTGTCTAGTATTTACCTTCTGATAAAAAAGATACTCTGAGCTCCTTGCTACCTTTTCAGAAATACTTGAATACTTTTTTTTAAAAAAAAGAACATTTTGAACTCTCAGATTTGACACTCTCATTTGAATATGATATGTATATGATCCTGCTGTCAATTAACATGTAAAGGTTAAACTATTTTCTTTTGGTATCAGAACCAATATTTTTCTTTCTTGCCATTCCTGTCATTGAGTCAGTCAGTAGTTGTTAGTATTTATGCTAGTTTTAAATTTACAAATTCTTTTGGGATGTTAAATACTGAGACTTGTTCCACTATGAAAACTGATTCTTTTTTTTTTTTTTTTTGAAAACTGATTCTTGTTTAAACTATTTTATGAAAGAAAAGTGGCTATAGTTTAAACAGTGTTTTTAAATACCCACCATTGTAACATGAATGTAGCATAGTAAGCCAATTCCCTCCTCACCAAGGAAAGAAATCTATGTTAAAAACTGAATAATAGGGAACATTTGTCTCTGACATAAAGGGAAAGCCAAATTTTACAAATTTTACTTTGCCCTTATCACTAATGGATTTAGACATTTCAAATTAGAACTGGTTGAATTATGCCATTTTTACACTCTCAGATTTTTATTCCTAAGTTTAAAAAGAATACTCAAAAGCAGTGCATGTAAAGTAGGGACTGAGAAAGAGTGAAGCTTCCATTCTCCATTCCACCCTTGCAAAGGATCATTTCCATCATTTATACAACACTGTAGGTGAAGAAAGACCAGGTGGCTTAATGTTCTGCATCTTCTGAGGGCCACGCAATAAAGGTTGGTAATGCTAGTTCACCATTGAAGTTCAAATACAGCTTCTTTACACCAGTGGTAGAGTTTCCACTAATACTTCTGTTTCTGGCCACTTGCTGTATGACCTTTCAGGCGAAGATGGAAGAAGAGGAAACACAGCTGGAGGAGGTGGATATTTTTTCTGCAAAGTTAAAACCTGGTGGCTGCTGCCTGCCATTGTTCTTGTGTGTGGGGTGATGCACTTTCAGGGTTTATTTGTCAGTTTTGCTTGTTGTGGCTTTAGGTTCTTAAAATTTTTATTACTATTCATGTCTTAGACTATCCAACTCTGGTGCTTGCTGATTGATACACTTACGTTTATTTGCTTTTTCCCCCTGTGTGTGATTTAATTTCACAGAAAAATTCCTTGAGAGTAGAAGGGGATAATATTTATGTCAGACATAGCAATTTAATGTTGGAGGTTTGTATAATTTAAGAAAACAACTGTCCTGATGGCTGCCAGGCTGCTATGGATGGGAGGTCACTCACAGGCTGGCTGGCAACATTTTTCAAGCACAGCGCATGAAATGCATGGGGAAAATCCAACTCGGGAATGCATGTTACCAGTCTGACTGTGTTCTTTTAAAGTGGCTTAGGTAGGAATATGTTAACTAGAAGTTCTCAAAGTGACAACTGGGAAAACAAGTTCTATTTCATCAGATGAATAGTTTTTATCCATTAACCTTGAAGTTCTATAAGTAAACTTATTCTCTCCTCATGGGTTATCTCAGGGCATGGAATCTGAAGTAATGTGATCCCATCCTTAATATACTTTAACCAGAACAGATACTTGATCTGGCATTAAATCATTTTACTGTTGATCTATGTCCACAATAGTTTGGGGTGGGGATGAGGGTGGAGGTGGGTGGTGGCACTAAAATCCATGCAGTTAGGAATGTGGTTTAATTAAAGTATTCCATGTGAAATATGCTAATAAATGGGATTGTTTTGATAATGAAGAAAGAATAAATGAAAGACAAAAAAGAGGGGGGAAAAAGAAAACCTAGCCACCCAGTTAGGAATGTCAACTATATTCCCCGTGTCACACGAGAACTTTTCTTCTCCTTATTTAGGGGGCAGTACATGGCAATGTTTTTAGTGGTGAACTGCAATTCTCAATAATCCGACTAATCAATTTGGTTGCTTTTGGCAGCTTTGATAATTATTGGAAATGTATTTTTGCATAACTTACTAAAATGCTTTAAAGTATAATACATAACATTGCTTTGAACAAATACAAGAAATGTGCCTGATCTCAAGCCACAGTCATTTTTCCATGCCATGCAAAGATTTTTAGATTTTCATGAGTTTTTACAAATGGCTGTAGAAGCTCATAGATGAGCAACTATGCTTGTGCATGAATACGGAATACCTAATTTTATCAGATGCATGACCTATTCCTCTGGGAGTGGGATGAAAGCTGTAATCAACAGGTGCCCCCCATGATTTTTGAAATGTAAAAAATATGTTTAAAGTTCGGTTAAAACCATTTCCTAAACAATAGTTAGTTTTAATTCCCACAAATACTAGTTTTCAGGGCGAATATAAAAAAATCCCACAATACCATTCATCAGGGCCTACTTCAGTGAAAAATCAACCTGGTAATTACTCTTGCATTTTTGTCTGTATAAGGATCATTTGGTATGTGGGCAGCTGGGCCTCACATTTGTGCTTAGCAACTACATGAAACCAGTATGAGGTTATTTTATGGAGAGATCAAATACAAGCAGCCTATGGAAGCTGTTATTTTTATTCCTTAAGATTAAAAGCCACTGCTGGAATTTCCTGGAAAAAAGTCAGTCCTTGCCCACCCTACCACCCCCCTTTTGTGGTAGATGATCTTGGACTGGCTTTCCCATGAGGCCAAATGTGCTTCTGAGTCTACCTTTCTCTATTTTTACTTGATTTAATATGTTCACAGAAGGTAACTTTAGTAGTAGCCCTAATCAGGAAGGTGAGTCTACAGGAACAAATTCATAGGCTGCATTCAAATCTAACTATTAGAAAGAAGAGTTATTAGCCATTTTGAGTATTAGTTCCATGACTTCCTTCTAATAATGTAAATAGTTATTCCTTAAAAAATTCTAAACAAAGAAGACATTAGAACCCTTTAAGATGTGAATCATAAAAATTACATATTGGCTTTATGTTCAAATTTTGAGGAACTCATTAAGGTTATTCATAGGTGATAATATGGCTTTTGAGACTTGGCATTTTTCTTGCTTTAGTATGTTTTTTAATCGTAAGTATGCTTTGTCTTATTTTTTGGTTTTATTTTTATTTTTGTCCTACTGGGTTTTTTTCCCTTTTGGATTTCCCCCCTTTATTACGTTACACATTGCTAGGACCTGGATAAGGCCCAGGAGGACATACTGAAACATCAGGCTAGCATTAGTGAACTCAAGCGCAATTTTATGGAATCCACACCTGAGCCGCGCCCTAATGAATGGGAAAAACGACGTATCACACCTCTATCCCTACAGATACAAGGGGTATGTCACTAGCTATTTGTTGGCTATATGTCTCCAGCTTTTCAGTAAAGTTCAGATTGCTAATCTCTGATGCTGATTCCCAGGAAGTTACAAAATGTTCCCAGGTGTGTGGTTTTTTTAAAAATGTAATTGCTAACAATTTTTTAAAATACTAAATATTTATTAACAATGTAATATGTGTTGACCTAGTTCTTAAGTAAATTGTATGAGTTTCAGAGTACTTTTGAAGTAGTTTCAGAATAATATTTTACTCAGTTGCAATATGTTTTTATATAGGATGACTTAGAAACTAAGATTATATGATATTTAATAAGGTTTTCAGATATTGACTTCTGAAATAAGAAAGTTTGTTTAATAATTAAATAATTAATGTGGATCATTTTTAGAATGGTTTAAGGTAATTACTAAGAGGAAAATGAGTTAAAGTTAGCTTTGAAGACTGATGTGCCCTGGTGAAAACTTGCAAAATATTGTATCATACAAGTTAATACTAAGACTTCCTCGTAATGAAATGTAGACGAGTGTTTTAAAAATGTTTTCAACCATAACATTCTTTTTTCTTTCCGTGATTACTTCTCCCCATCAATATCGTATTGCCTTTAGAATCTATTCCCAAAATACTTCTCCATTCATTCCCATCTGTATTTGTTCTTTTCTGATGCTCTCAAAATCTCATTATCAGCCAAGAACTTTCATGGGCTCTTTATCATACTTGAAGAGACAGTGATTATGCTATCTTTAATACACAATTTTAAAAATATATAAAGGTCTTTCCCTACAATTTCATCTTTCCCTTTTTTCTTATGCCCCTCACTTCTCCATAAGTTCATCATCCAGTCTGACTTGAGTGTTGCCAGATTGTGCACATTTGATTTAGATAACCTCATGTTATTTTTATTAACCTTTTCGTTAAAAACAGAGCTGTTAGTTGATTTAAATTTCTAAGTTTGTGACTGTGAAAGGAAAATAGCTCTTTAAGAACAGATGAGCAAAGATAATTGCTGAACTGAAAAAACAACTTTTGAAAATACTAAGATTTAAAACACCATGGTATTGTAGGGTCTTATGAAGTATACAAGTTAAATTCTCATTTTTAGATTTTCTGAAGGTATTAGTGTTCGTATTTCAGCCATTGACTCTTGTGTTGTCTGGAGAAACAGTGTCTGGCATGCTAAGATTTTGGCCTTACTGTATGTGCCCCTTCATCCAGTTTGTTCCGCTGACCCACACAATTGTTCTATGTTTGTGTTGTTGTCAATGTGATGTACTTGTCTTATTTGTTGATTATGTCTATTGTTTAAAACAATAGAGAAAAGGAGACCATCTTTTCAAGGATATTTTATCCATGACCGAGAAGCATCAGATGGCGTCAACACGGACAGTTGAAGAAAAAGCCCAGGCAGCAGACAAGGTGTTCACCTTGCATCCTTGGATCTACTCTTGCTTTTTCCTCTTTTCCTTTTATTTCTGTCCACAGCTATAAGTAATTCTTTTTTTTCTTATGTGTTAATCTAAATTTTTTGAAAATAATTTTTGAGCATTAAAAAAGTTAAATCTCCATGTAGAGAAAGAGAGGGTCATTAGGTGAGATGTTGCAGAAGTACTTTATTTGAAAATCCACATTTTGAAATGCAGACATATCAACTGATTTAATAAGTGACCCCTATTTGATATATGTGGCTGGCAGTTGGGAAACCATGCTTTCATGTGAAAATGCACTGTACAATGCTGTGTATACTGTGGTGGTGTTAAAATAACAAATTCTATGCAAGTTAGGTTAGTAGTTTAGTAATTATCTTTGGAAACCTTTTGAATTTTCATTTTTAAGATTTTCAGTGGGGAAAAAAAGATTTTTTGTGTATCATAGCAGCCCCTCAGACCTCTCTCTGTGCTTCTGCATACATGAATATCTGGCATAACTAAGAAGTTAGCTTTCTGTTGCTTTTACATTCTTATTCTTCTGTTTCTCCTGGTTTTGCTTAGCCAGCTGATCAGCCAGTTAATTGCTGGGGCTAGAGAGCTTAGAGTCTGTTGGAGACAGACAGGGACATGTAAAGGAGTAATTAGAAAATGTGGGTAAAGAAGTCGGTGTAGAAGGTGAAATAATTTTGTGTTCGAAGGTGATTGGGAAGGCGGATTTACCGTTGTGTCCAAGAAGAGTTGGCATTTCAACTGAGACCCTAATGATGAGAAGGAGGCAGATGTGAAGTTTTCCATGTATAGGGAAGAGCACATGAAACAGCCCAAGCAGAAACTAGTTTAAGGAACTGAAAGACCAAATGATAAGAGCTTAGGAACAGTCGAGGAGGTCAGGCCCCAGATCCTGTCGGGTCTTAAAGACCATATTGACATTTTGGAATTTTATTACAGGAGTAGTGGGAAGCCACTGGGGAGCTTTAAACTGGGTCTGACGGAGATCGCTCTGCTGCTTGGTGAGGAATGGAATACAGGGGATCTGAAAGAGAGCGGGGATCAGTAGTAAGTGTTTTCCTTCCACAAAAGTCTGATTTTGTAAATCAGTAGAGAGTATTATTTATCAGAACATACAGTGGAATGGAGAAGGAGGCAAAATAAATGGAAGATGAAGTCTTGCTCTAAAGGAATTTGAGGTATAGTTAAGGTGAAATATTTCCAGAATATTGCAAATAAGAAAGCTAAACCAAGTGGCATATTTATATATTAAAATGTTAGCATGAAATCCAAAGCCAGTTAGACTCCGTGTAAAATGATGACATTAATATTACATGCTTTAAAACATTATGTATTTTTGACACTTTCATGCGCAGAAGCAAGTCAAATGGTAGATTTGTTCAATTTAAAGTAATGTCCTTGTATTTTTGCTGTAGGAGACTTTGGAATTTTGTTGAAGATGTTTACAGTTCATCATTTTTCTGGATGTCATGGTTTAGGAATGTACAATGTAAAATATGATGTCGTAGACATTACATTAAAAATATTTTATGTGAAGTTTAAACCTGGAATTTGCCCACTGTTAAGCTCCAAAATGGTTTATCTGCACTTGAAGTTACTGCTTTTTTCTTGTTCTTTTCCTCTCCAGCACATGCAGGAAAATATGTACTTATTTGACATACATATGATTTGTTACTGCAATCATCCTTCATCCATCCTCCCAACAAACTTTGGTTTACCGCTTGCAATGTGTCTTTTTCCCCAGATAACAACGTATCACTGCTATTAGTTGAAAGTGTGTGAGTAGTTATGTCTACTGTAGTGTTTTGACTTTTAACAGGATATCTTACAAATTTTTGCCTTTGTTGCATCTTCATTTTGCAGAGTTTTTTATTATCTTTAAATTGTAATCCTTAATGAAATGTAAAATAAATAATTATGCATGAGTATAATTTGACCAAATTTTCCAGATTTCTGTAATATGGATTTCACAGATTTAAAAAACAGGAGTAGTTTCTTGCTTAAAAGTTAATGCATTGAACTTTCAAAATGGATTTATTTTGAATATGAATAATTTTGAGAGTAGAGCAGAAAGTTGGAAACCAAATCATTTAGTCTTTAATATATAACTGTGGTATATCTTTTTATGTATTGTGAGAATTATGACATACTTAAACTTGTATAATACAAGAGTCTCATGAGTTAGTACTGACTACATAGACTATAGTTTTGAAGTACTTTTGAAATATCTATTTTATTTAATAATTAAATGCATCACACTTACTTAAATTCCCCATGATCTCTTACTGGCAAGGAAGCCCTCTCCACCAACTCAACCCCTAGGGATGGTGTAACTACGGAGATTATAATGAAAATTAATTAATCCAGAAGCTTTCTTTTTCTCCTGAATATTGCAAATGCTTATGCACCTAGCCCTCCTCATCTCATTGTCCTTATTCCTCACTCCTCCTAGTGCACTGTCCCAAAAGGGGCATCCCTAAAATGTCATTCATTCATCCACCTAACCAATCATCCATCCGCCCACCCATCTTTAAGCTCTTATGAGCAGTGGGTGCTTCATGGTGACTCTTTGGACAGTCCTCAACTTTCCTGTTGTGCAGCTTAGGGACCATCACTTAAGGGCCAGAAATGTGAAGATTACATTTGTCTTAGTTTTTCAGGGACAGATGATGTTAACATTGCTCACTGAATTTTCACCCCTGAGTTTGTCTTCCTGTTTAGAATTCTTTTCTTTACCTGTTTCTTATTGGGGGAAAAAAGTACTATTTATTCCATGGCATTTTAGCATGTCTGAGGGAATTTCTGTGGGTTGCTATCAGATCACTTGTGAACAAAGTAATGTGGTAAGGGGAAGAGTTAGTAGGAGCTGGAATGGTTAGGGAAGGGCACGCACAAAATATTGGATATTAGGTGTACCTCAGACAGATGACGAAATTCAGAAGGGCATTGGAGGCAGGATAGGGTCACCAAGCTATGACACAGGAATAAGCATTTCAGGTGGAGGGGCCACTGAAGAGTTCCTTCTGTGCAGAAAGAGGCCTACTCTGAAGAGCTGCCTCAAGAATATACAAAACAGTGTTTGATGGGTGGGTAGGCCATGCTCAGTTTGTGATAAAAGTTTTAGTGACAAACCAAGGAGCTTTAGCTTGTTTTCAAAGGTTAGAACTATCACCGATTCTCAAGCAGGGTGGAAAGCTGGCATTCAGGCAAACCGCCACATGCACCTGCTGCAGAATCTTTGCTAATCCTCATCTTTCTTTCAAATTATGCTGTTCTGTGATTCTTGTATAACCTTTCCTTTTTTTCAATAGGTCACTGCTCTCTGTTCCAACTTATTGGTAACTCTTTGCTCTTCCTTTTCTGACCTCTCTAGAGCCTAGAAGAGGAGATAACATCAATTTTGTTTAGTGAAAAGGGCTTTTCTGATAGCATGAAAGCTACCTTCACCTCAGCCACCACTTGGACAGCAGAGGGCACTGGTGTGAACTATAATGCACCTTGTGAAACACTTTCTTCCTCGCCCTTCTCACAGTTGCCTGAGGTGCATTTTACTTTGTTTCCCCTGTTTTTAAAAGCCACATGTGAGAGTGATTTTTATTTTTTAAATATCTAGGAACCCTTCCCTTCAGTGCTTTCATTGATGAAATTAATTCTTCCTGGGAAAAACATTCATGAAATAATGATTGAATTTGGATGTAAGGAAAGGATACAGATTGGATGTTGTCCTGCTTTTGGATGTCCCCTCTCCCCCAAACCTACCTAAATTCAGAGAATCATTTAAAACACTAAAGCCCAGATTTGGAGTTGTTATGTGGAGGGAAACCCTCAACCAAGGAAAGAAGCTAAGTATGTTTCCAGAATTAAAAATATTCAAAACCCAAGTGTCTTTCAGGCATCTTCTGATGGCTTATCATTTAAAAACTGTTTACATGGAAAAATCTGAGATGCCTGCCATAGTCAATGAAATAATTGTTTTCATTTTTTTTGAAATGAACTTAAGGAATTCCCTGAACTTGGGCAGAACCCATCTGAACATTTGAAGTTAAGTAATAATAATAATAATGTACCGACATATAATAATAATGAACATTTAGGCACTGTACTACTTACTAGAGTAAATTCACTCCCAAGGAGTAAACGTCTGTAGAGGGGAAAGGGTGAGCATCTCAAATAACAAAGTTGGTTCATTTAGGTTTTCAAAGATGCTAGTAGGGGGGCTAAATTCTAAGAGAAAACACTTGGGATCATTGTTGACATCCACCCTAATGTCATGTACCCGGTTTGTTAATCTGTAATCTAATTTGGATGTTAATAGCCAATTTTGGAATAACATTTTTATATTATCTGAGATCAACAATAATTTTGCCAGTTAAAGCTGTGTTTTTAAATGAGCCAGCATGAAACAAAAGTTTCATCTTACTAATACTATATTCATTTAGGAGTCAGGGTTTCAGACAGGCTTCATAATCTGATTAAGACCAAGACTGTTTGTTGAATAGGTTTTATAATTTTAAAATTTATACTTTAAGATAATCAGTAAGCTTTGGTATAATTCCAGTTTTTCCCCCTGTCTTTTCAATTATACGAGTAGAGCTAATAGATATAACTATAATAAAAGCACTTTATTTCTTTGGGAAGATGCTGGCTGTTTTGTGTTTTTGCTTTCTTGTGTAAGCTTTTTACCTGTCTTGTCTTTCATGTGACCTTGAGCAAAGGTTTTGTGGATGTTGATTCGTACTGTTCTGTCTTTGCAGTGTCAGATGTTTGTTTAGTGGGTGTTAAGGTAAAACTTTATTGATTTGTGTCCTCGGTTGCTTTTTGTTTCACAGAAACGCGCTCCCGAGTCCGAAGGGCCTTGCGTTGGAGCCAGTGATGCTGTTAAGGTTCTCCCCTTTCCATGTTAACACCATTGCCTGCCGCTTCTGACCCGTCACGTTTCCCCGCTTCCCTTTCAGTCAGCCATCATAACCATCACTGTTTTCCTCCATGACATGAACCTACCATCAGTTGATTTGGGTTTCTGTCATTTTTATTTATTCATATATTTTTGTTCTCCCTCATCCGCTTCTTTTTTGTGCAGAGTTCACATGAGACTCTGAATGTAGTGGAGGAGAAGAAACAGGCAGAGGTTGGGAAAGACGAAAGAGTAATCACAGAAGAAATGAACGGTAAAGAGCTATCACCCGGGAGTGGTCCTGGGGACATCCGTAAGGTGGAACCTCTGACACAGAAAGACTCCACCTCCCTGTCTTCTGAGAGCAGCAGCAGCAGTGAGAGCGAGGAGGAAGATGTGGGCGAGTACCAGCCCCACCACCGGGTGACTGAGGGCACCATAAAGGAAGAGCAGGAGGAGGATGAAGAAGAGGTGGAGGAAGAACCCAGCCAAGCATCCCAGGTAGTAGAGAGGGAGGCAGCAGTGCCAGAAGCCAGCCCAGGCAGACACGCAGGGGCCAGTGTAAGCACAGTAGAAACAGTGACCCAGGAGCATGTAGTTGCCCCTAAGATACCTGCAGAGAAGAGTGTACACGAAGGCGCATTTAAGCAAGATGTGAGCGAAGACACAGAGGACGAGCAACATAAAGTTAACGGAGAGGTGTCTCATGTTGACATTGATGTTTTGCCACAAATTATTTGTTGTTCAGAGGTAAATGGGAGACTCAAGCGGGAGCTAAACTCTGGAGCTATTTCTCAGGTGGAGAACACCTGCTTTTCTTCTTCTCCTGTCCTCCCAACTCTCCCTCAGCTTTTTCAGCAAGATTCTGACTTTGATCTCATGGGAGGAAGGGGAAAGCACTGCTTTGTAGACTTTCTGCCAGCTCGGTCAAGGTTGCTAGCTCCTTTCCTGCAACTGAATCACCTGATCCAGTAAACTCTCCTACAACCCACCACATCATTTTTCCATTCTTGTTTCACATCTAAATTTTTCTTTGCATGTTTTAGATGTTTTCAACTTTTTGTCTTTGGTTGCACTGCTTCCTCATACTTAATGCCTTTTTTGTTGGTTTAATTAGAAAATTGTATATGCATTATTGGAAAATGGTCAGTGTGAGTGTGTGTGCTGCTGCTGTGACTGGCTTTGATTTTTTGGCTCATTGTCTCTTCAGCTTGAGAGTTTTAGAAATGGCAGCAGGCCCTGATTACCATGGTGCTCTGAATTCAACATCTGGCAGTGATGAAAACAATATTTCTTGAATACCACTGTGATTTCTGTTTTTAGATTCTGGGGATTGTATGGTTTGGTTAAATCCTATTCTTTCCTTTTAGGCAGCCAGAGGCTAACTGTTTAATAGATTATAGTGCTCTTTTCATTCTGTCCTATCATCAATTCTGGATTATTTGCAAGCTGATCAGATGGTCTGTGGATTACCTACAGGGTACCTCAGTCTTTTCTTTTTTCTCTTCAAGATAGAGAACTTACTTCACTCTTCTTGGATAAAGTCTTGGTCTCTAGGTGCAGTGTCTCTGAATTGGAAGTTAAAGTTTTGTTGAGGGAAGGCAAACTTCCAGGTGAATATGTCTTCATTCTAAGTTGAGCTGCCCACAGTGCAGGGATTGTCCACATTTTCTCTCTTTGATGAGCTGGAAAATCTTGAAGTGACTTTGTCTTGAAATAATTAAAAGGATTTTTATTATATCACTTTTAAACTTCCTGGTTCTCTTCAAAGAACACATTTGCAAGTCCTGAAGTGCTCTATTATTTTCCACACTTACCTTACATTACACTTGGTATTATTTTGCTGATAGTAGTTAGTCTGGCGTTGTATTAAACATACATGCTCAGCAGACCATGTTAACGGGCCGTGAACCTCCTTTAATGTTTTTAATGTTTAATTGTTCAAAGCATTAATATCATATTCGTGGACTAATCCTAGATATAGTATAACAGTTTAACTTAGCTAATAGAGAAGAAACACTGCAAGTTTTAGGCAAGTATAATTGGAAACAGTAAAACTTGAAGGTAATCTTTCTGAAAATGGAATCTCCTTGTCAATAGAGCAGAAAAGGCTTTTTGAAGAAAAGGAACAAATCTTAGCCTACCTAGATGGTGTGCCAGTTAAAGACAACAAGCCTTCATACAAATCATGTGGTTCTTTAAACCACAGTAAAAATCGAGGCAGGTCACTTCACATAGTTCATTCTGTGTTTTCAAGTTTATCATTACTTACCCAAAGCTAAAGTTTATATATCACTGTATACCAGGCTTGACACGTAAGTAGTTTGGGGACCATCATAATCTGAAGCATACCATAATTTATGAAGCCATTATGTTAATTTATTCTTATCATATATACATACATGTGTATATATGTATGTGATATTTGAAGGAAAGTGTTTTTCTTTTGTGTCTTTTGTCTTAGATTATTTGCTTTTACTCTTTTCTTTTGTGAATGAGTGTGTGTTTGGATATACATATTTCTTAAAATTATTTTTGAAGGCTCCATTAAGTGCTTTACTACATTACCTCTAGAATTTATTTTCATCTTCCTTTCCACCTCAGCCACCTGTGGTAAAGACAGAGATGGTAACAATTTCTGATGCCTCACAAAGGACAGAAATCTCCACCAAGGAAGTCCCTATTGTTCAAACGGAAACCAAGACCATCACATATGAGTCTCCACAGGTACGAAAGCTCTAGATTTGGACTGAGCTCTTTTTCATTTAGTCTGTTTATCTCTCCATCTGTCTTCTCCTAGTTTACATGTTTCTAACTTTGATGTACCTTTTTATATCTCCATTTCATAATTGTACTTCAACAACATAACTTGTTATGTTGCTTCTTAGATTGAGATAGAGAACTGTAATCAAATTGGTGACCCAGTAATTTCAGGGAGGATGCATACACATGATTATTGAAGACAGGCAGTACCAATCTTGTTCATATTGCTAGTATTATAAGCCATTTGTGGCTTAAAGTATCTAGGATTGTTTATGTATACTTGGGAAACAGATCATCTTACAGAGTTTATGGGATATAATGTAATTTGTGCATTAGTAGGATTTAGGCATCCCTCCCCATGAAGACAGATCCAGTCAACTCTTGCTTGCAAAGTATACATACATGTGCACACACATTTGTGCTTCTCCTTCACGTGGGATTATTTTCTGAAGACATGTCATTATTCTTACGTAAATGTGATAACTGTTCTAAACAAATGTATGTTTGATTTTAAGTGTTCAGACATTGATTCTGTAAATATTTGAGATAATCATTAAGATATCTAACTTTAAGGGTAACAGAAAAAGGGAAAGTATTTATCATTTCAAACGGAACTGTTTAGAAATTTGGACAACTATTTTCTTGACTGAGAAATTTAGTGTTCATAATAGGATTGTGCCATGGTGAAAAATGCCAGATTATTACCCTCGAAATATTTTTAAAGCATGTATATGTGAAGCATTCCCCAACATTATTTTAGATATGCTGTCTTGAACGTGCATAGAGCCCACATGCACACAAACAGGTTTTTGATGCATGGGTGTGGTGGGAGAGCAGGTACCCGCCTGTTTCTATGGTGGTGAGTGCCCTTGTGAAGAGATACATTGCATGAACCAAATGTGAGAGAGATTTCCTCTTACCTTACAGTAAGAAGGGCTCTGGACCTTCCAGTTATTTCCTTATGTCAGGAAACAGGAGGCAAATATACTATATGGTGACCTTACACTAACATTTAGTTTATTATCTTAGTGTAAACTAAAACTATTAATTTGCTGTATTTAACCAGTAAACTCTAGAACTTTGTAACAGAAAAGTATCAAAGCAAACAAATTAAAACCTATTTAGTTATCTGCACAGGATTTATATTTTATACATATATATATACATATATATTTAGATAAATAGATATAGATATATATAGAGAGTGCACATGCATGCATACTTATTGAAATATATATCTTCATATATATACTTACAACACAAACTGTTACAAGAAAAGTGTTGTTTAAAATTCTAAAGATAAGCATAATAACCAAATGATGTTAGGTTCTGTTGCTTAGTAATCTGAGAAAACGTTTTATCTATTTTTACCCACCTGTGCTTAAATAACAAACCAGCACTTCTGGTCACTGTGGCAACGTCTCTTCCTGGTTCCCTGGTTTCTTTTCAATTTATACAAATGGCTTTCAGTCAACTTCTCTCACGACCCCCATAGCTTTCAGACCCAACTCCTATTTCCACTCCTCTTTTTTCTGTCTCTGTGTGTCTGGGGTTTGCTTCTTCCCGTGCATTTAGTCTTTGATTTTACTCTGTTTAAATGTCAGCCAATGCTGGTCAGTAAATTACCACTATAAACATGAAAAGGCTGATAGCATCTTCTGCCAACTACAAAGATTTTAAAAGATGCATATTTGATGGGAAGGGCATCTTCTATGACAACATAATGTAAGTTAAGCATTCTTTGTATTTTTCCCCCAACTATCCAAAGATTGATGGCGGGGCTGCTGGTGACTCGGGCACATTACTGACTGCACAAACCATCACATCTGATTCCGTGTCGACAACCACTACCACACACATCACTAAGGTAAAGCAGTCCAGGGGAATCCCAAGGAGAGGATGGTACAATGTAAACAGGATCCTTTCTGAATTGTTTTTTGGTTCCTATACACACTTCAAAGTAATACATAGACAGTGCCAGTGGAATAAACATGCAGACATTTAAAATATCCAAGAAAATTGGGCTCCATTGACAAATGTATTCAAAACAAATTGCAATTTGTAAAGTGCAAGGGGGTAAAAATATGTTATGAATAGCTATACCTAAGACAGCTACAGGAACAGAGAGAATTTAATAAAAGTGGAAGCACAGGTTTATTAGAAAGTACAAAGTGAATGTTGACTATCATTCAGCATTTTCAACAAGTTCTTCAAATAATGTAAACGTCCCCTCATTGATTTACGATACTAGTGTGTTGACTTGGGGTGTGTCTCAAGATCATTCTCTAACTGGTTTAGCATCAGATGACCAGAGGTCTCTGGATTAGTAGCAGCCTGACTTGTTACAAGTGTGAGCACTGTGGTCCCACTTGGGACCCACTGAAACCCTGGGCCCTCTCAGTGATTTTCATGCTTGCCACAGTCCTCAGATTGCTAACTCCAGCCTTATTTTCCAGTAATCCCTTTTGTTTCTACTTCTCATATTTGGTTAGTGCCTGAAGGTCTTAAATGTACCCTTTGTGCATTCCATATCCCTTATTTCAACAAAAAAACTTTGTAAATTAAAAAATGACACATAAATGAGAGATGGTATGGCTGAGCATTTTAAAATACATGCAGTTATTAAGGCAAGTGATAGCCTTGTTTCGTATGATGAAGTGCAGTCACTGTGACTTAGTGTATACATTTATCAGAGTTCCAAACATGGGGTGTGCTTCCTCAGGACCATGTGGATTTGCTCTTTGTCTCTTTAGGATGTTGCAGGCATGTGATCTTTTCAGTGTCAGTTCAGCGTCAGGGCCCAGGCTCTGTTATGTTAGCTGCTCTAAACCAGTGACTGAGTGGCAGTTCAACCAGGAGCTCCTGCCTGCACTTCCCATCACATGGCCTTGTCAGCCATGTGCCATGTGCACACGTACAACTACATGCAGAAGCTGTGATCACAGCATTGAATGAACATACCAACCTCAAATCCAAGTCCTCTTTATTTCTGTTAATGCACTAAACCAAAGAAAGAAACAAAATCACCAAATAGAGTTGTATGACGAGAATTAAGCAGACGAAACAATAACATCAAGCAATTTCCAAACCTAAAGATACTGAAATAGTTAGAATTCCTTGTAACTTTCCATAAACCAAATAATTATTTTTTCTCCTTTTAAAAAATTGACCAATTGGGAATTAAGAGACTCAGGAAGTTCTAGCAGTGTCCCAGTGGAACCATGTGGATTAAATGGCAGCTGGTCCCTCTCAGTGTCACCTGCATCTTGATACATTAGGTTTTAAGGTTGCTTTCAGTTGAGGAACTTATGGATGCTATAACTTGAACCACAGGATTCCCCATTGAGCTTAAAAATAAGGAAAGTTTCCAGAACATCAGCCTTCCCCGCTCAGTGTGCATTGCCTTACAATGGTCAGAAGGTCTAGGTGTGCCCCATCTGTTTTTCCTGACTATGTGTACACAGCTTTAGTGATTACTGATTTCCCCCTCTTTTCTTTATGATCTTTAGACGATAAAAGGTGGAATATCTGAAACAAGAATTGAGAAACGCATTGTGATCACGGGAGATACAGATATTGACCATGACCAGGTAAAGTCGTGAGGTTCTGGTTCTGAAATTGACCATGTTTATTGTCTAAGTTTTGTGCCTGTCATCATGTCACAGAAAGTATATCCTACTCCTCCTCCCCGTGCCTCCTGGCTGAATCCTAAGTGTGGGATAACGGCCTGGACATACCTGTCCTTTCAGCCTTCCTACCTCTGAATCCGCTTAAAACAGGGATTGCTTTTTATTTCCCATTGGCTTTCTGTGTTCTTTGGGGTCAAAATAATTGTGGGGATTCCTGGCAGTTGTTAGGTTTTCATGTGGGCCTGGTTTAAGGCAAGTCATAAGTGATTAAAAAATGAATGGCAGCTTAATGATACTGACTTCCAAAAACTAAGCTACTAAGGAACTTATAAGACATTTTTATAGCATTAGGAAAATTGGGTTGTTTACTACTAATTATTACTATTATTGAGGGATGGTGGAAAGTAATCTAAGGTCTTTTACAAAGTGAAAATTTATATGTATTCAGAAAAAAAATTGAAATAATTGTCCTTCCTTTCTAATGTTGAGCAGGATTCATGACTTAAAAGCAGGTGGTAAATAGAACTGTTGGAGACTTTGAGAGTAGTTTTAATTTTAGATAGCAGTTTCAAGTGATAAGTTTTTGTTTCATTATTTTCTGAGTGATTTTAACTCAACTTTAAAGAAGACCAAGCTATTTTTATTTTTATTTAAAAAAATTTTTTGTTGATTTCAGAGAGGAAGGGAGAGGGAGAGAAAGAGGGAAACATAAATGATGAGAAACACCGATTGGCTGCCTCCTGCACTGGGAATTGAGCCAGAATCCCAGGCATGTGCCCTGACAGGGAATCAAACCGTGACCTGGTTCATAGGTTGGCACTCTAGCACTGAGGCACACTGGCTGGGCCAAGCTGTTTTCTTGTACAACAACTTGAAGAAAAGAAAAAGAAATGTTCAGTTGACCAACCAGCTGGAGAGGAGGAACAAATGTTTGTTACCCAGCTTTGAGTGCAATGTTGAATTCAGGAAAGAGAATTTTAGAAAACAAAATTTCTCATGTAAGAAAGTCTCACTGTATATGACCGAAATAGAAATAGATTTTCTGCTCTGCCCTCTAAGGAAATTACTGTTTTTGTTAAGTCCCTGTAAACAGGGTTTACTTACATATTACTTATGTATTTTTTTATTTCCTTGAATTATTAGAGGTTGAAGGGTTGCTCTGACTCTGAATTTTGACCTAAGAGCGCAGATTCCTAGTGAATGACCAGCACACGAGCCTATTTACCAGGAGAGGGAATTACCTGCGTGGAAACCACGCCTCCGGTTTCCCATGTAGAGGATTTTTCTGCCTCTGTTCACTGTACAATCTTGAGTTTTTTGACCTTAAGTCAGAGCAAAGGTATTTTCGCTCTTTTGCTCTAGGACTCTCACTCAGCAAGCATTTGTTAATCCCTACAGCGTGCTAGCAGGAGCCCACTTTCTGTGGTGGATAATGGAAATTGGGTCTTCTCCCAGCCTTTGTTTCTTTTACCCTCTGTCTTCTGTGAACAGAGACCTTTCCGGCTTTCAAAAGCCACTATTGTCTCTTAGGGATTGCTCTCAGATTTTATTTTATGTGCATTCTTTTTGTCCTTTGGCCTGCTTTAACTGAAAACGCAAAGCTAGGCAACACTGCTTCTGAAAGGCAGGTAGAAGAAACTCAGACTGAAATGCAAGCACCCAAGCAGCATGTGTTCGTAATTCTTACAGTGAAAACAGTCATGACATGGCTGCAGCATTAACTTGCTGTGAGTACACACCTCACATTCGTATGATGTGCTTCAACCCATTTTAAAACTGAGGTCAGATATCCAAATGATGAGAATAGAGATGCAACTTTTATACTTTTTCATGTCTCATCATAAGATGGCATACACTTTTTTGATTAAATTTAATTGTGGCTTTTGGTCAGCTTGTAACTAGAAGCTCATGATGAGTTCACCTACCCTTTAAAACCTATGATGAGATGACAGAACTACTTGAAATTAAAGGAGAGAAATCACCTCTCTGCCCAAAACTGACGTTGATTATGTAGTGACTTTAATATCATTGACACCTTTTCAGCTCCTTGCCTACATTCAAAGAATCTTCATAGTGAAAGGAATTGCTTCATCTGAGCAAGACAGGGAAAAAGGAATCTCTTGTGCTGGCAAATTAAAGAGGCATGCTTTCATCAAAACCTGCTTTGCGGGTTCTTTACCCTGTGCCAGTCAGTCCTTGACACTCATCTCTCTACTGGGGATGCGTAAATGACCTGGCCCTTGCTCCTCGGTCAGCTGTCAGCTGAAGGTTACTGAGCAAAACCCAGTTCTAAGAAAATAACTTCTCAGTTTGGCAATGTGATATGTTTGGCAATGTTTTCTCACAGTCTATTATTACTATAATAAAGTAACATTTAAATTATTTAATTACATGTCTGATATCATGGAATGAAAGGAACTAAAGGCAAACGGATTTTGACTGTTTAAAGATGACTCTAGCAGTTTTTTAGTTTCTCTACTTGCTAATTTTTTAATTTATTGATTGATTTTGAGAGAGATAGAAAGAGAGAGAGAAAGGGAGAGGAGGGAGAGAGAGAGAGAGAGAGAGAGAGAGAGAGATTTGTTGTTCCGCTTACTTATGTATTCATTGGTTGATTCTTGTATGTGTCCTGACCGGGGACTAAACCCGCAACCTTTGTGTGTGGGACTACACTCTAACCAACTGAGCTACCCGGCCCGGGCCTGTCTATTTTTCTAATTAAAGCATGCTTCACATGTGTTACTTTCCCATGAACATAATTTGTATTTTTGCTTTAACAATTACACTGTTTTAATGTGATCTTTAGAGTGAACACAAACCTAAAAGTATCTGTTAAGTTACCTGTGGCTACATCTGACTTCCATCAAAGTTCCAATCCTTCCCAGTTAGGATTCCACAGACCAACATGGGTAGACAATTTGATTGTCCTAGTCTCCCTCTTTTCTCTAAACACACATATACTCCTGTTTGAATTGTGGTCCATACACAGAAGCACCTTCTGACCTTCTTTGAGATAAGATCCCTGCTCTTCGCCCCACTCCACTTTTGCCCTCCGGTTCTCCTGCTCCGCTTTCCAGATAAGCAGTGGAGCTGCTACTCAAATTGGAGGCTGGTCCCTGTCTCACTTTGCTTTTGTCCTGACACAGGTGGGGTGCTTGAGAATGTCCCCTAATGGAAACTTAAGCACCCCCAAGTGACTTCCAAGCTTCTGTGCAAAGTTTTTTGGTGTAAAAGCCATTTCTTCTTTTGTAGCTTACCTCTTTTGTGTGGAATGAGGCTCCGGGTTTTGCTCAGTAACCTTCCGGCTGACAGAAACTATATTCCAAACAAGAAATGCAGTTGTCCCCTTAGGCAGTTGACAGCAACAGGAAACAGTATGCTGCTTTTCCTAGATGTATATTTTCCTTATGAGGTAGGGTGCTCTCTAGCCTGGTAGAATTTCTTTGTTTCAGAGATCTGTCCTAGATTTTGAGTATTCTTCTGTGGTGTTTTCTTATACTTACTTTAAAAATCTTTCCCCTCCAAAAAATAGGATCTTTCCACTTTGCTACAGCACTTCCTGATACATTGCAGGAAACCTTGTTGCTGTTCACAGCAGGTCCAGAGAGGAGAACCAGTGGGAGGGCACCCTGAGGCCCACTCCTGCCCTGCAACCCCCGGCAGGATGACCTTCAGAAAGATGGGTTCACCTTTGCCCCTTCACTGTTTTCAGCTGTAAAGTAGGGATCTGTCTACTCTGGTCTTAAGCTGTATTGATTGAGTGTCACTATCATTGATGGGTTTTCATTGTTCTGTGCCTTAGAAGTTTATAGATATTTTTACTGCAACATTTTTCAGTTTAACAAACATTTTACTCAATTAAACAATTACTGAGACCCCAAGAGGACAGGTTAGTGAGACCTGGTTCTACACCTTGGGGTTTCAGGCAGTTGGGCAATAGCAAGTGTCACTTGAGTGTGCAGGGTAAGCTCTATGCTGTATGCTGTACACCATCCCTTCTATCCTTACAACAGACCTTAACATGCTCTCTGCAGCCTGAGCATTTAATCTCGGGTGATAGGTGAGAATGCTAAGGTCAGAGCAGATCTGTTTTCCCATGTCTTGCGGTGAGGGCACGGCTGGGATTCAGAGCCAGCCTGCTTCTTCCACATGTATTATTATTTGAAAGTAGCCTGGACAAATGGGGACTCTGGGGAAATGAGAAGCAGCCTCTAAAAGGAACAGTGAGCCCATTTCAAGTCTTCCTGCTCCCTCAAAGAGCAGAGGCGGAATCCCAGGTGCTCAGTAGACATGTGTTTGGCCACCCTGAGAAAGGAGCCTTTTCCTCCACTGACAGTGCTCTCTCCTGACCCTGGCAGGCGCTGGCCCAGGCCATCAGGGAAGCGAGAGAGCAGCACCCCGACATGTCTGTCACGAGAGTGGTGGTGCACAAGGAAACTGAGTTGGACGAAGGGGAAGAGTAAGTCAAGGTAAGAGAGCCTATGCTGTCCGGGGCCTTTCTCGTGACTGTTCTGTGGTTCTGAACCTGCCGAGGGATGTGAAAGGGGCTTCTATGTCGGTATCTTTCTCCTGTAGTCCCATTTGATTTTCCAGGCTGTGTTATCCCCAAGTCCATCTGCTCAGGTTGCCTGGATAGAATTACAAACTTTCCACCGTGGGGCATTTGGTGTTAATAACTGGCAGGTATTGAGGACTGCAAGTAATTGACATTGATAAGTTGCTTTACTGTTTAAAAGCACATGAGTACAGTTATCTAAATTAATGTTCACAATGACCCTTTGAGGAAGGTGCTATTGCCTTCATTTAGATGAGGGATTTTATTGCAAGAGGCACAATGGGAGAGCCGAGTTAAATTCTTTTAATACAGGCATTAGTAATGGTATATCAGAGAATGAACCGTGAAAGGAAAAGATTTCCTTGATTATGTAAAACTTTAAGCAAACCAACAAAAACAAAAGTAGAATAAATGACAATGTTTAACATGCCTGGCAGAGAAAGGATTAGTATCCTGAATATATTAAGAACTCTTTTTTAAAAAATTGTTTAAAGTATTACAAATAGTAGTACACATGTCTCCTTTTTTCCCCCCATTGACCTTCCCCCGGCCTACCCTACCCCTGGCAAATGCCCTCAACCCGCCCCGCCCCCCGCCGCCCCCCCCCCCCCCGCCCCCAGTGTCTTGCGTCCATTGGTTATGCTTATATGCATGCATACAAGTCCTTTGGTTGATCTCTTACCTCCATCCCCCTCCCCAGCCTTCCTGCTGTAATTTGATAGGCTGTTAGATGCTTCTCTGCCCCTGTATCTATCTTTTTGTTCATCAGGCTATAATGTTCTTTATTATCCATAAATGAGTGAGATCATGTGGTATTTTTCTTTCACTGACTGGCTTATTTCACTTAGCATAATGCTCTCCAGTTCCATCCATGCTGCTGCAAATGGTAAGAATTCCTTCTTTTTTATAGCAGCGTAGTATTCCATTGTGTAGATGTACCATAGTTTTCTAATCCACTCATCTGCTGATGGGCATTTAGACTGTTTCTAAATCTTAGCTGTTGTAAATTGTGCTGCTATAAACATAGGGGTGCAAATACCTTTCTGATTGGTGTTTCTGTTTTCTTAGGATATATTCCTAGAAGTGGTATTACTGGGTCCAATGGCAGTTCCATTTTGAAATTTTTGAGGAAACGCCATAGTGTTTTCCACAATGGCTGCACCAGTCTGCATTCCCACCAACAGTGAAAGAGGGTTCCTTTTTCTCTGCATCCTCTCCAGCACTTGTCATTTGTTGATTTGTTAATGATAGCCATTCTGATAGGTGTGAGGTGGTACCTCATTGTTGTTTTGATTTGCATCTCTCGGATGATTAGTGACTTTGAGCATGTTTTCATATGTCTCTTGGCTTTCTGAATGTCCTCTTTTGAAAAGTGTCTATTTAGATCATTTGCCCATTTTTTGATTGGATTGTTTATCTTCCTTTTGTTAAGTTGTGTGAGTTCCCTGTAAATGTTGGGAGATTAAACCCTTATCGGAGATAACATTGGCAAATATGTTCTCCCATGCAGTGGGCTTTCTTGTTGTTTTGTTGATGGTTTCTTTTGCTGTGCAGAAGCTTTTTATTTTGATGTAGTCCCATTTGTTTATTTTCTCATTAGTCTCTCTTGCCCTAGGATCTGTGTCTGTAAAGATATTGCTACAACATATGTCTGCAATTTTGCTGCCTATGGAGTCTTGTAGGATTTTTATGGTTTTCCCGTCTTACATTTAAGTCCTTTAGCCATTTTGAGTTTGTCTTTGTGTATGGTGTAAGTTGGTGATCTAGTTTCATTTTTTTGCATGTATCTGACCAAATTTCCCAGCACCATTTATTTAAGAGACTGTTTTGACTCCATTGTATGCTCTTGCCTCCTTTGTCAAATATTAATTGAGTATAATGGCTTGGGTCAATTTCTGGGTTCTCTGTTCTGTTCCATTGGTCTATATGTCTGTTCTTATGCCAGTACCAGACAGTTTTGAGAACCGTGGCTTGGTAATACAGCTTGATGTCTGGTATTGTGATCCCTCCAACTTTGTTCTTCTTTCTCAGGATACCTATGGCTATTAGGGGTCTTTTTTTATTCCAGATGAATTTTTGTAGAGTTTGTTCTAGATCTTTGAAATATGCCATTGGTATTTTAATAGTATTGCATTGAATCTATAGATTGCTTTAGGTATTTTAATGATGTTGATTCTACCAATCCATGAACATGGTATGTTCTTCCATTTGTTTATGTCTTCCTCTATCTCTTTTATCAATGTCCTGTAGTTTTCTGAGTACAGGTCTTTTATTTCCTTAGTTAAGTTTATTCCTAGGTATCTTAATTTTTTTGGTGCAATGGTAAATGAAATTGTTTTTTTTTTTGTTTGCTTTTTTTTTTCCATTTCTCTTTCTGTGAGTTCATTATCTTACCTTATAATAGACAAATATGCAAATTGACTGCACCTTCGCTACGCCCAACATTATTATGTTGATGTGTGATCTCTGTATTCCCACTTTGCTGAGAGTTTTTATCAAGAAAGGGTGTTGGATTTTGTCAAATGCTCTTTCTGCATCAATTGATATGATTATGTGATTTTTGTCTCTCAGTTTGTTTATGTGATGTATCACATTTATTGATTTGTGGATATTGTACCATCCTTGCATCCCCGGAATAAATCCCACTTGGTCATGGTGTATGATCTTTTCTAATGTATTGCTGAATCAGATTTGCTAGAATTTTGTTGAGGATTTTAGCATCTGTGTTCATCAAGGGTATTGGCCTGTAGTTCTCTTTTTTTGTGGTGTCTTTATCTGGTTTTGGGATTAGGGTAATGCTGGCTTCATAGAAAGAGCTTGGAAGTGTGCCTTCCTCTTGAATTTTTTGGAATAGTCTGAGAGGATAGGTTTTAGTTCTTCTTTGAATGTTTGGTAAAACTCCCCTGTGAAGCTGTCTGGCCCTGGGCTTTTGTTTGTTGGAAGCTTTTTGATGACTGCTTCAGTTTCTTCCATAGTTATTGGCCTGTAGAGATGTTTAGATTCTTCCTGATTGAGTTTTGGAAGGTTGTATTTTTCTAGGAATATGTCCATTTCCTCCAGGTTGTCCAGTTTGTTGGAATAGAGTTGTTCATAGTATTTTTTAACAATCCTTTGTATTTCTGTGGGGTCTGTTGTTATTTCTCTTCTTTCATTTCTGATTTTGTTTATTTGGGTCCTCTCTCTTTGCTTCTTGGTAAGCCTGGCTAGAGGTTCATCAATCTTGTTTATTCTTTCAAAGAACCAGCTGTTGGTTTTGTTGATCTTTTGTATTGTTTTGTGTGTTTTTGTTTTTTTTGTCTCTATGTTGTTTATCTCCGCTCTGATCTTTATTATTTCCTTCCTTCTGCTTACAGTGGGCTTTTCTTGTTGCTCTCTTTCTAACTCTTTGAGTTGTAGGGTTAGGTAATTTATTACCATTGTTTCTTGGTTTTTGCAGTAGGCTTTTAGAGCTATGAACTTCCCTCTTAGGACTGCTTTCGCTGTGTCCCATAGATTTTGGATTGTTGTGTTTTCATTGTTGTTTGTTGCCATGATGCTTTTTATTTCTTCTTTGATCTCTCTGGTAACCCAGTCATTTTTTTACTAGCATGCTATTTAGTCTCCATGTGTTTGATTTTTTTGGATTGTTTTTATTGTAGTTGATTTCCAGTTTTATGCCACTGTGATCTGAGAAGATGCTTGATATGATTTCTATCTTCTTGAATTTGAAGAGACTTTGCCTGTGTCCCAACATATGGTCTGTCTTTGAAAATGACCCATGTGCACTTGAGAAGAATGTATATTCTGTGGATTTGGGGTGAAATGTTCTGAAGATGTCAATTAATTCCATCTGATCTAGTGTGTCATTTAGCATTGATATTTTTTGACTGTATTGCTGTCAATATCTCCCTTGATATTCTCCAGAAGTTTTTTTTATGTATTTGGGTGCTCCTGTATTGGGTGCATATATGTTTACCAGAGTTATATCTTCTTGTTGGATTGCTCCCTTTAGTATTATGAAGTGGCCTTCTTTATCTCTTGTTATGTCCTTCACTTTGAGATCTAATTTGTCAGATATAAGTATTGGTATCCCAGCTTTTTGTTCATTTCCATTCACCTGAAATACCTTTTTCCATCCCTTCACCATCAGTCTGTGTGAGTCCTTTTTTCTGAGGTGGGTTTCCTGTAGACAGCAGATATATGGGTCATGTTTTCTTATCCACTCAGCTACCCTATGTCTTTTGATTAGGGCATTTAATCCATTTACATTTAAAATTATTATTGATAGGTACTTGTTTGTTGCCATTTTTATTTTTTTATGCCTGTGTTCCTTCTTCGCTTCCTATTTCTTCTTTTCACAGCAGACCCTTTAGCATTTCTTGCATTGCTGGTTTGGTGGTGATAAACTCCCTTAATCCTTTTTTGTCTGTGAAGCTCCTGATTTCCCCCTCAATTTTGATTGATAGCCTTGCTGGGTACAGTATTCTTGGATTCAGACCCTTGCTTTGCATGACTTTGTATATTTCATTTCATTCCCTTCTGGCCTGGTGTGTTTCTGTTGAGAAATCAGTCGCTAGTCTGATGGGGGATCCTTTGTAGGTAACTTTCTGTCTCTCTCGGGCCGCTTTTAAGATTCTTACTTTGTCATTGGTGTTTGCCAGTTTAATTATAATGTGCCTTGGCGTCGGTCTTTTGGGGTTCATTTTGTTTGGGACTCTGTTAGCTTCTTAGACTTATGTGAGTTTTTTCTTCCCTATATCAGGGAAGTTTTCTGTCATTATTTCTTCAAACAGGTTTTCTATTCCTTGCTCAGTTTCCTCTCCTTCTGGAACCCCTATTATGTGGATGTTGTTTTGTTTCGTGTTGTCCCAAAGATCCCTTAGGCTCTCCTCTTGTTTTTTAAGCTTTTTTTTCTAGATGCTGCTCTGCTTGGGTATTTTTTCCTACCTTGTCTTCTAGCTCACTGATGCGGTCCTCCACTTCTTCTAGTCTACTGTTGATGCTTTCTATTGAGTTCTTTATTGCAGTGATGTCATTTTTCATTTCTTCTTGGTTCTTCTTCATTTCCTCTTGGTTCTTACACATATTGTTGAAATTGTCTTCCAACCTTTTCAGCGACCTTATGACCATTTCTCTGAATTCTTTCTCTGACATATTGCTTACCTCCATTTTGTTTACTTCCTTTTCTGGTGATGCCTCCTTTTCTTTTGAATGCAGGCTGTTTCTTTGTCTCCCCATGATCTCTCCTCTCCGGGTGTCTGCTTATGTAGTGCTCTCTCTCCTGCGTTGCCTTAAAGGCACAAAATACAACACAACAAGGCACAATGCACAAGGCACTGAACACAAATGTATTCATGATACTAATAACACCAAATCAAGGTGACCACCAAAGAAAAGAGAATTAGGGGATTAAAAAAAAAAAACAGTGCAAAAATGATATTGAAAGAAGGAAAAAAAATAAGAGAGAAAAGAAAGAGAATAAAAAGAAGGGGGAAAAACTATTTATATGGGGAGAAAACTCCAATAGAACAACAACTAATCAAAAAAAAAAGCAAACAACTAACACCCAGATATGAATGCAAACTACAAACAACTAATAACAAGTGAGGAGAGGAAAAACAGAAGCAAAAAAAAAAAAAGAGAGAGAGAAAAACAATCACACAAACAAAGAAAAAAACCAATCTAATCAACAATCAAACTAACAACAACAGTAGGACAGAGAGAAAGAAGGGCAAAACAAAACAAAATAAAACAAAAATATAAATTAAAAAAGAACAACAAAAAACAAACAACAAAAAGGGAAGAGAGGAAAAAAATTTGCATAGTGAAGAAAGAGAAGAGAGAAGTGTGTATGGACTTGGAGCAGGGGATCGGAAATTAGATATAGAAGTAGGATGAATTTTTAACGGGGTAAAAAGAAGGAATAGAGAAAATCTAAAGCAGGAATAGGGTAAGAGAAACAGGACAACAAAAGGGGAAAAATGAGGAAGAGAGTGTTGGCATAAAGGTAAAATTGAACTAGAGTAAAATGATGCTAAAGGAAAAATGAAAATAGAATGTAGAACACTAATCCCAAAATAAAACAAAATAAAATAAAGAGAAAATAAAATGAAACTTAAAGAAAGATAAAATTGTAGTAGTAATAATACTGATTTAAAAATAAAAATATAATAATTAAAAAGGTAAAATAAAGAGAAAAAAATTTGTTTCTTAAGTAAAAGATAAAAAATAAAAATGTGCAGTAGTGAAGGTCATTCACTTCCTCTACTGTTCTGTTTGGCACACCTCTATTCTATCAGGTAGTCAGAACAGTATTGAAGTTCCCTGTGTTCCACAGCTCCTCTGTGTCGTAAGCCACAATCTTGTTTTCAGGCAGGCAGTATTTCTTTGTTACTCAGCCTGCCTTTGGTTGTATTTACACAAGAGTCAGTTTGTGATTCAACCCCTGGGTGACACTATTTCTGTATTGACATCCGGGGCTATAAGTCTTTTCTACCCAGTATTTTGTTTTTGTTTTCCCTTCTGCACTTAATACTGGTTTGGGGGAATGGACTGCCCCAGAGCTGGTTTTCTGATCCTTTCTCCCTGCTCTGATCCCCAGAATCCACAAAAACAACTTTTCCCTGCAGTCTCTGAGAGTGTTTTTAATTGGGTGATCCTATGTACTGGGCTTAGTAATCAAAAGCAAGGATTAAAAGAGAAAAAAGAGCCAGAGTAATGCACAAATTCGCAACTTTTTCTCCCCGGCATTGTGCGCGACTCTGCTCACGTCTCTGTGCATGTATTTTTCCCCTGGCACAGCACAGCCAGTTTACTGGTAAAGCTTCAGGCTGCCTTTTTGTGCCCAGCCCAGCTATGGGTTGATTTCTAGAGTTCCCTTCTTCCAGCAGCCCTGTGGACCCCCTTCCACATTCGCGGACTACGCTGGCCCCAACGTCCACGGATTTTGTGGGGCACAGACTTCCTCTGAACTTCTAGATCCCACTGCACACGTTTCTCCCTTCAGCCTGGATCACAGACCTCACCTTTCTCTGGGCGAAATCTGACCTTTCCGTGAGAAGGTGCAGAGCTCGTCCGAGTCCACATATTCACACTGCTTGAGACCCGGTATTTTGGGTTCGCAGCTGGTCCCTGGGTGTTGTGGTTGTAGGGTCCCGGGTGGTATCAGATTCTTCCCAATTGAAGGTAAGGCTAGGCTTATGATCACAGCCACTCTCCCCTTCAAGATGGCGTGGTCTCTGCAGCAGAGCCGGTCACTCCGGGAGAGATTTTAGCAGCAGTGGAGGCTGCCCAGCCAGGGGAGCCTGGTCCGGCAGTCCCCAACAGTCCCTTGGAATATAGCTGTCCCTCACTCACAAATAGACACTCTCCGTACGTCCACATACTCTCCTTCCATTCTCTCACTCACATACTATCTTGCAGCCTGCCTTCCTGTCAGCAGCCATCTTCGATCTCCCATTAAGAACTCTTATGTGCCATCAAAAAATGTAAACCCTTCAGTAGAAAAATGGGCAGAGGATTAAGCAAGTAAACCACATAGAAACTAAGTGAACATAAACAAAAATGTTCAGCATCACTATTGCTTAAATCAATATCAATGAAAAATGCAGTGTACAAGTTTTCTCTTATAAATCTGCCAAAGTTTATGTTTTTAATCAGTGTTGGGGAGGTTGTGTGAGGAAAAATATACTCATATGCTGCTGTATAAATTAGTAATATTTCCTGCAGGACAATTTGGCAAAAACTTAAACATGCCTACCATTTATACCCCTTTAAAAAATTTATCTTAAATAATCAGAGATATGTATGAAGATTACAAATGTATTTATCACATTTTTATGTGTACTAGCAAAAAATTGGAAACAACCTAAATAACCAACAGTAGGGTTGGTTGTACCTTCTGCTGTCATCATTATGTGATGACTACATATAGCTATTAAAAGTTGGGCTAAAGAATTCTTAATGAAATTATTAAATGTTCATAATTATATATGGATTTTATTTTTTGTTTCTTTTATTTATTTATTTTTATTGTTCAAAGTATTACAGATGCCCCTCTTTTTCCCCATTGAGCCCCTCCATCCCCCCCTGCTCCACCCCCTACCCAGGCCTTCACCACACTGTGTCCAAGGGTTATGCACATCCTCCTATATAATAAAAGCCTAATATGCTAAGTGTCTGGTCATCCAGTTGGCCATTCAACCAATCAAAGCATAATATGCTAATGATATGCTAAGGCCGCTCAACCGCTCGCTATGACGTGCACTGACCACCAGGGGAGACGCTCCAACTGGTAGATTAGCTTGCTGTTGGGGTCCGGCCGATCGGGACTGAGCGAGATGGGCCGGACACACCCTGGAGCCCTCCTGTGGTTCCTCCCTGGCTGGCCAATCTCCTGCATCCTTCCCCAGCCCCGATCGTGCACCAGTGGGGTCCCTCGGCCTGGCCTGCACCCTCTTGCAATCTGGGACACCTCAGGGGATGTTGGAGAGCCGGTTTTGGCCTGACCGGCCACTATGACACACATTGACCACCAGGGGCAGACGCTCAATGCAGGAGCTGCCCCCTGGTGGTCAGTGCGCTCCCACAGGGGGAGCACCACTTAGCCAGAAGCCGGGCTCACAGCTGGCAAGTGCAATGGCGGTGGCAGGACCCTTTCCCGCCTGGGCAGCAGTGCTAAGGATGTCTGACTGCTGGCTTAGGGAGCGGGCCTGAGCCGTCAATCAGACATCCTCCCGAGGGCTCCCAGACTGCGAGAGGGCACAGGCCAGGCTGAGGGACCCCCACCCCTAAGTGCACGAATTTTGTGCACCGGGCCTCTAGTATGCATATAAGTTCTTTGGTTAATCTAGGAGTGGCTGGTCACAGAACACACATCTTCTATCTGTGGCAAGGCCAAGTGCTTTTTCATCACAGAGTGTGAGGGGTTCAATCATTGCACTGCCTCCCCTTTAACTTTTTAACTTTTGCCATAGATACCTTTCTTGTTCTTATTGAGTATGGACAGATTCTGGATATTAATCCTTTGTCAATTTTATGTGTTCTGGTTTGCCTTTTATTATTAATTAGTCCACTATAGTTATTAATACATTGAATTTAGTTATTAATATAGTTAATATAGTTGAGTTATCAAGCTTTCCTTTATGGCTTATGTTTTTTTCCATACCCTGAAATATTAAAGATATTTTTGATCCTGCAATTTTAATGTTACCTTTCACATATCAATTATTAAATCATCAGAAATTGTTTTTCCTGTGTGATGAGAAGCAGTGATCTATTTGTTTTCTGTATAAGTAGCCAGTGTGCCAGTATTGTTTATTGAAGAACCCATCCTTTCACCCTCTAATCTGCAGGTCATGTATCCAGTTTCTTGTATGCATGGGTGTGTTTCTGGGCGCTCTCATTCCCATCCGTCCATGTGTCCATCCCTATTCCAATGCCATGCTGTCTTATTCACTCTAGCTTTAAAACAATCTTGATATCTGGTAGGCCGTGTCTCCCTAATTGTATTCTTTTTCTTCAGGAGTATCTTGGCTGTTCTGGGTCTTTTTATTTCATATAAATTTCAAAGTCAGATTATTAGGTTCTAAGATAAACCTTCTGGTATTTTAATTGGAATTACAACCACTCTGTAACTCAGTATAATAAAAGCTATATCTTTATGATATTGTCTTCTTTTCCACAAACATAAAATATCTCTCCATTTATGTAGGTCTTCTTTAATTTCTTTCAATAAAATTGTATGATTATTTTACCCAGAGAGAGGTCTTATAAATCTTTTCTAGCTGTTGCTGGTATAGTGAGATACATTTGGCTTTTCTATGTTGTCTTATACCTAGCAACTTTACCCTTTATTTATTTACATGCTATTTTTAACACAGGTGTATAAAGGGTCTGTAAGCAGAAATCAGTTAAAATTTTAACACATTATCTAGTTACCTGGATAAATGTGCTGTATAATACGCTGAATGTTGATATTTTTATTTTTGAGATGTACTTCCCTGATAGTTTTATATATGGAAGGCTGAGAACACCTTAGCTGGGAGTCAGACGGTCAAGTATTATGTTTTAACCTTGCCAGATCTCAAGCTATGTAGACATTGTACATTATCAGTGGGGATGGTTAAATCTGTCTTTTTTTTTTTTTTTTTAACTCATAGGACTTATTATAAGGGTATAATAAGATAATGAGTAGGTATTTCTTCTCTAAATTCTTTGAATCGGTAGTGATCACTGTGAATATTACCAACACTCCCACCTTCCTTTGTGGCATTTAATAAGTTTTAAAATGAATTAGTTATATCAGTTATTCCTGGCACTGGCTGGACCCCACCCATGCACGAATTCATGCACTGGGCCTCGTGTGTGTGTGTGTGCACGTGTGTGTGTGTGTGTGTGTGTGTGTGTGTGTGTATCCTACCTAATAATAGACAAATATGCAAATTGACCATACCTCCGACACACCCACAAGCCACACCCACCATCCAATCAGAGCAAGTATGCAAATTAACTCAACCAAGATGGCTACAGCCACAGAGAGCAAGGTTTCCTAGGTAACAGAGGAAGCCAAGCTTTCCGCCTGCCCTTGCCAGGCCTAAGCCTCCACTCAAGCTACAAAGTTTCAATTATAGAAGGTAAACAAATTCAAACAAATGGCGGCAGAATGGAGCTTGAGAGAGCAGGCCAGGGTTGTCCCCTGCAACAGGGGAAGCAAAGCTTTCCGCATACCCTGGCCGGGCTCACCCGCTTAAGGCTACAAAGTTTCAATTATAACCCCAACAGAAATGGCTGAGGCCAAGGAGGGAGCCCCAGGCTTGGCTCTGCTCCAGGCTACAAAGTTTCAATTGTAGAAGGAAAATAAATTCCAGATACCAGGGCCTCCGCTTGGGTTGCCAGGGTGCGTGGCCGGCCTGAAAACCACCACAGGCCCCTCACTCAGGCCGCCCCATGCCCCAAGGGAACCCCACCCTGATCAGGGACACCCTTCAGGGCAAACCAGCTGGCCCCCACCCCTGTACCAGGCCTCTGTCTTATCTAATAAAAGAGTAATATGCAGATTGATCATCACTGCAACACACAATATAGCTGCCCCCAAGTGGTCAAAGATCCTGCCCCCATGTGGACACAAGATGGCCACCACAAGATGGCCAGCAGGAGAGGGCAGTTGGGAGGCACCCAGCCTGCAAGGGAGGCAGTTGAGAAGGGCCAGGCCTGCAAGGGAGGGCAGTTGGAGGTGATCAACCCTGCAGGAGAGGGCAGTTAGGGGTGACCAGGCCGGCAGAGGAGGGAAGTTGGGGGCAAACAGGCTGGCAGCGGAGTGGTTAGGAGGTGATCAGGCTGGCAGGCAGAAGCAGTTAGGGGCAATCAGGAAGGCAGGCAGGCAAGCAGTTGGGAGCCAGCAGTCCTGGATTGTGAGAGGGATGTCCAACTGCCCGTTGAGGCCCGATCCCACCTGGCAGTCGGACATCCCTTGAGGGGTCCCAGATTGGAGAGAGTACAGGCTGGGCTGAGGGACAACCCCCCTCCGTGCACGAATTTCGTGCACTGGGCCTCTAGTGTGTGTGTGTATGTATGTATATATACATACATACACACACACACACACACACACTGAGTGGCCAGATTATTATGCATTCAGAGATCATAATAATCTGGCCACTCAGTGTAAATTCACAATAAGATGAGCAAACTAGATTGATTTGGAAAAATTCATTCATCCAAAAAATCTTTGAGTATCAAAATGTGCTAGGGTCGGGCTAGGCATTGAGAATTGAAATAGTCAAACTTGTAGAAGAAACAGACAGAGTTGAACTATTATAAATTTAACCTATTGTAACTTGAGAAACAAAGTTTGAGTTGATACCTGAAGGAAGAATAGGAATTACCTCAGTGCTTAAAAGTCATTTTAGCATCTCCACCCCCTCTGGCTTCAGCTTGTTCTTGAAAAATTCCCTTTGCTGGTCAAAATCAAGAGGAGAGTGTGTTTGCACTGCCAGGATTGCACAGAGGCAGCAGGTGGGCCGAGGCAAAGAGCAGGACCCAGACAGTATCTGAACGCCAGAAGAGAGTAAATAACTGTGTCTCTGCCCCGGCTCCCCTTGTCAGATATGAAAAACTCTCCTCCTGACCTGACCTCTCTCTTTGGAGTAGTTCTGAGCTTTTGATCAAGCACTGCAAGGTGGGGGTGGAACAGACAGAAAGATGGGCAAAGGACAACCTGAGTGGACCGAACCTCCACGTCTGCCATCTCAGCAGGGGGTTGGCCAGCTGTGAGGCAGAGAGGGGCTCAATTCAGACACCGTGAAAAAGAAAACACAGACTTCAGGCAGTACTTCACTAAACCTTTGTAACCTTTTCTTTATGTCCTCTATGGACTAGTCCATCCTGTCAGTTTGTCATAAATGCATATTTATGAGCCCTCAAATGGACACAATGTCACTAACCTGTTCCCACTCAAATGGTGTTCAGGCAGCCCTGGTCAGGAGGAAGGAGAGTGCAGGCTTGGTGGGGGGTGTGTGTGGCCTCGGAAAGAATGGGCCCAGGAGGGGAGCTTGTGACTCACTTCAGTTGGCACCATGAGCTCTCTGAACCCAGACTTCAATGAGCCTCTGACTTCTGGAGCAATCGTTGATGTGGGGTAAAAGTGAAGATGCCTCCTTTTCATGTGGAAGCAGTGAACAGCCGAAGACTCAACCATCTACTCATTTTATTTATGTATTTGCTCATTATACAAATATCAGTGGAGTGTCCACCAGATACCTTTTCCTGTTTTTCCATGGAGATTTCAAATCAAACAAGGTCATACTCACAGACAGTAAATCAGTGGTAGCAGAATAGTTTCAAGTTTATGATATGTTCTCAACTGAGCTGAGTATGAACAGAAAGGCAAGGTCTCTAAAATAATCATAATGGGGCCTCTCACTTGAGCTTCCAGGTAAGTAGGAGTCAGCTCAGTGAAGAAAGGTATGGAAGGGGGCATTCCAGATGGGTTATGGTGCTGTGAACTTGACACTCTAGGAATCTCACAAGGTCAGGTGTAGCTGGATTGCAGACCACTTGCAGAAGAGTGAAGGGAGTAGGGAGGCAGAGGCTCGATCTTATGAGCCAAGCCAAAGAGGCTGATCTTTATCCTGAAAAGCTGTGGGTACTTCTCATGAGAGATAGTAATTAGGTAGAGGTTTGTGAGGGGGTGACTGCATGAAGGTATGGAAATTAGTAAGCTGAGTAGGTGGGTGAGCAGAGGAAAACTCGCGGATAATGCCCAGGTGTATAGCTTGGGAAAATGAGTTGATGGTGGTTCCTGTCATTGCAGTCGTGGAATACGTGTTTCATTTTCACATAGCATGTGCAATATTGCCAGTCCTCTGCTCTATCTTAAAGCAAAAGTATATCTTTTGTTCTGTGTACTATGTAGGAGGAACCAACTGTCACAGGAATTATAGAGGAAGCTTGGAAGTGAGTCTATAAGGCCCCATATTACACACACACAATATGGGTAAATGGAAATTTACCAGATGGTGTAGCATAGCAGATTTGCAGGGTTAAAATCTACTTCATGGTTGTGTGACCTGGGTAGGTTATTTTGCATCTCTACCTCAGTTCTGCCATCTGTAAACTGGGGGTGATAATGGAATTTGCAGAAGAATATGTTTCCAAGGCAGGTTGTAAGGACTTTTTGTAACACATAAAGTCAGCCATGAAACCTTTTTTGGTCTTAAGAGTCAAATAAAAATGAAGATTTTCTATCCCAGAGATGTTGACTTTGAGAATGTCTACATGGAGAGGTTCAGGAGGTAGCCAAGAGTTGAGAGAGCACAGCAGGCTTTGGATCAGGAGATGGAGATTTGGAGGTCATCTGAATGTGTCATCTCCTGAGGAAGCCTTTGGTTTGAGGTCACCCAAGGCCAGGTCAGAGTGTTGTGACCTGGGGAGCCGAGGAAATAGAGAAGGAGGAGCCAGAAGTAGGAAGAAAACAGGGAGAAAGGATGTCGTGAAAATTGCAAGAAGAGGATAACTTTAAGAAGGAGAGAGTAATCAAGTATTAAGTATGGCAAAGAAATGAAGTGAGTGTGTCCTTTGAAATTGTTGGTACAACCTGGGGGCTCTGTCAGAGCGCTTCAGTCAAGAAGTAGGGACGAAGCCCTGTAACAGGTTGAGGAAAAGGGATTTTACACGGAGACTGCTTTCAAGAATCTGGAAAACAGTAATTGGGCTTTGGCCTTTTGGTCCGCTCTGCCTGTCTTCATCTGAGACGATGGAGAGCATTGCATTCGGTTTCACAGAGCCACCAGAGCTGGTGCTGTGATTGCTAAAAGCCTGGCAAATCTATCATTCCTTGAAACCTGTTAGATAAACCCTGAGTCCCAAACCCCAAACCACAATAAATACGTAATTAAATTAGTGGTTTTGCTTTCTGTGCTTATTGTGCAGCTATGAACACCAATTTCAACACTGTGTTCGAACCAACATTTCAACGTTAGGGTGATATCCATGTTTTCAAAATGAACCCACAAGCCAAGTAGGGAATTAGCATTAGCTATCTAACTGACCGGACAGGAGAAAACCATGTTGGCTGAACTGAGCTCTAGCTAATCATGAGCTACTCGTTTACGGGTGGCATCACCCTATCCCTGAAAAGAAACACAAGCCTATGGACTTCCAGGTGACTAGCTTCAATCCAGAAGCCAGGAGGTTTGCAGGCATATCAAACGTGTTGCATTTTTATTGTATTCTGTTTGCCTAGTTGTACGAGTCTCATTCCTAAAATTAGCATTTTATTACAACTTAGCTTTAAATATAGATTAATCAAACCTAAATGAAGATCTCTTATAAATAGAAATAAGAAGCCATTTTGGATTTAGTGAGTTTTAGGCATAGCCAGTTTTTACTCTGGATGCTGTGGAATGTTCAGTTTTAATATTTATAAATCTGGCAGGTGCTATCAGTGAGTCATTTGCAATGTATTTGAACTACAATGTATTTGCAATGTATTTGGTTCAATGTATTTGAACCAAGGAGGTGCTGATGCCGCTGCCTCGTGCAGGCATTGGCTCCTGGTAGCCACTAATTCCCCAGGGTTTGCTCTTGGACAAAATCAACTGTTGTTTTTGCAAATGAACCTATCTATACAGTGTTTTGTTGTTATTGTTGTTTTCCCCTCATAGTAAAACAGAGGAGGTTATAATTTTTAAAAAGGAAAAGGCAGTTGAAAGTATAAGTGACCCATAAGTCCTTTGCTCCTAGAGAGAGCTAATTCCTTTTCACAGTGCATATGTGTGAATACATACTCACACTCACACACACGCACTCACACCTCAATTTATGTAGGCTGGGACTGTCAACTCTATATTTACCTTGTCTTCCCCCCCTCCCCCCACACACACACACACACACACTTAACAGTACATTGTAGATAAATTTCCTTGTCATTACCTCATCCTTTTTCAACAGCTGTTGAATGGATGCTTGATGGTTTACTTAACCTTTACTAATGGTTATTTAGATTATTCCTAAGTTTTCAAAATTATAGATACACCTATAAAGATCATACTTGTGTTTACATTTTTGTACATTAAATTCATTGTTTCTCCAGGACAAGTATTTTCTAAAATTAGAGTAGGTGTGTCACCGAGGGTTTTTGACATATTGCTAACTGTCTCCCTTAAAGGTTCTACAGCTAGACTCCCACTAGCAGTTTATGAGTGTCCCTGTTCCCCGTGCTCTTGCCAACACTCAAGATTATACAGTTTAAAAATCTTTGCCAATCTGGTGAGGAAAGAGTATTTCCCTCTTCTTTTTAAATTGTGGGGAAAGAGCATTTTTTTTTTTTTTCATTGCTAGTGAGGTTGAAATACACATACACATACACACACCCACATTGCGTCTCTCTGAATTGCCAATTTGTGTCCTTTGTCTGTTTTCCTATTCAGATGTTTATTATCTTTTCTCTCTTACAAGTTTGTTAAGGCTATTAATCCCATACAAATGCGGCATGTTTCCCCCACTTTTTCATTAGTATTTAGGGTTAATAGACAAGGGGGAGAAGGGCAAGACAAAATCTACAAAGTGAATGCATGCAGGCCATATCTGGAGTTTTCTTTTTTGGACAAAACAGTATTTTTTAGAGTTTGAATTAATTATTAATGCTTAAGCCATTTAGAAACCTTGGAAGCTCTAACATTGTGCCTGCTTTCTCTCATGGCTATTGTGGCTAGTAGGGGCTGCCACCCTTAGACAGGGAGGACCACTCCAAGTCGCCAGCATCTTTTATGTTGAGGTTGTTGGTACCTGGTCTCCCTACCAGTCTGTTAGCCGCCTGGCCTCTGAGATGGGTATAGATAGTGGTTATGAAGAATACATAATTTAAAGCTATGCATAAAGCATCTTCTCACCCCACCCTCTTTTATGAGGAAACAGAATCCTAGGGATTAAAGTAATTTGCCATAGGTAATTACACTCAAGAGTCATGAAATACCATCCACGCGTGGAGCTAAATATAATTTCATTAGTCTCAAGAACTTCTCTAATGTTCGACATCCCAGGTACTATTTTTTGAACATGTAAATGTGTGTGTGGCAGTAGGAGGGAATTTTGTTATGACAACTAATAAGTTTGTGTGTATATGTATGTGTGTGTGTTTTTTTTAAGATGCTCCAGTCCTTGTGAGGATTACATTCCAAGGACATGTTAGCCCCATGTTTGTTTAACTCATGCATCAAAATAGTTCAGCTAGCATTAGAGCCAGTGGGAATCTAGACCTGTTCCGTTCAGTGTGGTAGCCAGTACTACTGGGCTATTGGGCATTTGAAATGTGCCTGTTCCAACTGGAGATATGCTTTTGGTATAAAAGAACATATTGGATGTTGAAGATGTAAGAAAAAAAGGTAAACTAATAAATCAGAGAATTGATAGAGATGAATTCTTTTGATTCTGACTAACCTTTCTATAAAGAAAATATTAAATGAAAACTTAGCAAGTTCTGTTCATAAATGCTTCACAGATGGTTTTCTAAAAGATAAGGGCTTTGTTACTATTTACAAGTGCACCTTTTATTTGATGCTACAGAGAAATGCCTTCTATCTGTACTCATCTTATGAACCTAGGATTTGCAAAGGCTTAGCTGGAGTAAAGCATACGGAACATAACCTTAACTGTAGTGCATTTGTTATGTAAAAGCTTGAAGATTTTTTAAAATGCTTTCATGGCAAGTTCCCACTAGATTTGAATGTGGCAGAGTGAACCATAAGACCTTACTTTAGCTTTCCGGCCAGATAATAGCTACTCTTAGAAATCTCTGTCAAAGCTTCAGACGTTTGGGAAAACCAGTATTTTTAAAGAAGTAAGAGTCCTGGGATTTCACAGAGACAGTTATTCAGAAAAATGAACCCAGAATTTTCCACTTAAATCGGCAGATGAAGGTAATGGTGAAGACAGGCAGTAGTGCTTTCTTCCTGGAGACGTGGTGCAGTTCTGTTTTTTCCTCCCCAAGCCTCTGTTCTGTGCTCACCTTGAAGATTAGTCCCTATTGCTGTAGCTCATGGATTCATTAGTATATATTGTGGACATACATGTTCAAGGGACAATAACAGTTCGTATAAGAAAGTCAAAAGTATAGAAACAACAGTTCATATAAGAAAGTCAAAAGTATAGTAAGTGTATATAAATGGCATATAGGGTAAAAAATAGTAGTTTTCCAGAGAAGCCTGGATAAAGAGCTATGCAGGTTGACCGGAGGGGGCTGTTTGGGTTTGCAGATCAGAAGACCTCCCTGCCACAGTGGCAGGAAAGCTCCCTGTGCAGGGCACTGGGGAGGGTTTGAACATATGGGGAGAGAGGAAAGAGCCTGTTGAAAACAATGGGATGGGTGTCAGGAAGAGCAATTCCTGCACTGTAGCTTGGTGTGGAGTTCCCAGCAGACCTAGAAAGATTTGTCAAAAGAAAATTGCATAGGGTCTTACATTCCATGTTAGTACCTTAGTTTAGACTTCGCTCTGCAGCGCATCTGCACTGGGGATTTGAGTCTGGGAAGAGCACCTTCCTTCAGTAAATTTTATTCGTCAGGAATAGGTAAGATCGATTGAAAGGGTGCTAGATCAGATGAAGTACCCTGTGAGGAACCATTATACTGATTCAGGCAATTCTTAATGGAGAAACTGAACTGAACATCTCTATCTTTCAGAGCAGAATTGTATTTTATTTGAAAGCATAACTAGGAGTGAAATACAATGTATGAAAATCTATAAAAAGAATATTAGCTAACATTGATTGAATGAGTGTCTACTCTGTGCCCAGCTTTATTTGAGAACGGTGCCATTTATTATCTGAATTAAATTACCATCATCTATGATGTAGACGAGGCCATTGAGACCTAGAGAGCTGGAGTCTCTCACCCAAATCACACAGTCAGTGACTGGCACAGCCAGAACCAACCCTCTGTCAGTGTGAATTTACATCACATTGCTTTCACAAGAATTCATGATTGGAAACTTTCAAATAATAACTCCCACCAATGTTCTTGACACAGGACTCCTTTTAGAAACATTTATTTTGTACAAAATGTTTCTGAGGTTGCAGCTATGATATAAAGCCAAGTGAACAAGTCAAACCAAATTGTATAAAACAGTCATGTTTCAAAATGAGGTGAAATTGACAGGGTTTTCTAAAGTTGCTGTGTGGTAGTAATTCCTTAAGTAGAGTGGCTTGAATGTGTCAGGCATAAAGATTCTAATAGAAAAACAACTGTCAGCTTTAAAGAAAACCCATTGAAATTTGGCCTGAAGAAATCAATGAGTCTTTACTATTAAAAGCCAGTGCTTCCAGTGGTTTGGATCAAATGCTTTTTTAAAAGGGCACATTTGCAACTCACTGAATCAATTTCTGGAGTAGAGTGTGCCCAAGATTGAGATGCACAATGTGAACCCCTTGTGTCTGGAAACGGAGATTGTGCTTTTCAGATGAGATTAGAACTTCTGTGCTTACTTGACTGATTTCCCACTGCTCATCACGGCACACTGAGAAAGATTAAAACACTCTGCACCCTCTATGAGGACTTAGTGCAAAGTAGGTAACAGGCATGTATCCATGAAGAGTTTGGACATAGAATTAGACCTGTGATTAGATAAAAGAAATAGCTACCTAATTACAAATTTGTGAAACCAATTCTCACATTGGCCAACAGAGGGAGACACAGGCTATGGAATGTGAGTATAATAGTTAGAAATGTTCACTGACATTGTATAGTCCTAAGGATGGGAAACTGAAGCATGAAAACAGTAGTTTGAGGTTTTTGTTTGTTTGTTTGTTTTTTGTTTTGTTTTGCTTGACCAAAATTCTGATACATAAAGTATAACCCATATACTTAACAGCTATGGTCTTATTCAAACCCCAGGTATGCATGTTATGATGTTGTCAAAAGTGAAAGCAGGTTGAATTAATGCCAGTAATTAATTCCTGTCAGTTTGTATAATGATATCAAGACTTCTATGAATATGAGTAGAACTTAAGCTTTTAAAAAAAGAAAAGAATCCTTAAAACTTTACACCTTGTACACGAAGAACCAGTTGCTAGTTTTCACATTGATTGTACTATGTGATAAATCATTTAGACCCAAATTTAGACTGGTAAGAATGGCCAAATATTAAGTTTTTATTTCTCACAGCTACATGCCAAAAAAAAAACGGAAATTAAAATGGCTATTACTATTCCATCCATTTGCTCCTTCCCAGCTCAAATGTTACATGTTTGCTTGGAAATACATTTCTATATGTGTTCAAGTGCAAAAAGCAGTCAGAAAGATGGGTGGACATGTAAACTTTAAAAAATTCATATAATAAGTTACTCCTTATTCATCTAAGACAATAAGGAACTGGGGGTTCTGAAACATTGAATATCTAATTAACTCAGAGTTATACTCAATTTACTGCTTTTTAAAAGAACAAGAAAAATGTGTTTAACATTAAGTTATAATAACTATAATTTTCTTGGATTCTGAAAGCTATTTGGATGATAGTTTATATTCTCAGAAAAATTGATTTATTTTACTTTCTAGTGGTTTGATTATGAATAAATAAAAGTAAGTGATACTTGATTTTACATGGGTGACTATGTCTTTTCTCTACATATATTTCAATAAATATTGAAGCTCTTTGAAATCAAGATCGCGTTCATTCAATTCCTACATGTGCTTGATTCCTCTTTATTTGTCTAATGACTTTTAAACAAGTTTAATTTTCACTTCATTTTACAAATTGAACTTTTAATTTTTGGTGAAAACAAATTCAGTGAAATAAAGTGACATGAAGCCTAAAAGAAATGGAGAACAGAATCCTCAACCTCGTTCTCTCTATAGGTTTCCAGGCACTGTAACCTCAGCAGTTCATTTTCCATAGCCTAAGCTAGGCACAGTGGCAGCTGAGTTCAATAACGATGCATGTTTACTAAGCAAAGAAAACAGAGATAGCTAACAGCCCATAAAGAAAAAGAATAGATAGCTAGATAGTGTGACTGAAGGTCACAGATAACTTCCAAATCCAATCCAATGGGTAGTTTTATCAATTCCCTCCTCATTTTTTCCCCCATAATTACTAACCTAAAAAAGACAACTTTGTGTTTTCTCCATTGATTTTTCCCTGCCTAGAATCAAGCACAAGTACTAATGAGTAATGAAATAGCCCAAAGCAGACAGCGGGGTGGAAAAAAATGAATTTGATTAATCAATCTGTCCTGAATAATCAGAGAGGCTATAATACCTGTGATACATCTAAACAGTGGGGAGATTTTTCATTAAAACAGGACTTAATTTGGGACCAGTGTGTCTTGGAAAGGTCCTTAATTACCTCTCGACCATCCTCTGTAATCACTTATGTTTTGCCAAAACTTGCAATCAAGCTGAAATACAAAATGAAAAGTTGTCTTCTTAAAACTCTTTCTCTTTCAGGGACAATGCACCATCCTTATTTTTTCTCTGCCTCCCTGTCCATTCCTATTTTAGTCCTCTCTTCGACCTACTTACCTTTCATTATGGACTCCCAAGACTCATGTCTCTCATTTTTCTGTTATACTTACACGAGACTAATTCCATCTGTTGGTTTCACTTATTCCTTTGTGCGGACAAATCTGTATCTCTAGCTCTAAGACTTCACCCAGGCTATAAGCCTCTTATTCTCCCTCTGTTTTTGAGACTCCAAACCTGAAAGTACTCTCTGGTACTGCCTTCCTAGTCTCTTCCTCCTGGTTTCTGTAGCAACCACTCAAGCCTGGGTCCTTGGTTCCAGCAGCCATCCTGGCCTATGTCATCTTCCTCGGGCAGCCTGGGCTGCTGAGTGGCCTCCAGACTGGTGTTCCCGTCTTCACTCCCCTCCACCTTGAGTCTGTTCATCACTCTGAAGCCACAGTGATGTTGTCAAAATGTAAATCTCAGGCTAGGACAGACCTTCGTCAGAACCAGAGGAGAGTCACACCAGCCTCCTCCTCTCATGCCCCCTTTGAACTGGCCAGCCCCGGCTCTGCCCTGTCGTCTCTCCTCTCACACTCCACTCCGCATCATTGCAGTAGATTGACAGTTGATCTTTTCATTGAATGCTCTTTCTGAATTTATTCTTTGTCTGTTAGATCAAGTTCATATTTCTCGGTCTGATATTAAAAAATGTACCTAATGTTTTTTACCTTACCTTCAGTTACTCACCATGCCATTACTTAGCTTCAGTAATGTCCATTTCTTCACTGTCCTGTTCCTCACTTTCATTCTTGCCCACCCTCCGTACATCTGTACACACCTGAAGTTAAGTACCCTTTCTGTTCATTTCAGTGAATTCAAGATTGACTTTTGTTTTTCTTCTGTACTTGGGTCTACTTTTAAAACCTATATTAGTTTCTCTTTTTTATATTTTTACTATATGAATTACCTGTGTTTTACAATTTACTCGTTTTTGGTTTATTCTTACTTGCCAGTTATTTCTAATATGCTTGTCAGTTCTCAAGATACTTTAATTTAAGGCCCTCAAGGGTGGAATAGGGTCTCATGTATGGCTCCTGGCAAACATATTATTTACTGTAGAACCAGTCAGATAGTCACTGTGGATTCCTTGATTTGGAATTTGATGAATGTTACCTACATGTTTTTTCCCCAAAGCCTCTGTCTTTGGAATATTAAGCCTTGTTTCTTTTCCTCCTAGAAATCCATTCATTAAACAACACTCAACTTTGTGAACCTGAAGAATTTTGACCGTTTCAAGTCTTAATGCCACACCACTACTCCAGCGAATTTACTACGACTGGTAACAATGACCAGAAGCCTGAAGAATTAAAATGCCAATACCAAACCCTACCTTAACAGCTCTGGTCTACACTGTTCCCTCGCATTTTAATATATTATTTTGTTTTATAACCACTCCTAAATAATCTTGGTTCTTTCTTTTTTATTTTAATTAGGGAGTTTTGTTTTGTTTTCTGTTTACTTTGTGTACAACTACCTGCTTTTTATGACTCAGATGATCCAATGATAGTGAACAAAGCCAGCCTGGCTGGTGAGGTGCTGTTCACTGGAACAGGTGCTGTTGTGCGGAAAGAAAACGCTGTGACTAACTTAGGTAGTGGCTTTCCTCCTTCCCATTCCCACTGAACTACCACCGATCACAGTAAATATTTACAGTTCTCGAATTACAGTAAATACACTGTATGAGAAAATATTAGTACGGATTAAAAGCATTTCTTACATCTCAAAACCTTTCTAATGTTTTAGAAATTCATTGGGAATATCTTTTATGTGGATCCCTTTTGACTTTCCAGTCTTGTGACTTTTTTACTGTTATTAGAAAGTCAGAGACCCAGACTGGAGAATTACGCAGAAGCTCACTGACCACGTGCTGTGTGCGGAGACCCTGCCGCACCGCAGTGCCAACGCCTCTCAGACACGCTCTTCGGCAGCATTCCAGAAACAGGAGGGAGGAGCAAGAGACCACAGTGTCTTCCCTCCTACTGAAGTATTCAGGCAGCTTAAAACCTTAGTGCTTTCTTTCTTAACATGTCCAAATTTCAATATTTTCCATTATTTGGACATTTGTGTAGAACATTTGCTTTGTATTAAACCTCCTTGTGTACATGTGAAACTGACCTTTTGTTATTGAGCAGGTCTGTCTCTCAAATAGTGGGATTCACAAGGTTTGAGGGCATGGGGAAGAGGAGTGGGCAGGGCTGCGGTGGTGTTTGGATGGGCATCAGAAAGCTAGACCGTTTGAAGCTGACACCAGAGACCTGATAGGGACTTATTAACAGTATGGAACATTTTCCTTTTGCTTTTGACCTGATGTATAGTTATGATGCCAGATTAGATTTATAGCAGCTTCAAGTTGTATTAAATGATATTTTGCTTTCTGTAATACTGTTATAAAATAAAGTTGGTTTATTCTCTAGCCTTGTCATTTCTTTTTTTAGTTTAAAAAATAAAATCAAGAGATATCTTCAGTCAGAAGCCCTCTCATTTTGTGGGATGTAACATTTTTAGAGTCTGTTATTCAGATCTTTGATAATTAGATGCTGCCATCATCACTGATTTCAAGTGGCCAAGGCAGTGTGAAAAGTTTGTAACCCTAATGTTTACAGTGCCAGACTCCTCCTGCCTGTTTCCATAACCCACCCCAGCTTTGACTAAATCTCCAAGGGATCATTTTGTTTGTTTGTTGTTTTGTGTGTGTGTGTGTATTTTTATGTTTTGGTTCAGGAAATATTTTAGCTGTGCCATCCAAATCCTGCTTCTCTTTCATGTTTTGCTTTGCTGTCCACTGGGCCTTCAGGCTGACAGGCTCTATGGATGGCTGCGACCACATCTAATCGGGACAGTTCATGGTGAAGCTTGTGCCGAGACCCACCAGATTAAGTGCTGATTTTCTTTTAAACATCAAAAGCATGACACAGCAAATGACCAACAGGAGAGCATTCCATTTAAAATGTTACGTAGAATTTCCCCAGTCATTTAAAGGGAGCGTGGTAAATGCAATGTGCATGACTGCCTTCTCTGGGATCTGTTCCCACTGAATTCTCTCTCACCTGTGAAAGGTCTTTCTCACTTTCTCCAGAATGATTACAGAAACAACTCCTCCTCTCTGAAGAAGCCTATCTCAGCGAGCCAAGCCTTACAAATATTCTGGAATCAAATGTGGTTCTGTAAATATTTTCCATCGGAAAGCTTATATATATAACATTCGTATTTAAAGCAGAGGGTGATCTTGCCAGGGATTTTGAACAGTATCTTTCCATACTGCTGAAGACAGGCGCAGCGACAGGAGGCGTGTCGGCGGCAGCTCCCGTGGGACAGGAGATGCCGAGGTCAGTCAGGGCTCAGGCTGGCTCAGCTCAGCACAGGCAGGGCGTGGGGCCCCAGAGAGGTTGCAGCACCTGTGGGGGACAATGCTGGTAATGTCACCTGTGACTACAGCAGCAAGGCTACTGTTTTTTTAAATATTTGTATTTATTACCAACTATTTCTCAGGATGTTATAATCTCTATAAACAGCTTTCAAAACCCCAAAGGATAGAATAAGAAAGTAGATCCGCAAGGTTCACTGAGGGGAGACATCCAGGTACTAATTGTATATCAAGTCAAAAGCAACATTGTAGGAATCCCTTTCCACGTCCCGCGTGGTCCAGGGTTCCGGTTCAGGGTTCGAGTTCTGGAGAAGGGCCGCACACAAATGAATGGAGACTTGAAGAAATTCAATTTGGCGAAATGGGGGGCCAGGTGGTAGTCCACCTCTAGTGGGATAACTAACGACTGCTCTGGCTCTGCCATCCCTTTTATTGAGGCTTTGGGGAAAACATCTTAGTCAAGATAAACAGAAATATACATGTAACCCTTAGGCAGGAAATAACAGAAACTTACATGGGACAAACCAAGGTGGAAGCTGCTTCAGCTAACAATATCTCAACTAAAGGGTGAGTGGTTAGAGCAATTAAGGTTGTTGACCAGCCTTCCTGGCTTCCTGTCAACATCTCTCTTTTAGTGAAACTGATTTGTTTCCGGCACAACATGACTTGTGGGTGATAAGCAGTAATTCCTTTTAGTTGCACGAAGTTTTGACAAGTATTATTTTACGTAACTCTTACAGCAATCCTGTGTAGAACACAGGAAACAAAGAAATGCACTTTCCACAGTCACAGCAGGATAAAAAAATAAGGTTTTTAAAAAATGTGTAGAGCTGGTAGATTTTTGGTATTTCACTATCTTGAGTAGTTTTTTCTTTATGACATACTGATACCCATGGCATCAACCGCAGTCCATGCAATCATTACCACCAAGACTCTGGCGATGAAACAAACTAGCCATAACTACTGCCTAGCGTGAACTTCATTAAGTATGTCCTTATTTATGGATAAAATTATATGATGTCAGGCTACTATAGGAATAAGAATGATATGGAGATAGGGAGGAAGGAGGGAGCTGTAATTTAAATGAAACAACATTGGCCATGAGTTGGTAATCGCTAAAGCTGGGATTCATTGTATTGTTTTGTTAAAATATCCCATCATAAAGGCTAAAAATGCCACAAAGCCCCATAATTTTAAACAAGTTCTTTCTCCATGTACTGCAGAGCGTACATTGTTCATCGTGTGGTGCTTGGCTCAGTTTCCACGCAGGCTTACCCACTTGCGTGAGTGATGAGGACATGTGAGTGTCACCGCTGAGGCACTCAGAGTGAGAAACTTACTCCTGATGGTTTTTTCAGAAGTCAACACTGTTCAGGTATTTGCTGGGATTAGGCCATGCTGCAGAGTTGGCCCCAGAAGAGAACATGACCAGCTGGCAAACCCTGACCCTTGGCCACAGGGTTAAAAATAGTGACCTGTGTATATTTACGATGTCAGATTAGATTCATAGCAGCTTCAAATTATAGAAAACATTTGCTTCAGACACACTGGCCTCAGAATCCTACAGATAGACATTTGAATCCCCTACTCTGAGTAACTGAGCCATGTGACTTTAATGAAGGCACTTAAACATTGTTACGGTGAGGGTAATAATACAACCCAATATGGGGGTATTCTGGTGCTTAGATGAAATAAAAATGTATAAAATGCCTGGCAGAGCTCCTGGCACAGTAATGCCCTCAACAAAATGGTAATTGTCATGAATACTAACAAGACTATGTCCCAGTTAACCCACCACGGGGCAGTTAAAGATCACCACCAGTCTGAGCTGTGTTCTGGGAGGGCTGTCCATTGCAGAATTCTCTCCTGTCATGAGGTGACTTGGGAAGCCTGCTGGGAAGGTTTGGCTTTGGAGGTAAGGGGACCTGCCTTCGCTGAGCCCCGCGTTGCCAGGAACCCTTTATGCTCCTCCTCTGCTGTGTGGAGGCAGCTAAGCTGGCTGGTGTAAGAGGCACAAATCCTTTCTTAAGATTCTGGCTATAGACTTCCTAACCGCAGATTTCAAGGAGCTAAGCTTTCCCCCAATATATGCAAAGCAATGGTTATGTGCATTTTTCCTAGAGATAAAAGATGATTCCTGGCTTTTGTCAAATTCTCAGAAGCCTTTATTATCTAAATTAAAGGTTAGGAACCTCTGCTCTTAATCTGGGTTTGAAATGTGGATTTGAGAAATTAAATGGAAAGAATATTTTAAAATTCCCAATCTGGGCGTAATTAAATTTTTTAAAACACGTTTCTCGTTTCCGTTCTGTCACTCATTTGCCAGAATGAATGTCATTGTGCAAATTCTGACAAACTCAGAGTTCTCTCTTGGTTACATACTAATTAGAAAGCAAGAATCTCAAAAGCATTTTGCTTTGAAAATGCTAACTTTTTAGAAACAAATCAGAAAATTCATTTCTCAAAAGTGTTTAACAGGTATGAATTGTGATTTCTGAGACAGTTTTGCCAAAGTACTCAAAATGTCAAGAAAAAGTGGTTCTTTGTATATGGAAGTGTTTATCTGTTTCTGCTTTTTCAGTTGCTACTAAATGGTATGTAGAAACTACTGGAGGCTGTTACCTTATTGGTTTAATTACAAGTAAGTTCTTATTTTTTTAAAAAAGGGTCGCAAGCAATATTTCAGGGAACATAATGTGTGCCCTTATCTAATTTTCTGTTTTGTCTGCGTGCACCGTTCGAGGATGTGAAGGACAGGTGTGGGCTTGCAGTATCCCAGGACCAAGTTTCCAGCAGGAGAGATGGAAAGGTAATATTAGCTGCTTTAGGTTAGCTCTGTGGGGGAAAATTTTTTTTTCTTGGGTAAATTTTCATTGAATAAATGGCAACATAACAAAACTTAAAACATCCATTCCAGTGTTTTATTGAAGGTCTCCTGTAGGGGAAACAATTGGGAATTCTTTTAGATATGAGAACATTTGAAATGAGATTAGGAACTGTCGAGGTGAGAGCATTTAGGGCCATGAGAGCATATATGGCCCCTGGTGAAAGGCTGTGGAGCACAGGATGGAACAGAATAGGTAGGACAATGTGGGAAGACTGCTGGCCTGGTCTAGGGCAGCCACGATGAAGGGCCAAAGCCGTGTGAGCTGGAGTGAGATCACCGCCTGTGAGCATGTGAAGAGCAAAGGCGTGGCCATGCAGCTGGTTGGCTGTACTCTGTAGGGGTTTTGTCAAATTGAGTAGCAGTGCCTACTAGCAGATTGCAGTGAAATCCTGGCCTTGGGAAAACTAACATGTGTCTGTCCCTCTCCCCGCACAGAAACCTTCACAGAGCTACTCGTGATTTTACTGGAAAGTCCTTCCTCTGGTCTTACTCAACAGCAACAAAAGAAATAGGTCTTGATTTAAACTACTTGGTTATACTTACCTTTGAAAGCATGTATGCTTAGAGCTCATCTGTTACCACCGTGGCTGGCAAGGCAGAGATGCTGGAGTGGCATCCACCAAAGCCAAGAGTCTGGCTTCCAGAGTGCTTTGCTTCCAGAAGGTGAACGAACGCTGGGGGCCGAACTGCAGATTTGGCTGGCAGCTGGGAATACGGTGCGTCCTTCCACGCCTTCTGTTCCAAAAGCATTTTTACATAAGCTGACTTCCACCAGGGGCTAAAAAGAGATCCCTCCAGAACTGAAAGAATATTGTTATTCCTTCCATATGGCACGGGTACTGTTATTCTAATATTACCCCAGTCTGAAAGCCCCAGCAGACATTTTCATTGCAATCAGATGCAATAAAACATGGAAATGAGTGTCTTCAGTCAAAGGGTGGGTTTCATGTTTTTCAAGAAGTGCAAATGGAGTCCAATAGCTCACTGGATGCATATGAAGATCTTGAGGGGAGGGGGAAGAAGCAGAAAATACTCAGCATTGGTGGTGGATTCTTGCTTTTTTTCTTTCGTCGTCCATGCAATCTTTTGTGTGATTGTATGTCGCTATGGGAAATTGGTGCATTTCTCACAGGTGGCCAAATTCATATGTTTTATAAAATGAATCACTCTAATAGCTTGTTAGATTCATATACAAATATTGGAATATAAGCAGACTTACACTTAGGACATGTTAGGCATCCTTTGTTAACGTTAACTAGAAAACTGAAAAGCACAGTAGTAATCACTATTTTAGCCACCACTTTGAATTAACTGTGTAGGTTATCTGTATTGTCTCTTTGAGGCCCTCCCCCCACCCCCCCCACCCCCCCTGCCATGCCTCAATCATTTTCCTCCCTTTGGCTTTTATTATGTCCATCTTTCTGTGTTCTCTGTGCTATAGCTTCAACTGTTACCTCTCAGCAATGTCTCTGAAAGAGAATTCTGCTGGGGAAATGTGGACCTCTCTCATTTAGAAATAGCTCCCTGATGTTTTGGTTTCAAAGGCAAAGACTTGAATTATTCTCCTCATGAGTTACGGGAACACTCTGCTCTCCTTTTCCCAACGTCAAACTGCCAGAATTTCCAAGTTGCGTCATGCTGAAAGCTGCATTCGTGGGTGATCCATATGTAATACTGAGAGACTGCACTTGTTTTGTGATTTGATAATGTGATTGTGAAAGCAACTGGGAAAAGGAGAAAGGCAAACTCAGGGCCAGAATGATGCTTGAAAAAAGTGTCAAAGGCTGCCGAAGTGCAAGAGGAAGAGGTGGGAAACCTCTCACAGGGAATCCAGGGAGCCCCCAAAGCATTTGTCTTTTACTGTCTATCTGTTCTCTACCAGAGTTTCTTTACCTTTACAATAATATGGACTTCCACAGGGTTATGTCATATGGATTTTATTTTTAAAATATGCCCTTCAGAGTAGACATAGTCCTTTAAAAGGTAGGAAGTTGCAAGGTGTCCAGTCCACAGAGCACCTCCAAGAAAAGCTTATATTCTTGGTCCTCTCTGAAGAACTGCTATGTAAGCTGAGGCTCAAAGAAGCCTTCTTGGATAATAGCTGCCACTCGTCAATATGGTTCGGAGCAAGCATCTTAATAGTCTTTCCATTTTTGCAGTGGTTCTAGTTTGTTAGCCTTTGCTCGCTAAGCCATTGGCCGTTACTCTCTGAGCAGAAGTTCAGTGCACTTTAGCCATCGATGAGTCCCCAGAGGTCACCTGTGTTGCATTCTGCGGTACAGGGAAGAAGCAGTCCTGCGGTGGTGGTGGTGAGCAGGAGTCTGGGACAGTTCTTCATTGACTGAAAGGAAACATACCAGTTAATACGCTGGAAACAGCTGAGTGCCATTGGTCATTTACTACTTACTCACCAGTGGTTATTGTCAAGCATTTCTACACTGGTGGCCCCAGCAGTTATGGAAGTCCATGTCTTCTGAGCCAGTCCTATTGCAGGAGCTCTCCTTACCTCCTCAACCACTCCAACAACATGTAAATGCTTATTTCTAAAGAATGATCCTGGCTATAGTAGATTACCATCGTAAAAAAATATATATTACATGCTAAAGTATATTTTATGTGTAGTAGATTAAGTATGTATTAAACTTATTAAGATCCACATCCTATATAATAAAAGGCTAATATGCAAATCGACTGAACAGTGGAACAACTGGTCGCTATGATGCACACTGACCACCAGGGGGCAGATGCTCAATGCAGGAACTGCCCCCTGGTGGAACAGGGGGAGCGCTGCTCAGCCACAGGCCCTGAGCTGGGTGCAGTGGCGGTGGTGGGAGCCTCTCCTGCCTCCACAGCAGCGCTAAGGATGTCCCGCATGGGGGGGGGGGGGGAGCAGGCCTAAGCTGGCAGTCAGACATCCCCCAAGGGCTCCCAGATTGTGACAGGGTGCAGGCTAGGCTGAGGGACACTCCCCCCACCCCGAGTGCACAAATTTCATGCACCAGGCCTCTAGTAATCAATAAACATTTACTAAGCAGGTCTCAGCCCAGAAGCTGGGGATATGGAAATGAGTAAGACAAGGTTTCTGTCCCTGCTCCCCTCACCCCACCCCAATTGCTTAAATGTGTTTTGGGCATTTATAGTCTTTTGACATGTCAAATTATTCTTCCATTTCCTTTTGGCAACTTTTACTGAAAGCTGACAGTTTCCAATTTTCACCACCTACACACTACTTAACTCCCTAAAATGTAACTTTAATTAAAGCTACTCTCACTAAAATATTAAAAACTTATCACCGATATCCTAATTGCTAAATCGAGTGGCACTTTCCAATCCTCAGTTTTCTTCCTCTGTAGCATTGGACACGAGCCATTCTCCATGCCCCGATCATTTTCCTCCTGTTGGCTTTGTTATGTCCATCTTCCTGTTTTCTCTGTTCTGTAGCTTCAACTCTTAACCTCTCAGCAATAAGAAATTTGCTCTGAGAGGTCTCTTGAGATTCCAACAAGTCTCCCTTGAGATCTTCCTGATAGATCAAAAAATTCCGTCTCTCTTCCTGACCATCACCAACACACACGAGTGAACCTGCTTTTTCTCTCTTAAAAGTTTTAGTTTTAGAATTGTAACTAAACAAATTATTCAAGCCAGAGACCAAGAGCTTATAATCACGTGGGAGATAATACATATCTATAGAATCAAACCTGAAGAGGTTCTTTTTGATCCCATGTCAAATCCAAGTAATTGATCCCTGCCAGGCAATATGCCCGGTACCCCAGGACACAGGGGTTCTCTGAGGCCTTCACTGCTTGTCTTCTTAGTCTGGAGAGGGGTCACATGCATTGGATGGTGACAGGCTCTAGGCTACATGAGCCTCAAGGTTTAATAGCTAATATTTCTTGAGCAGTTATTAGGTGCCAGACACTGTGAAGCCCCTTGCATACCTTATAAGTCAGCATTGTTGTTGTTTTTTTTACTTTACAGAGAAACAAATTGAGGCAGAGAGTAATCCAGTGAAGCAATTTGCCCAAGATCACAGAAACTGATGGACTCAGGATGAGATCCCAGACAATTTGACTCCACAGCCACTCAGTTACACTGTCTTTCCACATAGATTATTGCTAGTTCAAAGGTATTGCTTGAGATGGCCCCTGTTTATATTAAAAGCTCATTGGAATATGAGTAATTCCTTTCCTTTTACTCTTAATTACCAAAGGCTATACTGTATGGCCAGTGCTGTGAATGAGGAATTAGGATGCAAATCGTGACCTGAAAATGGGTGACCTGAATAATGGGAATGAAAGACCTCTAAGATATAGAGACACCAAGAGGAAGCTTATCCATCAACAATGAGTTATCTAGTAAATAAAGTGTATGTGCTGACACAATGCAGAGAGCAGAGAAAAAATTAGTTTTCTTCTAAAAGAGCTCGCAATTTGGCCATCATTGTATTTTGTGTGTCTACAAGGAGAGTGCAGAGAGAGATTAGACAGGTGAGGTTAAGCAGGTGGCCTTGAAAATCCCTGTTTGCAATTGTGAAAAATTCTACAAGTAACCACTTTTTCTCTTGGGGCCACAGGTGAAGAAATGTGATCTTTTTGACTCAGGGCTTTGTATTCATGCTTAGGAATGAATCACCATGATCAGTAATTATAATTACTCCTGTTACATAAAAAGGCTGATCAAATCCTCTTAAAGCTTTTGTAAAATTTTTACCATGTTGCAAATTCTCCTAGTTGTCTTTCATATTGGTGGTTGGTTTATTTGTCTGGGATAAAAGGATTCATTCATTCAACATATTTCTATTGAACACTTATTCCATGTTCAATACTCCAAGGGTAGTGATTGGCTGAGAGGGCCAGCTCTGGATTGGGCTGGCCAGGATTCAAATTCTGTCTCTACCACTTTTTAGGTGAATGACCTTAGACAATTTGCTTAATTATTACAAGATGATTTCAATAATATTTATTATTATAATGACACAAACACTTCCTTTTTGAGATTTATAAGCCAGCAGAGGTAATAATGACTAATAATAATTGTTAAGAACAGGCACTCTTAAGAATCACATATGTGTCACCTCACATAATCCGCACACCAATCCTACAGTTATTTCCTGCTATTATTTCTATTTTACAGATGAAGAAACAAGTTTCCAGAGGTTGAGTGACCATTATTACAGAACTAGAATTTGAAACCCGTTTAGTTTGACTTCATAGTCTGAGCTCTTAACAATTTCATTCTGCTAACTCTTAAATTATTCTGATTTTCCCAATACTTCTTTTCCATTAAGATTGCTGACTACTAAAACATATATATGAAGTTCTGTGAAAGATGTCTATCCACCCTGTACATTTTCAATACTTGAATTGTCTGTTTTAGAGTGTAAGTTGCAAAAAGCCAGAATCTGCTCACTTACCTGACCTTATTTTGGATCTAATGCCATACAAAAACTTTAAGGCATTCAATAGACATAGACACTTTTTAAAATAATAAGAATTTTGGGGCAATGTTGGATATTTTTTAGAGCAATTTGTTCTTGATCAGAATGATGGTATTTTGGGGACAAGGAGTGGCACTAGAAATGAAAGTTTAAGAATCTCAGGATTTGGGGAGAGAAGACAACCAGAAAAGAACTTCAGCTTGACAAGACATGAGATGAACATGGCATCTTTGATAAAGGGATTGACAATGGCAAGTTCAAGATTCAGACCTCTACCTCAAGAGCTACTCCTTAAGGCAGTTGACAGATTGAAGAGTACAGGATGTTAGAGAAATTTCTTTCTTCCTTTGGGAGAAAATTGATGTTCTCTACATACTAATTAAATTTATGTGCACCATTACCTCCCAAGTGCTGGCAGTGTAGGGATTAATGTTGAATAATTACTATACCTCCACATGCTTTCCATCATGTCTTAAAATGCCTCCCCTGTCTGACAAACTAGTATGCATGAGGCAGGCAAACTGATTTCCTGTTTCAGAATGCAGGAGTCGGGGGTCCTGTGAACACACCAGTTAATCTGTCACTGTCCCTTTCTTTACAGGAACAAAATAGGAATGATTACACTTGCCATAACCCTGGTTGGAAGATTAATGATGTGACATTTGACCATCTGTTTACAGTTTTAAGAGGGAGCTGCTAAATAGAGATATTTTATTTGGGGCCAAGTGATCTCATTTGTCCTCAAAATGGAGAGAAGGTGGTCCAGTCAGCTAGGTAGTCCTCTCTTAGCATCTTCCAGATGGCTCATTGGCAGGCCACTAGTAACAGAGCACTGAGTCATTAGTGCTCTTTCCAGCAATAAACTTCAGATGGGACCACCAGTACATTAAGTGACTGATGCACAGAGTTTTGTTAGCTCCCTTTACCTCCTCAGCACTCTGTATTCCTTATCTGTAGCCCAGAAGACCGGGCACACTTCAGTGAGAGCCCATGGAGAAGAACCACAGAAAAATGAAGGTTCATTACATCGCTGAGATGCCCCTTAGCTATTTAGAGGGTCCTATCTCTGGCGGGAGTGTTCAGCTTTAACTTTGAAGCAAGACTTAAGGAGAAAGGGCAGGTCATTCTTACGGCCCTTTGACTAGACATGTACAAGGCCAGAGGCAGAAGAATACAGATTTGCAACATCTCTCCTCCAATTTCTAATGATTTTGCCAGGTGCTTTTTGTGGTACTCCAGAACTGAGTTTGTTTTATTTCAATCCTGCAAGCCCATAGGAAAAATCTGTTCCAGTATCTAGGAAAATCCCTGGTATATGGTAGGTTCTCAAACATTGTTGAATGAATGAACAAATGAATGAATACATCTCTTCCTATCCAGAAGTATAATGCAAATTTGGAGCAAGCCTCAACGTTGGTGAAAGGGCTACCCAGAGAGCATTATCTCTCATCATGTGAGCTGACCTTGCTATCCCTTGGGTAGGTGCTATGTTGCAAAAACTGGAGACTTTGAGAGGGATGGGACAGACCCATAGTTTAGCAAGTCTAAAAGTCAAGGAAAGCTCAGTAGCATATCCGAATTTAGAATGAAAAAGAGAGACGAAAATGTGGAGAGACAACAGGTCTTTGGGGCCTTCTACTTGTTTCACTGAAATGCTTCAGAAACAGTTCCAATTTGATTGAGCTGCAAACTTAAGGTGATAATTTTTGCCTAAGACGTGGTTTCTAGACAACTTATATAGCAGGAATGTGTTGAAGACAGGGTGTCGTGGTGAGGTGATCACGGTGATATATATATGGAGCACTTCCTCTGGGTCTGGGCCTGGGCCTGGGAGCAGCACCCTGCCTGCATTTTCTCCTGCCTCAGCCCCCTGAGATGCCAGGCCACACGCCCAAGGGCAAGTTGACTTTCCAGGGCATTCTGAAGGAATGGGGTTGATATGTTTATATCTCATAATTATCTAAATAAGTTAAAATACTGAAGACCCATTTCAATTTTACAGAGTATAGGTATTTCCCCACAAATATCACCCAGGGATAAAGCTATAAAATCAAAATTCATCTTTTTTTGCAGAGTTTGTTCAAATACCAGCTGTCCTGCCAAATGCTGAATGATCTGACCTATAATAACTGATAAGTAGAGGCCAGTAAGAGACTTTGGAACCCACGTGATTATCTTGTCCTGCTGTTTGCCTCATTTAATGCTTGATATATTTTGGAGATACTAAAAATTTTATGTCGCCAAAGAGGCAGCCAGAGATGACACTTGGAAGTGACATGAGCATCCAAGTCCCTGACTGTGATATTGGCATCCTATTACTGCTCCACAGGGGGCTCCATGGCAGTGGGCGCCTGGCATGCTTGTGACCGACAGTGACCATTGCAACAGCTTGAAAAGACCTTCAAAGGGGGAATGTTTGCAGTGGCCAGGCATTAAACCTACTTGGAAGACTCTGAAGGTCGCTGTAATTAGGAGCTTGGGGGTTTCCAATTTTCCTTTTTCAGAGGCTGTTTTCCAGGGCTCAGTGGTGTGAATGGCGGGTGGCAGAACATCCAGAAGACTGGTCTTGGGGCAGTAGAGGATAAACTGACTTAATAAAGAAAGGAATTTATCACACGAATGCTGTGAGCAAGGCGGACTACAGCTGGGCCACTCAACAAGAGAGCTGTTCATTAAAATGAGACACAAAAAATGAAAGGCTAGGGGGATATTTGAGTACATGATGATCGGAAACTTATGATTCTATAATGTACTCTCTGTCCTCTAGGATTTTTTATGTTCTAAATCTCATAAAAATAAATATCCCCAGTTGCACTTCTATTTGGTTTTAGATCATATGTGATCACATTCAAGATTCTGAACATCTTTTATATAATAATATCCATGAATGCATTGCTTGGACTTGGTAAGTTTTTGTGGAAGAGAAAGGGTTTTAAGTATTTTTTTTAGTACTTTAATACAATACCATCTAACGTAAGAAATATTACTGGTTTTTGTTGGTCTTGCTAAGATAGCTATTAACCTGTATGATGATAATCTGTTGTTTGCTGGGTGCACTGTTGGCACACAGTCTCTCAAGTTACAGTCCAGCTTCATTAATTTCAGTTACAGCAGAATAAACAGTCTCAATCCAGGACCCAACTGCCCACATCTAAATCACTTTAAGCTTCCTGAGGGTGTTTTGTTTGTTTAATTGGTTGGTTGGTTGGTTTTGGGGTTTGTTTTTATTTTTACCTTATGTCTACAGCCTCATGGAAAGTTTACTTACACCAAGCCATCAAATATCTATTAGGGCTTGACATTTGGCCAAGCACCACAGTGCTGGGCAGTGGCTGAGAAAGAGATGTGTGTGCACACTCACAGGCACGTATACGTATGTCTGTCAGGTAGAGAAAGCAGAGCATGAAAAACGTCTTAATGTTTGTGAATCAATTGCCCTGAGAGACAGAGACAACCAATCACACATGAAAATTGCTGAGTCACAGTGTGACTGCCTGTGAGAGGCTGCCGTTAAGGGGTCCCCACAGCGGGCCTTCAGAGCCTGGCGCACGATCCCCACATCAAACTTGGCCACATTCACCAGTGAAGATATCCTGAGGGAGCACTTCTTAAGTACTTACAAATCGAAGAGATGTGTTGCTCCAGCCTCCCAGAAAACACTGGCCTTGCATTGGCCTGTTCCAAAGGTGTGCAATGAGGAAGGACTTCCCACCCCTGCCTGCGTGGCTCACACTTACCCTCCATCAGTTTGACCCTGAAGTAGGCAATGAGAAGGAGCAGCAGCAATGTCACCGGCAGGAAGATCCCCAAGAGCAGGAACCAGCCCGGGAGCTCTCGCAGGAATGCCTGCAGCACAGGGCTCATTGCCAGTCACACAGACCCTGCTGGGCCAGTGGGTTGGCGCTGGGGACGAGGGCAGCGTGGCTCAGTCAGCACTTGTTTTCTTCTGGGAATCGGCCTTTGCTCAGCACATCTCGGTGGAACTTTTTGTGGACTTTGCTCTATTTAAATGGCCCCATGAATTCTGAGAGGATTGCTGGCAGGTTACTCTGTAACTCAGCTGCACAGGGCAGAGGAATTCAAAGGTGATTCTCCCACACCATTCCGGAGAGGAGGGTTTATCCGCCAGGTTGGAGATACCAGGAGGCTTAGATTTCTTTGTATTCAGTTTATCTGGAATGAAAAGTACCTGACTTCAAGCAAACCGCGCACACACACACACACATTCAATTTATATATTCCCTGACATAGGAAGAATTTTCTAAATTTTAGAGCTAGAAATGACTTAGTAACCATGCTAATATACCTATGAACTTTTGTAAGTTCCTTTTTACAATAGTTGACACAAATCTCAATGAAGGAGAAACAAACTTCTTTCCATATGTAAAAATCTTAGTATGTCTTGCTCTGAATGCTTTTCTGAGAGGTGCATTCATTTATTCAACAGACGTATAATTCTACTAGAATCCAACCACTGGACTAGATGCTGGGTGTGCAAAGCAGAGTAAGTCATGGTCCCGTCCTCTGAGAGTGGAGATAGGCATAGAGATAATGGGTACAACTGATAATGATGGAAGGGATGGTAATCTGGCCCCTCCTCCTCCTCCCTTTGATCCAGGAGTGTTTGCTTCCTGCCCTAGGAGCTTGAGCTCTCAGCTGCCTTCTGCTCATACATTCCTGTGGCCAACCATTAGCAGCAGAAGGTGGGCCCTAAACGATAGTGATGTGGGCTGTGTGGTAACCACAAAGTTTCTGGTTAAAGAAAAGGTAATGAACTATGTTGGCATTGACTTGCTGACTGAGTCAAGTTGGCATGGACTGCTTTAGTGAACATTTTTCAAAGATGCCAATCTACTAAGTGAAAACTAACTCAAGAATTGCTTTCACATTGAAAGGATCTGTTGGTGAAATTGTAACATTTTGGTGGAACCCACCTTCTTGGGTTCATGCCTCTTCGCAGGTTCTAACCCTGTCTCCCACCTCCACTTGGCAGCTGCGTTGGAGAGTGGCTGGCAGGCTATCATGAGCGTGCTGCTGTCAGTGCCTCCTGGATTCTGTCATCAGGGATTTTGCATGGTCATGCTGATGTGGGCTCCCTAATTTATAAAATAGTAAGAATGGGTCTTGAAAATGCTTGGCTGGCATTCCCAAGCAGTAAATAATAGTAAACAGCTTCCTCTCAGAAGAGAGACATCTTAATTTCAGAAAGAGGCATTTAGAGTCCCGAAGATTAAGTCAGCATGCACACTTTATTTACTTCTCCCACTCCACAAGCTCCTGAGTGTGTTGCTGCTATCCCCTAGTGTGCCTTCCAATGAGATGGCTCTCTGGTGCTCTTTCAGCTGGAACAGGATGCTAATTTGTAAAGTGTCAATCTGCTCATTTGAACAGGTGACATTGCCAGGGAGATGCTAGGCAGCTGTTAGGCAGACTGTCATGTTCTTTCTGTTTTATCCCATTCAGCAAGCCTTCATCGAATGCCTGGACAAAGGTAAGTGATGAGAGAGGAACATGCAAATACATATATACATGACAATAATGTAAGCTCCCAGACTGGCATATCGGCAAATGCAATGGAAGCACTGAAAAGAGACTGATTAATTCCAGTTAGGGAACTGGGCCAAGTTCATTAAAAATGGAATTTGAGCTGAGTCTTTGAACACACATGTGACAGTGGGGCCAGGCAGGGCTTATGGAGGACAGGGAAGAATTGAGAGTGGCTACATGACACGGGACTCGGGCCACAGAGTGTCTTCAGGGGTGGAAAAGTGGGGTGGCATCAAAGCTTACAGCCTTTTGAATGCCCTACGGAGGATTATACTATTTGGACACGGGGAACTAAACAATGCTCTTTGGTCATGGAAGTGCATGATCTGACCTGGTTCAGGAAGTACTTAGGTAGCTCTTGAGAAAATGAACTGAAGAGAGATCAGAGTAGGTTGTCTCAACATGGTTTCAAGATGGAATGAGACCTAGGTGGGGGATGGCAAAGGGAAGGGGAAGAAGGGGACAAGCAGTCTGCGGAGATGACATGAACAGTCTTTGGTGAATAATTATACCAAGTTGGTAGATGGCGCCAAGGATTCTAGCAATCATTGAGCATTCACTATGTATCAGACACTTTGTGTTTATCATCTTATTTAATTTTCACAGTAATCTTATGAGAAAGAGACTCATTATTGCAGGCAAAGAAGCAAGGCACCGAGAGAGTAACGCAAGACATATTTACTAAGTCACAAAGCTAGGATTCAAACACAGAGCTCATGCTCTCAGCCGGTGTGCTGTGTCTGGCTTGGGTGCCTGTAGATCGTGCTACAAACCTGAACCCAAGCTGGACAGTGGGCTTGGGTGGGGGAAGATTTATAGTATTGCCTCATGAAATTACAGGTGATGCAGAGATGTTCAAGGGAAACCTGGTGGAAATACAGAGTTCAGAAGAGAAGGCTGGTTTGTAGTATAGATTTGGGAGTTGTTAGTGTATATGCGGCGGCTGGAGTCAATGGGGTGGAGAGATTGCTCAGGAGGAGTACATGAGCATAAGTGAGAAACCAGCTGTAGACCCTAAAGAGTGCTCTCACTTAAACATAGGAGGAAGGATAAGCATCAAGGAAGAAAACCAAAAAGGAAGCTCTGACAGATGGTTGGAGAAACTCAAAAGGAAATAATGTTAGAAAAGGTGGTGGCAAAAGAAAGTTCCAAGAAGGGTAGGGTGGTAAGTGGTATCGTTGACTAGATCTGAGGTAATTCTGAGCCACATGGAGAGTTTCAAGAAAGCATAATCTTTGAAGTGGGCTTAAATGTTTCCTTTCTTCTCCATTCCTCCTCTGCCCCCTCCTTTCTTTCTTCTTAAAAGGGGCTTTTGTGGTATAATTGACATGATAAGCTCTACAATTTGATACTTTTTGACATCTGTATATATGCCCATGAACTAATCACCTCAATCAAGTGATGAATGTACCCATCACATAAAAGTTCGCTGGTGTCCCTTTTCTATTTCTGTCTCCCACCCCTCCTCTCCGTCAGTCCTCAGTCAACCACATCTCTGTTACTATATATCATTTGCATTTTGTAAAATTTTATGTGAATAGAGTCAGATAGTATGTCACTTTTTTGTCTAGTTTCTTTCACTCTGCATAATTATTTTGGAATTCATCCATATGGTTGTGTGTATCAAAATGCCATTGCTTTATAATGGAATAGCAAGCATTTCATAGTATTAACAGCTGTTTACCTATTTACCTGTTGATCAACATTTGCGTTATTTCTCATATAGGCTACTACAAATAAAGTGCCCTGGACATTCCTGTATAATTCTTTATACGGACATGTTCTCTCTGGCTGGATCATAAGGTAGGTAAGTGTGTGTTTAATTTTTTAAAGAATTTGTCAGACTGTTTTCTAAACTAATTATACCACTTTATATCTGCACCAGCAGTGTTATGAGGATTCTAGTTCCCTTACACATTCAATAACACTTGGAATAGTCAGTCATTTTATATTAGCCACGCCAATGATATGTAGTAGTATCTCATTGTGGTTTTAGGATGAATTTCCCTGAAGATATTGAATATCTTTTCATGTGCTTGTTTACCATTTTGTGTATCTTATTTGGTGAAGTATCTGTTCAACATTTTTGACCATTAAAAAAATTGGGTTGTTTTCTTTTTGAGTTTTGAGAGTTCTTCATATATTCTAGATAAAAGTCAAGTATCAGATATATGATTTGAAAGAATTCTTTTCCAGTCTTAGTTTTGTTTTATATTCTCTTAACAATGTCTCTTAAAGTACAGAGGTTTTTCGTTTTAATGAAGGCCAATGAACCAATTTCTTCTATGGATTGTGCTTTTCATGTCTAAGAAATCTTTGTCCAACTCAAGGCCATAAAGACTTTCTCTTGTGTTTTCCTCCGGAAGTTTTATAGTTATAGCTTTTATAATTAGGTCTATGAGCTATTGTGAATTAATTTTTTTGTACATGGTGACAGATATGAGTTAGAGAACTTTATGTATTTCTTTTTGCTGATGGATATTTGATTGTTCTAGCACTATTTGTTCAAAAGACTATCCTTGCTCCTGAATTGCCTTTGCACCTTGTCAAAAATCAGAAGTCCAATTATATGTGGGTGTATTTCTGCATTTCTTGTTCTGCTCCATTGATCCAATTGTTAATCTTTGCACCAGTACCATTCTGTCTTGATTACTGTAGCTTTAAAATAAGTCTTGAAATTGGGCATTGTTAGTCCCCAACTTTGTTTTTATTTCAAAGTTGTTTTAGTTAGTATAGATCGTTTTCATTTTCATATGAGCTTTAGAATTAGCTTACCAATTTTTATAAAAAAGCCTGCTGGGACTTTGATTAGTTTTGCATTGACTAGAGAGATGAGAGAATGAATATGAGGAGAGAATTGATATTTAACAATATTGACCCATGAACATGACATATGCTTCCATTGTACTTGGGTCTTCGTTACCTTTTCACAACAATATTTTGAGCACTTACTATGTACCAGACACTATATAAATACACTTTGTGTTTATCATCTTATTTAGACTGGTCTTGAACATTTTTTGTCAGCTTTACCCCTAAATATTTTCATATCTTATGCGATTGCAAAGGGTTTTGCTTATTGCTAGTATTAAAGGTTTTCTTAATTTATGAAAAAATACTGCAGCCCTGGGAATTTTTAGAAGATTAAATATCAGAATTTATTAAAACATCCTCTAGAGCTTGAGAAATTTTATCTGTAAAGGCTCTTATCCCAATCCAAAGTGAGTGCTTGGGGTTATGCTTTGTAAGCATAGCAGCTCTGGAAAGATGGGTGTTTGAACACTGGTAATCTGTCTATTGAAGTTACTGAAATTTAGGGTTGAGTTCCACAAAGAGTGCGTAATTTGCTACTGTAATGGCAGCAAATTCTTTGCCTGGTTCTTTACCATGTGGTGGGAATAATCAAGAATATCATTGGAAAATATACATCTATGAAAATAGTGGGACATATTACATTGGGGATTAAAATCCCCTGGTTAATTTCCTTAATAGTGAATGCTCCCATTGTTGATTTACATAACGATTTAAGGCACAAGTAATTGCAGATATTAATATCTGGGAGTAAAATTCTTAAGGTATTACTCTCACACCACCTATTATGTACTCCTGTGACAGCTGGGTAAAAGCCTTTCTTAGATAATCGTGATCCATTGATGATAATGCCAAACCCACTAGGCCTCTGATCTGGATTCTGCATTCATCTGACTGAACCATAAAGAATGACTCATTCCAATGACATGACGCAGAACAATGAAAGGTCTGAAGTCCATTAGTGGAAAATGCCAAAGTGCCATTGACTGATATCTGTAATTTCAGATTGTGCTCAGCTATAAAACCAATAGAAAAGTGAAAGACAAACAAAACTAATGAATTTCAAATAAAGTGCTTTGACTTCATTCTACTGGTGGTGTTTTGCTGAAACTAAGCTTCCCTCACAATGTAAATGTAGGTCTGATGGACTGGTGTGAACCTTTTGAGTAGGAAAGCCCATATTCTTCTGCTTCTTGTTCACTGTCCCTCTGAGCTTGGCTCACTAGTGCATCTCAACTGAAGTAGTATCACTTGGCCCCAGTTTTACAATCAACACAAAAATGGGGACTCTGAAATCATGTGGCAATGGTGGGCTATAAGGTGCTCATTCAATAAAATTATGATCACAGAAGTGACAATAAAGAATTTAGATTCTTTGTGAACTTTGGGGAAATGTCCACCAGCTTTCATTTATTCATATCTGCAGAGAAGAAATATTTATTGAGGCTTAACACATGCCCTGGGTGCTCTGATTAGTGGGCTATGAACATATCTGTGCGTAAGGCAAAGTCCCTGTCTTTGTGAAACTTATACATCAGTGGGGTAGATAGATAATGTGCAATAGTAGATAATAGTTATCAAGTGCATGTATTGTTCCAGGTAGTAGCATGAGAACTTCATATGCTCCATCTTATTTCAGTCTTGTACCAATGCCTTTGAAGTAAGTACCATTTCTATCATCACCATTTTGTAAATGGAAAAATTCATGGAACTTTCTTAACTCATCAAGGATCACACTGGGGAAGAGCGAGGGTTTGAACACAGAGCCCAAATACTTACCCACTGTACCCTACTGCCTCTCAACATCCTAGAGATATACATGTATAAGGTTAAGTATTGATTATCTCTCTACAGAAAAATGAAGAAAATAATAGAAAATGCTAACGTTAGGGGGGGTGGTCAGGAAAGGTGTATTGGCCTACGAGGGTGGCCATAACAAAATACCACAGACTGTGGGCTTACACAACAGACATGTATTTTCTCACAGTTCACAGAAGCTCCAGAATTAAAAAAATTAGTTTGCTATCTTTTAAATTTGTTATCTTTTCTCAGTCTATATAAATATCCACTTTCATACAGAATTTTGTTTGCAATTTTGAATTCTTTTCTCTGAAATAGTCCCCCTCTCCTCCAAATGTATACCTTTCAGACCTACAAAGCCTGGATCTGCTGCTGGGTAAGAATAGAAATTTAAGGAAGAGTAAAGCCTGAGAGAGTAAAGAGTAAAGCCCAGAGCAGCGTGCAGGCCATTCTGTGACGTCTAAGTTCTCCAATTTCTGCTTCTTGCAATGATCTCGGGTGGGTACTGACCCCTTTCTCATTGGTATCTCTGGCTGTTTGGAGGCCCTGGAAGGCATTTTTAATTTAGTGGGCCCTCCAGAGGGGTGTTCACCACAGATGGCCACGTTCAATATTAAAGGCGAATTGGGGGGGGGGGGGGGAGGCGGCGGCGTGTGATGCCAAGGCGGTGAGTGAAGCCACAGACTCTGCAGTATGGCAGGGATGAGCTTTCTGTGAGAAACTTCAGCTAAATATCAGCAATTGATTTTATTCTGTTTAAATTGGGTATCAACCTTTTTCTGCAATCGAGTATTCTTCCTAAATATATGTCACAGAGAGATAATCTAATGTAATACCATTAGCCAGACTTATAGCTGACCTTTGAAATATATTGCAGAATTCTCTTTTAAAATACCACAATTTTATTTCTATTTCCCTTTAGAAAAAAAAAAATCCTTGTGATTTTCACAATATCCAAACAGTAAATCCATTGTGCTCACGTAGGCCTGAGTGTTTGCAGATAACTGACACGTCTGACTATGGCTTTGCACCAGGCCCACGTTCTTTCATTAGCACAGTCAGTATAACGTGCAGGCCTGTATTAATCACGAGGGGTAACCTCTTTACCAGGACATTACTAGAACCTTTTGCCAAGGTAGTAACAGGAAAATGCAAGCTGTTTGTAGAAAGAATAGGAAATCATTTGCACGGCTCCTGGAGGCAACAGGGAGATTAATGCATGTTGTCAGTTCCACAGGTTTAATTTGACTTGCACTAAAATAGCATCAATACACATCGCCCCTTGCCATTCATTTCTCGTGAAGGCTGATTAATTTACTCTCATTTCACCCTGAATGCTGGCATGCGGTAATGAGTTGCAGCCATCTGGCAGTCCTATTTTATCTTGCCCACTACCCCTAAAAAAAGCAGAGATGGGGACATTCTCTTCATGGGCATCTGTCCAGCTGCTCAGAGCTCCCAGCCCTCCTCTGGGGGAACAGGACAGATATCCTTCCAGACGGTGAATTCCTGAACGGGCACACAGCGTTTGTGTTGGAGATGGTGAGCAAAAAGCAACAGCACGGATGGAACAGGAGAGCATTATGCTAAGCCCATGGTCGGCAAACTGCGGCTCGCGAGCCACATGCGGCTCTTTGGCCCCTTGAGTCTGGCTCTTCCACAAAATACCACGGCCTGGGCGAGTCTATTTTGAAAAAGTGGTGTTAGAAGAAGTTTAAGCTTAAAAAATTTGGCTCTCAAAAGAAATTTCAATCATTGTGCTGTTGATATTTGGCTCAGTTGACTAATGAGTTTGCCGACCACTGTGCTAAGAGAAATAAGCCAGTCAGAGAAAGATAAATATCACATGATCTCACTCCTTTGTGGAATATAATGAACAACATAAACTGATGAACAAAAATAAAACCAGAGACATAGAAGCATCAAACAGACTCTCCAACCTATGAGGGAAGGCGGGGGGTGAGAGGGTGTGAGATCAACCAAAGGACTTGTATGCATGCATATGAGCATAACCAATAGACACAGACAGTAGGAGGGTGAGGGCCTGTGCTGGGGGGTGGGAGCAGCTGGGGAGAGGTCAATGGGGGGGAAAAGGAGACTCATGTAATACTTTAAATAATAAAGAATTTAAATTTAAAAAAAAGAAAGAAAATTTTAAATGGTAGAAAAATAAAATAAAAATAAATTAAAGAAAAGCCTCCTGATTTCAGAATTGGGAGGGTTGGAGCCTGTATGTCAGCGTTAACAGTTATACTATGTACAAAGAGAATTGTGAAGTACAGCTACTGCTATAAAGTCGTATTTTTATAGATAACATAATAATACAAAGTACACAGAGATAAGGCTCTTTATAGACATATAAAGCAAGACTATTTATACTGTCTTAACTCCTGAAACCATCTGGTCTCAATAATTGCTTCCAAGTATAATTTTTTTCTTACCATGATATTTTCAGAGTAATCAGACATATTACCTCATTATGGGCAAAGAACAATAAATAAGACTGATATAAAATTTCATTTTTTTCAAGGATACCATCAGTGCCCCCCAAAATTGTTCATGTGCCGCTTTCCAATCATCCCACCCCCAGCACCAGGCAACCTCTGATATTCTTTCTGTCAAGGTAGATTAAATTGACCTTTTCTAGAGTTTCATAGAAATGAAATCCTACAGTTTGTATGTGTTTGTGTCTGACTTTTTTCTTAGCATAATCCATCCGTGCTGTTGCATTTTTCAATAATTAATTCCTCTCTATTGGTGAGTAGTATTTCACTCCATACCCACTTGAATCACTATAGATATGCCATAATTTGTTTTCTATTCACCTGTGGATAAGCATTTGATTTCCACATTTTATCTATTATGGATAAATTTGTGTGTAAGTCTTTGCGTGGACACATTTTCATTTCTCTTGAGTAAATACTTAGCTATAGCATTATTGAGGCTTGTGGTTAATGCATGTTGAACTTTATAGGAAACTATCAAACAACCTTCCAAAATGATTATACCATGTGACAATCTCACTAGCGATGTATGAGGAGCATCCCAGTTGTTCCCCATTCTCACCAATACTTGGCATTATCATCTTCTAGAAATTTTATCCATGCTTGTGGGTATGTAGCTTTACAGTAAGTCTTGAAATCAGGAAGTGCAAGTCATCCAACTTTGGGTTGTTTGCCTCTTCTAAGTCCTTTTTCCCAAATAACTTTAGAATCAGATTACATTTAAAACAGTCTGCTGGGATTTTGATTTGGATTGTGTTGAATGCATAGATCAATTTGAAGCTGATAACAATCTTAATAACATTGAATCTTCCAATTTGTAAATATGGTCTACATTTCCACTCATTTAGGCATTTTTAATGTTCTCTTAGTAATCTTTTGCAGTTCTCAGAATACAGGTTTGCACATATGTTGTTTAATTTATTTCTAAGTATTTCATGTTTTTGATGTTATTATAAAGGGAATTTTTTTAACAAACTAAAAGGAAATAAAAGGTAGAAAAGGATGTTTCCCTCCTATAACCTACAGATTAAGGCCGGGTGAGGGGACCTATGAGATAGGAGCCAGGACATCTTTGGTGGATGTCTTCCATGAGGATTGGCGAAGGCACAAAGGAAACACCACATCTGCCAAGTGGATGGACATGCACACACTTAGCTTCTGGCCACAGAGAGAGGCCGAGTCCGCCAGCTGTCAGTGAGGGCGAGTCCAGGACAATGCCAGCAAGGGCGGAGTCTGAGGAAGACAGGCCAACACGTTGAGTCCCTCTGCGAACTAATTACTCTGAAATCTAAAACTTCTCACCAACCTGGAAGTTTAATTTTGGTAGGATAAGTGTATTGCTTATCCAGCGACCACGTACTTGATTACTTTGGAGCCACTTCTCAAACAGCACGCAGGGAAGGAAATGAAAGCCTAACATTTATTGACTATCTCCTTTGCTCTTCAGTGTGTTAGATGCTCTCGCAAACATTGTCTCATTGAAAACAATCTTTAAATGGTTCTATTTAATTTAAAGAGGAGGATGTTGTAATTGGCAGAAAGGAGGGTTGAATGTTTCTGTTACAGAGTTTGCTGGTTTGCTGGAAGTAATGGATTTCGTTTAGGCTTGACTGTGGTTTTTTTAGGTGGAAATCACGGAGAATGAATGTTGGTATTAAATGAAAGCCTCATTCATTAGCGCACGTGTTCTTTTATTTTTCCACCCACTGGTCCCGGTTCTATTTTATTTCCCCCTGGTGAGTTTCTTAATCTGCTTTGCCCCTTCCTTCGTTATTTTTGGGTAGCGGCATGTATTGGTGACCTGCTGTTTCCCCAGCCCTTAGACCTCACTTATTGCCCGGTGCTCTCCTCCAATCAGGGTCTCATCAGAGGCACACACTGCTCTCTGGGATCTTATTTAATGCGCTACAATCAAGGGCTTTCAGACAGACCTGTTCTGCAATTATTTTTGTGTATTTTTTTCTTTTGTTTTTTAAAGGGGAAATATCTTGACAGAAAAATAGGAGCCTCTGCCTAATCCTCTCTCCTGGTTTATTATTCTTATTAAAACTGACTGTGGGCAAACATATCCTCTGGAGGGTTGAGTGAACAATGAAGGGAAGAATATTATGCTTGCTGTTGTGATTGTTTTAATTGAGGAAATAGAATAAGGTGCTGCTCATTCTCACAGGTGATGGAGGGCCTGGCCTCTAGGAGCCCACAACCCAAGAAGTGCTCATCTGGGCCTTGGAACTTGGCAGGTGCTGCAGGGCCTGCTCTGGACCGCCAACGGCTGACTGTGTAGACCTTACATGCAGAGTCCCAGGGCAAAGTCATCTCTTTAAACTTTGAGATCTTGAAAACCCTAGGAATATTAGGAGATTATTTAAAATACTCACCTCTAGTTCTTTGTTGAGGACAATCTGCCTTCTCTCTGTCTCTCTCTGTCTCTGTCTCTCTCTGTCTCTGTCTCTGTCTCTGTCTCTCTCTTTTATTTATTTATTTTTACATTTAGATCTGGTGTTTTCAGGCTCCAAAGATGAGGTCTCTGTTCTTGAGGAGCAGACAAGCAATTTCAATACAAAATATTAAAAAGGTTTTGCACAAACTACAGTAGGGAGGAGTGTACCAATCATGCCTTTTTTTTTCTTTCTTTCTTTCTTTTTTTCTCTAAGTCTGAGGCTTTGACACCTTGGGGCCTGGAAAGACTGCTGTTCCCAGAGCTAGCTGGTTCCTGGAGACAGTAAGCAACTCGCCCACCAGGGAGCACACCTTTCACATGCAGACTAACCAGTCCCACACAGCCCACCACCTCTCCTACTGGCTGTTCACCCTCAGGACCAACATTCCTCCACCCTAATCAGTCCAGTGACAGGTACCAGACTATAAGAGACAGCCCCTCCCCCAGAGCCTGCTGAAATTATTCAGACCAAGCAATCCTAAATCGGCTTTCCTTGCCTTGTCTTGCTTTTCCAGCAGAAACCACGATAAAGGCTCTTGCCCACATACTCCCCTCACTCCCTCTGCTTCCCGACTGACCCCGGTGCTGCCCAGTGTCGCACCAGCTGTCTCCTCTTGGGAACTCTGATTAACAGCCTATCTTTTCAATGCAGCCCTCTCCTGATCTATTGGCTTCGCTGGAGTAATAATAAAACATGCATTTTAAAACAAGGGGCTACACTGGTCTGGAAGTTTGGAGAAGGCTTTTCCAAGGAAATCCAGGGTTTGGAAGGACTTCGAGTTTGAAAGGACCTCGAGGTGACTGTGATGTTACAATGGAGATGTGGGAGAGGAGGAAGGAGGGGGTCTTAGGTGGTGAAACGGCCCCTATGAAAGCCGAAGTGTTGTGCGTTCAGGGACCAGTGAGTACACAGGATGGTGTGGGGTGGGATAAGGATGGAGAGATTGGTTGTGTTGGATCGCTCAGGGCTTGTGGGGCCTGCTAAGGAACTGGATTTTGTCCTATCTGTTTGAGGAGGCAGCAGCTGTTCTAATCGTGGTAGCAGCATGAGCAGGTATGTGTTATGGAAAGATAAAGCTGGCAGCTGAATGGAAGGTGACTGAGCAGAGAAAAGATTGGAGCTGAAGCGGCTAGTTCAAGGCTGTCTCAGAAGTTCAGTTATAAATGTGAAAACAGGGATCAATGAAAGTTAAAGATGAGACAGGCTATTAGGAATAGATTCAGGAGTAGCAATTAAATCTCCGTACTCTTTCATATGCTGTCTGCTGCCACATTAAACTCCCTGGCTTCAGAAAAGGCTTCCCCTCAAAAAAGAAAGTGAGTAAAAGTACCTGTAAGGCTATTGCTAATTACTTTAGTGCCGTCTAATTGTTTCTCTACATGTCTCCTATTGAGTTTGGCAATTCAGGACAACCAGTAACGCGAGTAAAGTGAATTAGAAAGGTTGGTATATTAGAATCCAAGAGGGAAAAAAAAAAGCTTGCATCTTGATCATCTGAACTCATATAAGACTACTAGGGAGAAAAAAACAAGATGGCGGCATAGGTTAAACACCTAACCTGCAGCCGGGCACAACAATTTCAAAAATACAACTAGAGGTCAGAACGGACATCGTCCAGAACCACAGGAGAGCTGGCGGACTGAAATGCCCACAGCTGGGGGGAAGGAGAAGGCCACGGGGACAGTCGGGGAAGCCGTAAAAGCCTGAGGTATGGAGAAACGGGCGGAGACACGAGCACACGCGCCTGCGGGGAGGATGGAACCGGAGAGGAGGGGGCGGCTGATGACCTGGCCGGAGTTCACTGGCAGGAAGGAGATAAAGGCTCTGGAGTGTGCTGAGCACCGGCTCCGATTGCACTGAACCCCACTCCGGGCGAAACCCTGGGAAACTCACTCACTTTCGCAACTCCGCCGCCCCCGCAGGCCGCCCGGCCCGGGACGCTGGGGACGCCGCCGCAGCGGCGGCGCCCGGAGCCCGGCGGCCTCCCAGCACCCATCTCCGCCGCGCAGCCCCCGCGCGCCTGGTCCCGCGGGCCGCGCGCCCCGCACACCGGACGGAGGCCCGGGCGCCCTCTCCGTGCACTTCCCGGCGGCGCTAGACTTCAGTAGAGTTGACTGAATTCAAGGGATTAAAAAGTATAAATTGGGGGGACGCCGCGGTGGCGACGTCCGGAACACGGTGATGGCGGTGCCTGGAGCTCGGCGGCCGCCCAGCGCCCGTCCCAGCCGCGCAGCCCTCGCATGCCTGGTTCCGCGGGACGCGCGCACTGCGCACCGGACGGAGGCCCGGGCGCCCTTTCCGTGCACCTCCCGGCGGCGCTAGACTTCAGTAGAGTTGACTGAAATGAAGGGATTAAGAAGTATAAATTGAGAAGTTTGAAAAAGATGGCGGCGGAGGTTAAAGGCTGTTCTGTTGCCTCGCACCCAGCGAAATCGGAGGGGATGAGGTGTGGAGGTGCGTGGGTCTGGCTGGTGGCGGGGGAAAGGGGCTTTTGTTCCAAACCTAAGGGAGATTAGCTCTCCATCACCCTGAAACCCATCTTCTGGCGAACCCCGGGAGACCCAGATGCCTGCGGGGAGAGGCGGGACTCTTGCGGAGGTGCGCCCAGCAATCAGTGTTTGCTGCGCTGGAGTGCGGAACGAGGGGACTTAGATACGTGGAAGGCAGAAGGACCAGACTCACAGGCATTGCGGCTCGCCGCACCATGGCCTGTTGGCGCCCTGAGACCCCGCCCCGCCCTGGGACCCGCCCCGCACGTTTTGAAGACCCGCCCTGCAAGTCTTGCAGGCACACCTGCGCCCCAAGCGACGGCTTATGCATGTGGGTGGCCTGCCCTCTGGCAGCGGACCAGATGATCTGCTGTTCTAGTCGGACTGCTCCAGGGCCACTCAGACAGGAGGAAGAAACTACAGTTTTTGCTGTAATCCTTGCTGAGTGCCTAAGGCAGTAGCTGATCTACACCCCATTGGAGACCCAGAAACGAGGGCATCTAGTGGTCTGTGGGAGATGACACCAGATTTCAACCACGTGCATAAGGGACACATTCAACGGGAATATTCAGTGAGCGCCAAAGCTTTGCTGCACCAAGACCCGGCCCATAAACGTGTCTCCTGCACAGCAACTCTTCCTTTATAGACAAAGAGAGCCCCCCCAGTGACACCAACAACAATCAAGACTTAACTATACAAAGGAGGACCAAGATGGAGGCATAGGGCGGAAGCCTGATTGTTGCCTTCCACAACAACTTTGAGACTACGACAAGAGAGCAGAGCAGACACCATCCAAGACCACCATAGGGCTGGCTGAGTAGATGCTCTACAACTAGAATAAAAGAGGGGTATGTGGGATGATGCTGATGCCGGTGACCCAAAGACCACACTTTAAGAACTACAGCTCAGGCGACACAAAAGAACTATGGCTCAGGCGATACAACAGCGGCCTGGAACGTGCTCGGCGCAGTTCCCCCGGCGGTCTCCGGCTGAGGGGACGGCTCCACTGGCAGCCAAGCACGGACAGACGAGCCCCTATGAGACATGGGGTGGGAGACTCCGCGCTTGCTGACCTCTGAGTCCGTCAAGAATCTCAACGCCCCGGAAGCGGCCAGGTGCGCATGCTCGGCGACCGGCCACCTATGCAGACCCAAGGGCCGACGCAGCGACGCCAGACTGGCCCACCGCCATGCACCGGGTGCACCGGAACTTCGCCGAGCCGCCGCCCGACGAGTTCTGCAGCAGCCATACTGGAGCTCTGGAAGGATGGCCAGGGGAATTGCTGAGGGGGGATTGACCGGCAGGAATTGGGATCGGGAAGACGGGGCCCCACTGAGACCCGGGTGCGGGCGGGGTTTCGCGCCTCTGGACTCGGGTGTGGTCACATGCCTCTGGGTATAAGTGAGGCCTCACGTCCCTGGGTCTAGGTGAGGCCACATGCCCCTGGGTCCAGGTGAGGTCGGACTCCGGGTCCGGGTGAGGCCAAGTGCCCCTGGACCCGGATGACGCTGGACCCCATGCCCGGGCGAGGCCAAGCGCCCCTGGGTCTGGGAGAGCCCACACACCCCTGGGTCCAGGCGAGACCATGTGTCCCTGGATCCGGGTGAGGCTGCGTGCACCTAGGCCCGGGTGAGCCCAAGTGGCCCTAGGTCTGGGAGAGGCCAAGCGTCCCTGGGTCCGGGTGAGACCATGTGTCCCTGGATCCGGGTGAGGCCTCGTGCACCTAGGCCCGGGTGAGGCCACGTGCCCCTGGGTCTGGGAGAGGCCAAGCGTCCCTGGGTCCGGGCGAGACCATGCGTCCCTGGATCCGGATGAGGCCTCGTGCACCTAGGCCCGGGTGAGCCCAAGTGGCCCTGGGTCTGGGAGAGGCCAAGCGTCCCTGGGTCCGGGTGAGACCATGTGTCCCTGGATCCGGGTGATGCCTTGTGCACCTAGGCCCGGGTGAGCCCAAGTGGCCCTGGGTCTGGGAGAGGCCAAGCGTCCCTGGGTCCGGGTGAGACCATGTGTCCCTGGATCCGGGTGAGGCCTCGTGCACCTAGGCCCGGGTGAGCCCAAGTGGCCCTGGGTCTGGGAGTGGCCAAGCGTCCCTGGGTCCGAGTGAGACCATGCGTCCCTGGATCCGGATGAGGCCTAGTGCACCTAGGCCCGGGTGAGCCCAAGTGGCCCTGGGTCGGGGAGAGGCCAAGCGTCCCTGGGTCCGGGTGAGACCATGTGTCCCAGGATCTGGGTGAGGCCTCATGCACCTAGGCCCGGGTGAGCCCAAGTGGCCCTGGGTCGGGGAGAGGCCAAGCGTCCCTGGGTCCGGGTGAGACCATGTGTCCCTGGATCCGGGTGAGGCCTCGTGCACCTAGGCCCGGGTGAGCCCAAGTGGCCCTGGGTCTGGGAGAGGCCAAGTATCCCTGGGTCCGGGTGAGACCATGTGTCCCAGGATCCGGGTGAGCCCTCGTGCACCTAGGCCCAGGTGAGCCCAAGTGGCCCTGGGTCTGGGAGAGGCCAAGCGTCCCTGGGTCCGGGTGAGACCATGTGTCCCTGGATCCGGGTGAGGCCTCGTGCACCTAGGCCCGGGTGAGCCCAAGTGGCCCTGGGTCTGGGAGAAGCCAAGCGTCCCTGGGTCCGGGTGAGACCATGTGTCCCAGGATCCGGGTGAGGCCTCGTGCACCTAGGCCCGGGTGAGCCCAAGTGGCCCTGGGTCTGGGAGAGGCCAAGCGTACCTGGGTCCGGGTGAGACCATGCGTCTCTGGATCCGGATGAGGCCTCGTGCACCTAGGCCCGGGTGAGCCCAAGAGGCCCTGGGTCTGGGAGAGGCCAAGCGTCCCTGGGTCCGGGTGAGACCATGTGTCCCTGGATCCGGATGAGGCCTCGTGCACCTAGGCCCGGGTGAGCCCAAGTGGCCCTGGGTCTGGGAGAGGCCAAGCGTCCCTGGGTCCGGGTGAGACCATGTGTCCCTGGATCCGGGTGAGGCCTCGTGCACCTAGGCCCGGGTGAGCCCAAGTGGCCCTGGGTCTGGGAGAGGCCAAGCGTCCCTGGGTCCGGGTGAGACCATGTGTCCCTGGATCCGGGTGAGGCCTCGTGCACCTAGGCCCGGGTGAGCCCAAGTGGCCCTGGGTCTGGGAGAGGCCAAGCATCCCTGGGTCCGGGTGAGACCATGAGTCCCAGGATCCGGGTGAGGCCTCGTGCACCTAGGCCCGGGTGAGCCCAAGTGGCCCTGGGTCTGGGAGAGGCCAAGCATACCTGGGTCCGGGTGAGACCATGCGTCCCTGGATCCGGATGAGGCCTCGTGCACCTAGGCCCGGGTGAGCCCAAGAGGCCCTGGGTCTGGGAGAGGCCAAGCGTCCCTGGGTCCGGGTGAGACCATGTGTCCCTGGATCCGGATGAGGCCTCGTGCACCTAGGCCCGGGTGAGCCCAAGTGGCCCTGGGTCTGGGAGAGGCCAAGCGTCCCTGGGTCCGGGTGAGACCATGCGTCCCTGGATCCAGGTGAGGCCTTGTGCAACTAAGCCCGGGTGAGGCCACGTGCCCCTGGGTCTGGGAGAGGCCAAGTGTCCTTGGGTACGGGTGAAGCCAGATCCTGGGTCCGGGTGAGGCCGTGCGCCCCTGGATCCATCCGGGTGAGGCTGGGTCCCAGGCCCGGGTGAGACCACGCGCCCCTTGGGTATGGGTGAGGCCACGTGCCCCTTAGTCCAGGTGACGCCGTGCCCCTGGGATCGGCCGAGACCAAACCAGAGGGAGTCGGACCTCCATTACCACCATTTGTCCACCATCCAGAGCTGAGGGGTCAGTGCTGACATGTACACATAAGGAACTACTGGACATCGAAATTGGGTCTCAAAAGAACTGTTGGTCCAGGGGGAAGCTCGCTACAGATTGATTCATTTGCCTGTCAGCATAAATATTATTGCTCGTCTCACATTCAGTTCTTATTAGTATATATCTAGTGACATTTGATCTCGTTCATCTAGAGGAAATGATGAACAACATAGACTGAGGAACAAGAACAGAACCAGAAGCAAGGAGGCATCGATCGGACTATCGGGCCTCAGAGGGAGGATACGGGAGGGTAGGGGGAGGGTGGGGGGGAGGGGGAGAGTTCAACCAAAGGACCTGTATGCATGCATATAAGCCTATCCAACGGTTAAGTTCAACAGGGGATTGGGGCATGCATGGGGAGAGGGGTGGGATGGGAATGGGGGGATGAGGACAAATATGTGACACCTTAATCAATAAAGAAATTAAAAAAAATAAAAATAAAAATAAAAATAAACCAAAAAAAAAAAAAAAAAAAAAAGACTACTAGGGGCCCAGTGCACGAATTCGTGCACCTTAAAAGGAACTGTGGGCTGCAAGGCTGTGGTAGGCACAGGGGTGGGTCTCGGCCCATCCTCTGCGCCACTGCCCAGCCCCTCCCATTGTGGCCCCTGGTCCCCTGTCTGCCGGCAGCCCCGCTCCCACCACCACCGCTCCCATGCACTGACAGCATCGGCCCCACTTGCACCCGCTGATGGCACGGAGCGATTGGAGCTGGTGCCAGCAGTGGGTGCGAGCAGGGCCGGCACTGTCAGCAGGTGCGAGTGGCCGGCTGCTGCCCCAATTGCCCCTCAGGAGCAGGGGGAGGTGGAGAAGCCCTCAGGGATGATTAGGGCCAGGAGCCGCCACTCACACCCGCTGATGGCGCTAAGTGATTGGGACCAGCGCTGGGCACTGGCAGTGGGTGCGAGTGGCGGCTCCAGTGCCAGCTGTGGGTGTGAGTGGGGCTGGCGCTGGCAGTGGGTGCGAGTGCCGGGTGGGACCCACGGCACGCGGGAGCAAAGAATTTTCAGTAACCACCAGAGGCTTGCCCCAATGACAGTGACTTGGTCTGGTGCCCCCGCTCACCTGCTCCACCATCCCACCGTGGCCAACGTCCACCATGTTCCACACACGCCCCCCTGGTGGTCAGCACATGTCATAGCGACTGGTTGTTCGGTTGTTCTGCTGTTCTGCTAAAATATTAGCCTTTTATTTTATAGGATATTCTTCCCTTTTTTTCACCCTTTCTCTTTCTTCCTTTTCCTCCTTCTCCCTCACCCTTAAAATTAATTATTATATTCCCATATGCATTTGCTTTAGAAAAATTTGTGTTTCTTTTGAGGTAAAAACCATCTTAGCTGCATTTATTTGATGAGCTCAATAATACCTTCTTTAAAGCCAAAAAAAATTCACAGCTAACAGGAAAAAGTTTGGAATGTCTTGATGACAGATATTTAGAACTGTCTGTTTTTATAAATATAGCATCAGGTGGCATAACTAGAAAAAGAAAGAATGATGAATAATTATCATGGTTTATCAATAGGAGTGGAGAGCAAACAACAGCATAATTAAAATTTTCTCCCTATCAAGTTGTGTTACTGAAAGTGACAAAAGACAAAAAGCATTTTCAAGCTTAGTTTCTCTGACTACCTGGATATTTATTCACATGCAGGAAATTAATTATAATATTCAAATATGATGAAAACCAAATAAGGCTGTGGACCAAGGGTACAGTGCCTTGCACAATGCCTGTACATTATCGATACTAAAGAAATAATTGTCAAATGGAACAAATTTGAAACATAATAGATATTAAAATGGGAAAGGATCAGCCTTTTGAATCAATAAATACATTGTTTGAAGTTTGCATGCATCCATATCTGTTGGACAAGGTTAATTCTTTTGAGGAAACTCACAATAATGTGTAAATTCAACTCAGTGATGAGAGAACTGCAACTGTCTAGATGCTGTGAGGAAACCTCACTTTAAACATTCCCAATGAAAAATCACCTGTGAGCAAGCATTTAGCATTTTCTGAAAGCATGTTGAAAGAAAGAAAGGAGCCGTCACAATTAGAAATAGAAATAGAAATGTAAATAATGAATACATGGTTAACATGGAAGCTATGTCTAGAGTCATAACACTTTTGAAAAAAACTTTTAAGATCATCTAATTCAACCTCAACACAATAAAGATGAGGATATGAGAACCAGGGTGATCATTGCTTTCTTGGTGTTACTTTGGTAGGCAATTCAAACTTTCTTTCTCTTTCTATTTTTCTTACTCTTTTATTACTTAGTTTACTCTGTAAGTATTTTTTAAATGACTGCTCCGTGCCAATCACTGTCTAATGTGTTAAAGAAATGGAGAAGATGGCTCATTTTTCTACCATACCAAGAAGATAGAAAAAGGAGAATTGGAGATAAATAATTTAATTATAATAATTATGCAGTGCTTTAAAGTTTTCCAAGTATTTTTTCATAGTTTATTCTATGTACCCATGACAAACAAATTTTGGTTATGAACACTAAACTTTCAATATTTCTTTAAACGTGACTAAGGGAGAGCCTTCTTTGAATGACAGATCCTGTTAGAGATCATCCTTCTATGTAAGAATGATCTAAGAACAATCATTGATCTGTCTTTGCAAATAGTATTTAAAACAATGCAAGACCAGTAGACTTTAATACATGTTTCTTTTCTGGTACCAACCAGACCTGTAAAAATTGGGGCAGTATGAACCAGTCCTCCCTGAATCAGTTGACCAGAGATGATTTAAATACTTTAAGTATCAGGGATTTATCTTTACTGTGGCCTTTCAGTGTTCAGTTTTCTTAATGTTTCAGTTTAATTTTTTTCTCATTTTCCTGTTCAAAGGGAAAATTTTCCCTTGGCCCAGTTTTCCCATCTACTGCTGACAGGGTAAAAAACGCGTGGGCATTGGACCGGAGCTCAGACCCCCATGTCCATTGGAAGGCCGTTCATCTTTGCTCCCTCTCCTGCCCAGAGTGACATTTTAAAATTACCTCACTTTGATTTATGAATGGGCTTTATTCCTTCACCTTTAATAAATGTGTTAATGCCATTTTCCTGTCAGAGTTCTGGCAAGCGCTTCTATCCCCTGATAGGCAATTTTCCTAGATTGTGTGTGGAGAGCAGTGGGGGAAGGGAGGGAGGTATGCATGGTTGTTATGTGGAAATAAAATGATACACTTGCTGTAGGCAGTAGCAAATACCTGTGATAATTAAGTTGGGAATCACAGTGAAATTGAGCCATGAAGTAACTGAGACAATGTGGAGATAAGGGAAGAGCCTTTCTCATGATGGCTCTCCACTCACTATGAGAAAAGCAGGTTTCACAGCAGCTTACAAGGCCCTAAGGATCTGGTCCCATTTCCTGTCTCCCATTCCTCTCTCCTTTTGCCCTCCACTTCAGGCACACTGGCCTCCTTGCCGCCCTTAGGCATGCCAGGTACACGCTGCCATAGAGCCTTTGCATTGGTTGATCCTACTGCTGGAATTCTCTTTTGCCACATACATGGCTGGCTAATTTAATCATTTCCTTCAAATCTTTGCTCATGTGTCACCGTCTCAATGACACTCTTCCTGAGCACCTACATAAATGGCAACCTTGTTTTCTACCCCTCCCTCCCAATATTACCTAACCTGCTCTACTATTTCTCTTTCTTATAGCACTTACCTATTGTAAAATATTAAATAATCCATTTATTGGGTCTATTAATGCCTATCTTCCCTGGTAGGGGGAATCCCACACGAGAGCAGGGATCCTGCCTGTTTTGTGCACTGATATATTCCAGGTGATTAAAACAGTGCCTGGCATAGAGTGGCCTCAGGAAATCTTTGTTGAATAAAGAAAATACATGAACCAGGGAGGTCTTTACTGTCAGGACTCCTTGTTTGGTCCCCACCCACCTCATCCTATATTTATTTTTAAACATTCTTTTTTATTTGAAATGACTCACTCAGTGTTAATATTTCCCCATTGACTGCAGACTCCCCTAGTACAGGACCATTTCTATTTTTCTTCTTCTTTTTTTTTTTTAACATATTTTTATTGATTTCAGAGAGGAAAGGAGAGGAAGAGAGAGATAGAAGCATCGATGAGAGAGAACATTGATGGGCTGCTTCCTGCACGCCCCCTTCCCCTCCCCACTGGGAATTGAGCCCGCCACCTGGGCATGTGCCCTGACTGGGAATCAAACCATGACCTTCTGGTTCATATGTTGACGCTCAACCACTGAGCCACACGGACTGGGCTATTTTTTAAATTTTGTTTTATCTTGTATTCCTAACATTTGCATAGCATCATGAAAACAGTATGTATTTAACTAATCCTAAATAATAAAAGGGTAATATGCAAATCAACCAAACAGCGGAATGACCGGTCACTATGATGTGCACTGACCACCAGGGGGAAGATGCTCAATGCAGGAACTGCCCCCTGGTGGTCAGTGTGCTCCCACAGGGGGAGCACCACTCAGCCAGAAGACCAGAAGCCGGGCTCATGGCTGGCAAGCACAGTGACAGTGGTGGGAGTCTCTGGGGCCTCTGTGGCAGCGCTAAGGATGTCCGACTGCCTGCGGGGAGCGGGCCTAAGCCGTCAGTTGGACATCCCCCCAAGGGTTCCTGGACTGCGAGAGGGCACAGGCCAGGCTGAGGAACACCTCCCCCCCCCCCCCCCCCCCAGTGCACGAATCTCGTGCACCAGGCCTCTAGTTGTTATATGAAGAGATATAATGTGGATGATGTTAAATGGTGATGACATTTGTTATCTACTTCCTAGATAAGGGATTTCTTTCATAACTTTATTTTAGTCTTAAGTTATGTGGTATGGCTACAACTCAGGGAAATCTGCACTGTCCCATCCAGGTCATTAGATACGTGTAATGATGCTGTAAACCAGATATCTGGAAATGTTAACATCCTACTAGCACCTTAAAATGATCTGAAGAAAATAGTCTTTTTAATATGCACATGGGAAAATTGTTTAACAAGTTAATGAATTTGGACATAATACATTTCCCCCGCAAATAGTATTTCCCAGGAAACACTGGAAGAGATTAGTCTTCCTCACCCTCTAATCTAAAGTGGCTCTTGGGGACATTCTGTCACCCTGGCCTGTTTTGTTTCTTACGCACTGAACACTCACTATATTACACTTTCTTGTTACTTTATTTTATCTCTTCACTCTAATGTTGGTTCCATGATAGAATGTAATAGTTTCCGGGACTGCTGAATCGATTTATCACAAACTTGGTGGCTTTAGACACAGAAATGTATACTTTCACAGTCATGGAGACCAGAGTCTAGAATCAAGGTGTTGGCAGGGCTGTGTTCCCTCTGAAAGTTCTAGGGTCCAATCCATGCTTGCCTCTTGTAGATTCTGTGACTGCGGCAGCTTTAGCATTGCGTGGCTCTTAGGTGCCTCGCTCCAATTTCTGCCTTTGTCTTCATATTGCTGTTCCTTTTGTTTCTTCTCTGCATCTGTTTTTCTATTTCCCCTTCTCTTCTAAAGACTTATTATAGAATATAGGGTCCATCCTAATCAAGGATGATCTTATCTCAGGATCCTGTGCTTGATTACTACTGCAAACACCTTTTTTTTCCAAATAAGATTGAATTTATATGTTCCAGATGGACACATTTTTTGGAGGGTTCCACCCACTGCAGGGGCTTGTTATGTTAATCAGTGCTGTATTCCCACTATATCCCCTAGGACAGTGGTCGGCAAACTCATTAGTCAACAGAGCCAAATATCAACAGTACAACGATTGAAATTTCTTTTGAGAGCCAAATTTTTTAAACTTAAACTTCTTCTAATGCCACTTCTTCAAAATAGACTTGCCCAGGCCGTGGTATTTTGTGGAAGAGCCACACTCAAGGGGCCAAAGAGCCGCATGTGGCTCGCGAGCCGCAATTTGCTCTCCACGACCCTAGGAGATATAGTAAAGGCTCAATAAATATCTGTTGAGTGATAAACGGGGGAAAAAGGCATAAAATGCAAGGGATTCCTAGACTTCCTGGCAAATGCCAAGTAAATGGCCATGCGGTTGTTACGGGATGAGGCAGAAGATGGTTTTGAGGGTGTCGAAGGGCAAAGTCCTTTACAGCAAAGCCAATTCAGTCTTTGAAATTCAAAACCTTCCACTCACTTCTCTTGTTTCCCTGCTATCAAGGAGGAGAACCACCAAGAAAATAAAAAGATGGCCAGGTGCCAATGATAGGTTGTTCCTGAGAGAGAGTTAATAGTTGCACGTACTAGTATTACATGGCATACAAAGAGGACAGGGGGAAAGCACACACAGGTGTTGGGTTCTAGGTTGCCCTGTCTGTATCTGCCACTATCTGTGCTCAACTTAGGTCATCTACACATGGAATGTGGTCATCTAGGCATGGGATGTCATTTCTGTTCCAGGTGATTTCCCCTCCAGTTCTGAGACCAATATATGCCAAAGAACCTCAAATGCTATTAGTCTGTTTACATGCTGTGTTGTATGGCAGAGCCCGAGTATAGGAGCATCAAGAGAAAGGATACTAATGAGAGCAGTAACATAAGAAAGTGTAGGGATCTAGCTGGTGTTGAAAGGATGGTTGCTGCATAGCTAGCTATATGAAGACTTTCCTGAGGAGGGATGATGATGAGGGAAGACATGAAGGCAGTGATGTGCACAGCCCAGCTGTGGGTCTGTGAGGAAGCAAAGGTCAATCAGAGAGGTCAGGGAGTTGGAGTGTATCTAGGAAAATCAGGTTAGAGATGTGAGGTGAAGAGATGACAGCAAAGTCACTTTTTAAAATTGCCTTTCTTTCTATGAGCAGATCTCTCTCTCTCTCTCTCTCTCTCTCTCTCTATATATATATATATATATATATATATATATATATATATATAACTATTTTCTCTCTTTTCTGCATCCAGCGCGGCTAGAGAGTGGGTCCAATTCCTGAGTAGAGGCAGCTGGAGATTGAGAAATAAAAGAAAGAGACAAGACACAGAGATAGAAAGAAAAGCTGGGGCCGGGTGGACCACTGCCCTCTTCTGATGGAGAGACAGTGACCCAGAGCCAATGCAGCATGTTTATTTTATACCCCCAAATACCAGGAAGTTTCACCAAAAGGTCAAAACAAAGGAGATAATTTGCATTCTTTTGAGTAGGCCCTGAGCATTCCTGGTGCTAGGCTGGATTTAGATATCGAAACCCACTTCCCCACACCATGGGCTGAAATGAAGGTCAAACTGACAACACCCTTGCCCTTTTGGCAAGGCATGTTCCCAGGGTGTGGCTTTGCCGACGCCACTGGGTTCAGCTGACAATAATTAAAGAATGCCCATGTGCCTTCCCAGGGGGCCTGCTACACACTCTCTCTCTCTCTCTCTTTTTTTAACCTCTGCTTGTTTCTTCACTTCTTAATATGCTCTCTCTGACAGTGGGTAGCTGAGAAAAAAAAAAAACCCTAAAATAATTGTCTTCACTTGTCCTAACCAGATGAATTTTAATATTCTGCTTTTTTTTTCTTTTCTAAAGCCATGACTGAGTAATCTTTATCTGTTAACTTTTCAGCATTTTGCCCATTACATAGCATCACAGACCATATGCTGCTTTTTATCTTGAGTTTCCCACTTCTCTTGTGATTTCTTTTTCTTCTCTCAAATGTCCATTTTATTAGATGCAGTCATGTAGCAATTCCTTTTTCTTGTCATATTAGATTTATCTCCTTAAAAGCATTTGGCCACAACCAATTCTAGTCCTGGAAATTTGTGTGGGGCTTTAATGTTCCTTAGAATGGATTTCAGTATAGTTTGCTGACTACTCAGTGGCATTGTATTTGAAATGAATAAAAACTTTTATTGGATCCCAGATATTAAGGCCTCATTGGCATTAGTTTAATGGTAATTCTCTTTATATAGTGCCTTGAAAGCTAAGTTTTCCAACTCTCTATTAATTATTTAAGCACTGGAGCTGAAGAATAATCAAAGAACTATTCTGAGCAAGCGCTGCATCTTTGGATTTATTTATTTCAGCCTCCTTAAACTTTCAAAAGAATCTGAAGTGCAAATGCTCCAAGAATCATTAAAATAAGCGTACAAGTAAAAAAGCCAATTAAGATTATATCTGGAATTTAGACTAAGGTTCATGTTAAAATTGAGTGCAAAATAGCAAGCCAAGGCAAAATATGACAAATTAAAAAGTATAGCTCTTCTCTGATAAAAGCAAAAACAAACCAATTCTCTTTCAATCAGGACAGATGGATTTTTGTTCTGGCAAAAATCTATTGCCTAAGTCAAGGAACATTGAACATTTTGGATGATATATCAATAATTTCTTAAAAGATGAAGAAATATCCTTCATGGCCATTTATTATGTCACTGATCAATAAAAAAGAGTATATTAAATATTATGTTGAATATTTTTATATTGAAAGAGAAAGGACTAACATTTAATAAGAATTATAGCAGACTGTTAATTACTTATCAAAAGTCAATTCTCCCTTTTTTGGTAAAAGAACCAAGGGCAATGTGCCCAGCTGAAAAACTAGATTTTTCCAGCGTTCTGCACAGTTAGGTGTGGTCCTGTGACTGAGTTCTGGTCAATGAGATGGAAATGGAAGTCACTTCTGGGAAGGCTCCCAGAGGGAGGGCTGAATTCTTCCCCCTTGTTCCCAGCGGCCATCTTGACCAGGCCATGACTTTGAGGATTGAGAATGGGAGGCTTCTGGGTCCTTGGAAACTTCTGGAGGTGACATTCCAGCCTTGGACTGCCTTTCTCTGGACTTCTTTTCTGTAGGAGAATAAGCCCTTGTAAATTTAATCCACCTGAGTTGGGTCTCTTCTGCTAGCAGCCAAATTAAATTACTAACTGGTATGCATGCCCACACATATATGTCAGTTGCTTTTCAAAGGTTATGTCTAAATTGTCTCCACTCCCCTTTGAGTCAGATATTACTGATTTTAGAGCCTTTAAAGGCCTGGCTAAGGTAATTTGACTCTTTAGAAGAGTTAGGATTGGAACTTAGCTGAGATCTGTGTGTGTTCCCAAATGCTACGGTTTCCAATACATTGGTGATGTGATCGGAAAGCTTGCTACAAGGGCTGAGCTTAGAAGACCATAGTCTCTCTCAAGCCTTCCTTTTTGCATCTTAGTGGTCCTAGTGATCTTGGCAGTGCTAAGAGGAAGCATGGAAAGAGGTTTGTTCAGATATAATTAGAGCTTAAAGGTAGACTCCACATCCTTTGAGACCTATGTGTTGGGAACATGACAATCAAAAGAGAAACTCCCAAAAGGAAGAGGAAATGAAGGACGATAGCATTTAGCTCTACAATAAACCCTGGACAGTCTATATTTTAATTTGCTAAGTGAGATGGTATCGCTATTACTCCTCACCTCTAAGAAAGTTGCATTGCCTGGCAGTCGGGTTTATAAAAAAGCATGAGGAAAGAAGAGGGATGGTGGTTAAAAAGTTGCATGTTAGAGAGTTGCTTTCTAAAGTCCGTGACTCTACTGAAAAGCAGTGGTCATTATCTTTCTTCCCACGCAACCCATTTTCCCCAGCAGTTTCCTTAGCACAGGCCCTCAGCAGCACTTGCCCATCTTATTGCACGAATCTGTCACTAGTCTCCCGCTTTGGGTCTCTGTCCCACACCAAGCAGTGTGTGCTCCTGCGCTGGAGTCGCCTTTTCCAACATAAATGGAATCTGTTGTTCCCCTTCCTTACACATTTCTGATAAATTCCATTACCTTCAGGGTGGAGTCCAAACTCCTTGGCCTGTCATCTGGTCCTTTAATTTCCAGTTCTGCCTTTTATAGCTTCATCCCTGCATTCTAATGTTCTCTTCCCATGGGTCACATTGAGCTTCCCAGTCTGCAGCATTCTCCTTCACACCCAGCCAACTCAGGATAACCAGTCCTGACAACATGCCATTAGCCCCAGGCTATTTTTGAATTTAACTTACATTGCTCATTTATAATGTGTCTGAGTCCCACATCCCAGAGGTCTTACCTTTGCTATAAAGGTGCCGGTGTTACCTTTATTTTTCCCTTTCCTCCCATTTTCTGTAGTGATTAACAGAGGGCTGTGCTTTCTTATAGTGTGAGCTTATTTCTCTTGACATTGGGTAATATTTGGAATATAAGGGTGTCACTGAACAACCTTGAGGCACTGCCTCCTGTTCATTTTTCTCCAGCTGAGTTGGCAGTATTGCTCTTTTGTTATTCCCTACAGAATTTTGCTTTCTCAGTTTATAGATAGCATATATTTTCTTCTTTTTGCAGTGTCTCAGCTTCATTATTATTTCCACCTTGACAAAAGAAATATTCAAGAACTCTCTAATCCTAGTAATGAAACAACTAAGACTACTCTAAATTTATGCTATTTGCGAGAAAGCTTTATTTTGAGGGTATTTGAGTGTCCTACTGTCCCCCATGCCCTCTCATCCAGGAGATTGTAACCTTTTTCTTTTTGGTTGTCATAGTACTCTGGGGTTATTTTAAATATTTGTTTCAGGAGAATGAACCCAGAACACTCATCTCCTCTCATTGTTTCTCTAATACTCCTCCATGTGGATAATTTCCAAATATGCCTCTCTGACATTGATATCAAGTTCCAGATGCCGACCTCACAATCAGTTGGGCATTTCCACCAAGACATCCTGCAGGGACACAAAATTTATGTCTGAAAGCAAACTCCCACCATCCCATGCAACAAATGACCTGTCCTCCAGAGGGACACAGATTTATTGATGGTGCCATCGTGGCCATAATTATCCAGACAATTTCATCTGTCTTTTCCCTATTCAAAAACTACTTACAGAGTGGAAATTAAACTCATGACCCTGACGTTCAAAGCACTCTACAGATTGGCCTTAATGTCTTTCCAACGTCATGCTCTACTATTTCCCCTGAACAATCCTTCACTGTGGCCAGGCATGTATTCACCACTAGAGAGATGATTTCTTCACCATTTTTGTTTAAGCAATACTCCTGAAGAAATAGCCTCTTTTCTCTAATCAGAAAGTTACAATGAAGTCACTGAAGGCTTGGCCCCTTCGGTCCACAGAATTGTCTTGACTCCCTGAACTGCTTGTTTATACTTTGAATATGTACCACTCCTTTGATACATATCGTATGTATTACAGAGAATGTAATGTGATTTGTGAAGGTAAACACAGTGGAAAATTAATGATGAGAATGAGAACTATTTATAAAGAGCAGGAAGAGATGTTAACAGATCAGAGGAGGTGAAATGTTTGCTGTAATGGGTCACAAATGTGGTTTACTTTCCAAGCAGTTGAGCCAAACTGCAAAGAATTATGGCTTGCAATATCGTCATCTTATGGTTTAATTTTTAGGTAAAGAAAGCCTATGAAAAGGTGCTGCGGAAAGCAACACTTTCCTGAAGTGAAACCTGGGAATACATTTACACTAGGAGTGTTGTTTCATAGGTAAATGTAGTTCACTGTGAAAAGGGGAAAGGGTGCTTCTTGCATGAAATCTTCCAATATCAGTCCTTCATAAAGAATATAGTGTGAAATTGAAGGGCTGAGGCAGTGGCATTCTGGAATTGCACTTTCTGTGGATCTAACAATATCACGGCAGAGCTTGGGAGACCTAAAAGAATTGGTACTTTGCTTGTCCACCTGCCTTTGTTATATTGTATGTAAGGGAGCTTTTGGGCTGCAGTCCAGTTCTCTGACAAGTGCTTGATCTGCATGAAGCCCACGTTGCTGATAAAAGTGAGAACCATATGCTCAGAGACCAGATGCACAGAAGGCAAAGTTATCATCCTGTTGTGAAAATTTTAAAGGCAGAGTTGTATTCCACCCAAACAGTCTAGCGTATTTCAACTTTCTCCATCTCTCCAAAAACAACAACTTTATAAAAACATGAGATTCTACCTATAAAATCATTAAAATGATTTTACATATAAGCGAGTCTATACAACAACACTAGAAATAAAGACAGAAAAAAAATTTAAAATTTTATTGAATTAAATTTTATTAAAATGGTGGAATTATGGGGTCAATAATTTATGGTCCTAAAAATCTACTTGGTTGTTAAAATAATGCTAAACAACAAATAAAAATGTGAAAAGAGCTTTCCATCTTCTCTAGCTCAGTTTGTGGGGCAAGACCAAGAGTCAGATTTCATGTCTTTAGCAAAATGCTTCCAGCAACAGCTTGTATTTGACACTCATGTTTCTTCACCTACAGTGGCAAGACTGATCCAAGGCAAACAGAGAGTGAATCAAGTTTGTCCTCTTCCCTTCTTGCTTTCTAAATGGCATCACTTCCCTGGTTAAGGCCCTGATACTCTTGCAGGATCTGATGTTGGTTCCCTAGAGCGTATTTTTTTCCTCTCATTTCCTACTTCATTCTTCCCCAGGGCTTACAAGGGCATACACTGAGTTTTTTGGCTCTTTTGATATTACTTAATTAGCAATAATAATATTTAATCCTCTGATCTGTCATGATCTGATGTCCTAGAATTAATATCTATGCTTTCTTTGTTATTTCTATTTCTGGACATATTACTATATTCACATGACATGACCAATTTATTGTAAAGTTGGTGAATATTCACTGCTGAGAAGCTGAGATAGTGTGATTCTGGAACCATGCTTTCTGGTGATCTAACAATCCTAAGATAGATCTAGGAGAATGAAAAAGTTTGGATAGTTAAATATTTTGCTCATATGAATCCCAGTCTTAGTTTCTCTTAGGCCTTAACTCCAGGTTATTGAGAGAGAATCTTGTAGACCTCTCAGTTCTCTCTCCTTCTAGCCACTCGAACTCTCTCTGCCTTCAAGATAACCAATTCTTTTGTCCCATGGGTTCCTCTGCCTGGAACATTCTATTCCTGGGGATCCATGTATCCAGTTTTCTTTCACCTTTTAAGTGTGAGTTATAACATTTTATGGGACATTGGTGGTCAACAAATGTCTACTGAGTGAATGAATGCATTTGTATAGTTGCAGTTTTAAAATAAACTGAGAATTTTACATTTTATATATGAATTACATATGGTTGATTTTCTCAAAGGCTAGATGGGCCCCAGAAGCAGATTCTTTTCTCTCAAATGAGAAATATATTTATATAAAGACAAGGACCCAATAAAAATGGCTAAAGCCCTGATACTTCCTCTACTGCCTCTGTTTTTTTGTGTTTTTGTTTTTGGTACCAGTGAGGATCCCTGGCTAAAGAAGAAAAATCAAGGTTATATTTTCTCACCATTCCAAACAGGGTTTGGTGAATACTGATGATGGAGAAGTTTGGGGAGAATTCTTCTAAAAGCCTGCAGGTCTTAAGGAAACTGGTTTCTTCCTTGCCAGGGTAGGGGAGGATGGCACTTCTATGAGCAAGTCGTAGCAGAAGTAATGGTAGAAGCACCAAATGGACATGTGTCCTGCTGGCTAATGCTGTTCCAGCGAGAAGGCCATCAGCCCCCTCTTTTATAGGGCCAGCTGGCTGTAGTAATTCTCATAGACACCAAGCATTCAGGGGCCAGGCTGTGCAGGTAGGCACTACACACCCAGCATTCCTTTCAAATATACAGTTCAATGTCAACCAATATTTACATTTCAAACAGCAATGGTACCTAAACCTAGGGTGATTATATTTCCTCATTCCCTCTTGAAGGCTACAGACCAATTAATGCCGTTTTTACTTTAAAAACTCTCTTGGCTCTCAAAGTCTACTGGTTTGGTAGATGAATGGTCACTTTAATTTCCAGATAAACTGTTATTTTCTAATTGCATTGCATCAATCCACTTTACTCATAGAGGCTTCTTTAAGGAATGTTCTGGTCAAAAGAAAGTTTATTACAAAGTGGCATTTGCTTTCAGAGCTCGGGATACAGAAGGGGATTGCCCTGGGAATTCCTACTAAAACAGAATGTGTTGTCTCACCAGGTGGAAAATTCTTTGAATTCTAAATATGCCATTCAACAAATAAACATTTGCCCTTAGAGTTCCATTACAATTTTTTTCTTAATGGCAAAAAGAATAGTTCCCATAGAAGCAGAGATGCTGTCATTCTTACTCTCAGGAAGGCGTGGATGTCCACAAACACTGCATGACAGCACTGAGCTGAGGGGAACTTCAGTGAAAGAAGAGATGTGTTTGCTCACCTAGTTTGGAAGGAGATGTGATGGTCAACTCGTTTGAGCCATAAGGTGCCTAGATATGTGGTCAAACATTATTCTGGATGCTTCTGTGAGGGTGTGTTTGGACACATTTTACAAATGCATAATGACATGTAGCCCCATTGTAGTATCATACAGCATGGCTTTACTGCCCTAAAAATCTCTGTGCTCTGCCTAGTCGTCCCTCCCTCCCCACTAACACCTGGCAACCACTAACCTTTTCACTGTCTCCATAGTTTTCCCTTTTCCAGGTGGCATGTGGATGGAAGTATACAGGATGCAGCCTTTTCAGAGCAGTTCCATTCACTTTGTACATTTAAGTTTCCTCCATGTCTTCTTATGGCTTGATAGCTCTTTTCTTTTTAAGCACTAAATAATAGGCCATTGTCTGGATGTACCACCATTTTTCATCTTGATTGCTTTCAAGTTTTGGCAATTATGGGTAAAGCTGCTATACCCATCCATGAGTAGGCTTTCATGTGGGCATATGTTTTTAGTTAATTTGGGTAGATACCAAAGAGCATTGTTGATGGGTTGAATGGTAAGAATATGTTAGTTTTGTAAGACACAACCAAAATGTCTTCCAAAGTGGCTGCACCGCTCTGCATTCCCACCAGCAATGAATGAGAGTCCCGATGCTCCACGTCCTTGCTCGTGTGTGGTGCTGTGAATGTTCTGGATTTTGGCCATCGGGATAGGTGTGTTGTGGTATCTCGTTGTTTTAATTTGCATTTCCCTAATAACATATGATGGGAAGCATCTTTTCATATGCTTGTTTCCCATCTATATATCTTCTTTAGTGAGGTTTCCATTTAGCTTTCTTGCCCATTTGTAAATTGGGTTGTTTGTTTCTTATTGTAGAATTTTAAGAACTCTTTGTATAATTTGGATAAGAATCCTTTTTCAGACATAAGGCTTTTTATATAAAAATGTGTGCTTTATTATTAATCTTTTCTTCTAGATTATGTGTTCCATCAGTTGATTGTTATTGAACAACCACAACCTCAACAATGTCAGCTGTGATGAAAAGGGAGGTAAACTGAGTTTGCCAAGTTTAATATTATTTTGCATAAGAGGGTGTGGGTATGTCAAAAAGCATCTCAGCCTTTTAAAAATGTAGCAACTTAGGGAAAATGAAGCAACTTAGCCTTTTAAAAATGTCATGTTAAAATAAAATTGCCTCTCTAATAAAGCAAAGGACAGTGTTGTGTTTTTTAATAAGTTGGAAAAACTAGTGTTCTGTCCTGATTTAGATTGGGATCTTTTAAACTCCAACTGAGGTATTCCCAAGACACTTTAACAAGAGAATTTCTGCAAGGCAGTTTTTTGATCAACTTGCAAGATTAGTTTTGCCTGAGTTTAACTAGGTCATGCTTTCTTTCTCCTCTGTCTCAGCAGAAACATACTTCATCAAAAGCCAAAACAGACCAAATGTGGGATGTGCTTTTTTTAAAGGTGGGTTTGGGATGTTAACAAATTAGTTTTATAATTTTAGATAGTTTGAAGTTTAAACACCAAAGTGCTTGAGTGATGGGACGTTTCCCGAGATCACTATTCCATCATGATTTATCTTTTTCCCAAACACCTGAGCATGTAGTGTTTGTGGCGTAAATTTGACAGTTACAACTTAATGATTTATTTTGGCAACATATTGTTGTCCTGTGCTGTCATTTAACTTTTCATCTCCACAACAGAAAGAAAAACCCTTATGTATCAGCTAAGGCCCTCCATAGAAACAGAATAGGTATATGTACAAACAAGGAGAGTTCTGTTTTAAGGAATTGGTTTACTGTGGGAATTGGCAAGTCTGAAATCTGTAGGGCAGCCTGGGTGGCTGGGAATTCAAGGGAGAGTTGGTGAAGTCTTGAGTCTGAAATCCAGAGGGCAGACCAACAGGCTGGAAATGTGGGCAGAATTTCTGTACTGCAATCTTGAAGCAGAATACCTTCCCTTACTGCTCTTAAGGCCTTGAATCGATGGCAAGAGGCTCACTCACCTTCTGGCGGGTAATCTGCTTTATGTAAAGTCAACTGATTGTCAATGTTAATCACACCTGGAAAACACCTTAACAGCAACATCTAGACTCGTGTTTGGCCAAACAATTGGGTAGCAGAGCTCAGCCAATTGACACATAAAATTGACCACGACACTTTGAAAGCAGGAATTATAGATTTTCCACTTCTTTGTGTTTGCCTCAGTGTTTATTGTCTCTTGAGTAAATGTTTCCTAAGTAAATACATACTGGTTAAGTGACTATTAGAAGTGACTATTACTTTAGTTTGTCTTCTGAAAATTACATATATCACTTCGTAAATGAATACGCTAGTGGTATCCAGGTATAATTGTTAAATATTAAGTGTATGGATAAGCAGATAGGTAATACTAGTATTGATTCTTTAAAATCATCTTGAAATAAGTTCAATTGAAAGAGATAATATTTTAGGAGGTGGGAACAACAAGAGCCATTGAAGGCATGAAAGAGGCCGGTTTGTTTGAAGGAATATTAGGGGACTGAGAAGGCTACAGGGAGGTGGGCGTGGGAGTGCTCTTAGTGAAACTATGCAAAGGATAGCAATATTGTGGAGGCCACTGGAAAGCAAGTGGAGAGGTTTTCACTTAAATGAAGGTGGCCACTGAAGGATTTTGAATAGGAGAGTAAAATCACACGAATGGTTTTTGTAAGAATCAGCATCTGATAACTGTATTTGGACCAGAGAAAATTAGGCAAACTGTCATTTCCCGTCCTCTGAGAGGCAGATGTTTAGATAAGATTAGACATGCAAAGGGTTTTTGGAAGACAGTGTCTAGGAAATATAAAAGAGAAGTAGTAGGCAGCCACTAGCCACATGGTACTATTGAACATCTGTGATATGGCTAAACTGAAATGAGATGTGTAAAACACTCCCTAGACTGCCAAAATGTACCATAAAGCAAGCAAACAGAAAACCAAAACCTAAAAACTACCCCTCACACATAGGAGAATGCAAAATATATCCTTAACAACCTGAAAATATTGACTATATGCTGAAATAATATTTTGGAATAAGTATATCATTAAAATGTATCTACCTGTTTTTTTTTCACTTATTTAATGTGGCTATTTCAAATGTGAAATTACATAGCTGGCTCAACATTCTACTTCTAATGAACAGTCCCATTTCAACCACAATGTGGTCTCACACTTGTGAAAGGAGAGAGGAAGGAGGATTATTCAGGAAGAGTCCACTGACCAGCTCTAAGAATATTTGGGTCAGGCTGATGGGGTGTCCCTAAGCAAAGGTGGGCCTTTGCGTGAGTCCCATGTTGTGCAGGAATGGGTTGGCACTAATAACCCAACCACGCTCAGTTATTAGCTGGGACTATCCTGGGGGAAGTGTGGCCTGGGTAGCACTGGGTGATGCAGTGGGGGGCGGGGAGGCGGCAGCTGGAGGCTGTTAGTACGATTGCACAGCAGATTCTTTGAAAGGAGATGTGAGTACTACATCTTCATGGCTGCCTCAAAAACCAGTCCTTGTCATGGTAATTTAGGCAGATATCAGCTGGTTTATTGGCTAAGGCTGTTTGATCTGATGCCATATTTTTTTTAGTTGTGTTCCCACTTTGTGTGTCCTATCTTGCCTGACCCAGCCCTACTTATGTGGAGAGCGCCAGCATTGAGAGCTGGGTGAGACCCATCCTCCGGAGGGCTACACCCTCTCTCTTAGCATGTTAACTCTCTAAGGTCAGAAAGTGATACAAAGGTTAAAAAAATACTTTAGACTATAACCATAACCGTCCTCCGATTGCTTCTGAGTTGTCATTCATTTTCTGTGTATTGACATTACATTTCCAAAGAAGGAAAAATGTTTATGCCACAAATAAGTCCCAATAAGTGAATCCCTTCCCATGAAGTCAGTATTCTTTAAGACTGCAGGTATTTTCCCAGTCATTCAATACTTTAACTAATAATGAACAGGGTGAGTTATTAAAATTATTAGTTATAAAGGACAAAAACCCCTCTTGTGTATATTTGTCACAAATTTGATAACTGTCAATATCTGTTTTACTCTATAAATAGACAGTACAGTTTAGCAAATAATTAAGAGAGTAGACTTTGAAAATCCATCAGACTCCATCATTTGCATCTGGCAGTGTAGACTTGGCTAAATTACTTAGCCTTTCTGAACCTCAATCTCTTCAACTTTAAGTTGGAATATTTATAGTATTCTGCCATAAAGTTGTTGTGAGAATTAATTGGGGTAATGCATGTAAATACTTAGCGTTGTGCTTAACACATACTAAGTGCTCAAGAGATGATTGTTAATGTTATTTGAAGAGACAGGAGCTTCTCAACACCATTGGCTATCAAGAATTTCTTGAATTTTCTAACTCAACTGAAAGTCTCCACCTGTTAAGCTGAGTAAAAATATCCAACACAAATAAGAAGCCGGGCTCCCGTCTTCCCCGTGTACTTTATAAGAACTTGCAGAGCTTGCGCGGTGCATGAAAACATGCATAATCCTGGGTTGTAGACCAGTGGCTGTCACTGCATCACTGCATTTGAGAACAGGCAGCTCCAGTAGAAGTTCCCTTCTGTCTATGACCGGGTTTCCAAGACTGGGATGACCAGCTCACCCTAGTCCCTTTTCTGGACCTTACCCTATATACCTTATCATCTGGCTGTTGATTCCTATCCTTTATTATCCTTTGTAATGAACCAGTAATCTAGCCAGTAAACTGGTTTCCAGACTTCTGTGAGCCACTCTCGCAAGTTAATCAAACCCAAGGAGGGGATTGTGGGACCCTCTGATTTATAGCCAGTTGGTTAGAAGCATAGGTAACAACCTGGAGTGTTCCTCATCTCAGTGGCTGATGGGCCTTATCTTTTCCTCCTTATACAACATCTCCCTTCCTTGAAAGGCGAGCTGAGCCCACCCCCTCCCTGAAGCCATCTCTGACCTTTCTGCTTCTCAGGGGTCTTGCCCCTTTCTAGAGCTAGTGAGGCCAGAAGCAGGGATTCCTGATTGGGAAAATGGAGCAAGTCTGGAGAGGAAGAGATGCCAGGCAGAGCTGCACAAGTTAGTGCACATTTATGTCTCTTTGGAAATGTTTTCTGGGGAAGGTGGTGTTACCTGACACTTCAAATGTCTAGGAAAGCCAAAAGCTTCCTTTCCATGATACTTGAACATCAGACTCAAATCAGAGGAAACTTCATGTTAGTCACATGTTGTCATACTCATGGATGACTGATTATTCAATTTTTTTGACACTGATGCTACCTAATGATATTCAACACTTGTCATCCTTTGGCTTTTCAAACTCCCTTTTCCTAATAGCTCCTCAATGAGCATTTGGGAAAACTCCCATTGTGTAGTCATGGTGGTAGTTAGTACCCAGAAGCATGTGACATAGGCTTAGCAGTTGCACGCATTCTTCAGGAACTTCGGTCTTGACAGAAGAACCTGGAGTTGGTTGGTCGGATACTGTCTTTCACAGTAGCGGTGGTGGTGGTGTGTGGACGAGACGTCCTGCTGCCCAGTCTGTTCTGTGACTGCAGCAACCCAGCCTCTAGGTCCTCTGATGCCCCTTCCTGTTTCCCAAGCCTGGTCCTCCTGCCTCCTGTCCATTCTGTGCCACCACATATTTTTTTAAATTCTCTTTTTTTGCTTAAGATGTCCACATTGGGTTTCTTTCACTTAGATATTAAAATTTTGGCTGATAACAATTATACTAGTAATCATTATTACCATTATTTTCAGAACCAAAAGCGAACAGTTATTGAGCACACTCAATAAGCCAAGCACGGTCCTAAAGTGTTTCCGTGTATTATTAACTCCCTCATCCTCATGACAGCCATTGAGGTAGGCACTATTGTCCTGATTTCCAGAGGAAGAAAACGGAAGTGCAGTGAGGTTGCTTAAATTCACATAACTGATAAATATGATAAATAGCAGAGCCAGGTTTGGAATCTACAGTCTCTTCACGAAACTATTCAGAATTGTGTATCAGGAAGTGAAGGTTTAGGCATTTGAGCAAACACGAGGAATTGGAGACTGGTTCTCAATCTGAGATAGCGTAGAAGGAATTGAATGTCCTATTATTTTTCTGGGATGATAATCTAGTACTCCATGGCTTTTAGTGATAAGATAGTGAATGAAATGATTGCCCATGGATTTCTGTGATTGAGGATCCGTTGAGGACAAGGCTCTGGCAGACCACGTTGGTACCACCATAAAAATAGCATGAAAGATATGAAAAATTGATGGGTAGTTGCTTCTGATAAGACTGAATGGCATAAAGCCCAGAGTGATAAAACTCAAATCTCCATTTTCAGTTTAAGCCATGGAATAAAATTCAGGGATGTTCTATAACCGTGATGAAAAAATTTATTATCTTGCAGTTATAAGGCTGCGGTAGCCAAAACTCAGAAGCAGATTTTGATCCTAAAAGATGCCAGATTACATCCATGGAGTAAATTTTTCACTATGTATGTCACTTTCATGGAAATGTAGTCATCGATCTAACAGAGTAGGAGCCTGGGCAGTGGGATGAGGTCCATGAGGGGACTCCTATCTGAGTAACTTGATTCCCCGCCCCAAATGAAGTTTCTGTTTCCCCAAGGAACAATCTCCTCTCCCTGCCCTGACGACATTGTTCTCCTGCTTCAAGACTCTTTTATTCTTTTTTGCCTGAGGAAAAGAAGAAACCTGTTTTCTAAATTCCCTATCTGCTCTACACTTTGCTTTGCTCAGAGAAATAATGAGTTAAATCTCAATGTGACTTGAGCACAAATTACCAAGTCACTCCTTGGATGAAAACGTTCACACATCTAAGAATTTCAGGGCTTTGCTAATCTAATGGGAAAATATCCGTAAAGTATATATGGGCATGACTGATGGTGTTTGACCAGTAGGGAGGAATATAATCATATAGCTGGCTGAATTTTTAAATATGGATGTGCTTACCAGATGTTTTGCTTTCAGAGCAAGCTTAAGTAGCTATATGTGGTTCCAATAATTTGTTTGGCTGAGTAACCCAAACCTGGTTTCAACCATAGCCCACAAAAGATTGGACCAGATGAGATGATTTCTTGGTATAGAATAAGGGAATGTGTTATTTTACACATGTGAAATATGGAGTGATCCCTCATGTGTATCTTGTCTAACTATATCCTAAATTGTCTTACTATCCACTCCCTTCAACAAGGGTGCTGCTCTGTGACCTGGACAGGGATGCCTGCTGCCCTGCAGGAGACCTGGTGCCTTTCTGTTTTCCAAATCAGGTGCTCCAGCTTTGCCACAATCTTTCCAGCCAATTGCCTTTTGGCTTAAGACAGCCAGGGTTAGGCTCTACTGCTTTACCCCAAAGTGCCATTGTATAAGTCCAAAGGATCATTTTAGTTCTTAAGCTTAAAAGATGATTATAGAGGAAAATAGCTCTCTGACAAAGTTGAAAATTTATTTTCTGCAAAGAAGTCTGCCAGTGTTATAGAGAGTCAAGTTATTTGAGTTCAGTTGAATACTAATTTATATTCCTGGGGTTTGCCAAATTTCACTCTTTCTCAGTCCAATATCTCACTCATGGGAGAATCAAAAGTGCAGAATATCACGTTTCTTTGTTACTGGTCTGTTGACAAAATTCCTTCCCAGAGGTATTTAAAAAAGCCATTTTTCATTCATTTTGTGTTCTGGAGCCAATTTGTGTAACTGGGTTGATCATGAGGTTTTTATAACCTCAAGTCTAATACTTTTGTTTAGATCACTAGGTTCATGAAATGAGCAATTTCATAGCTTAATTCTTATCCCCAACATATTTCTGATAATTAATGTTTTGAATTTTTAAAGAACCCATAGATATGCTTATGGATTTAATAAATGTTTCTGTACCCAAATGCATTGTATTAATTTAAACCAAAATGATGGAATTTGAATTTTTATTTTTGTGATTTCTCTTCAGGTATCTTTTCACCTGCTAATGTTTCCCCTCTTTCCTCCCTATTTTAAGGATAAATGACAGATTTTTTCCTTAGCTTTACCCTGAAGCATCTTTGAGACAAAAACAATAGTGTTATGCAATATTTAGAAGTATGACTCAATATTTTGCTGAATGACTGGCTTTCTGTACTCAGAAATAGTGTTTTGTGTTTATTTGTTATTTCTTTTCTCCTCAGTCCCCATATCTCTATCTATCTATCTATCTATCTATGTATCTATCTATCTATCTATCTATCATCTATTTCAGAGAGGAAGGGAGAGGGAGAGAGAGATAAAAACATCAATGATGAGAGAGAATCATTGATCAGCTGCCTCTTGGACGTCCCCACTGGGGATTGAGCCCACAACCTGATCATGTGCCCTTGACCAGAATGGAACCCCAGACCCTTTAGGCTGACACTTTATCAACTGAGCTAAACCCACTAGGGATCACCTTCTTCTTTTTAATCTTAAACTTCTTACATTTACTATCTTGAACTTGGGAGGTCTATGTCACTCAGTACAGCACAATGCAGCACACTTGACAATCTATATATATGAAATCCCAGCAACCCAATGGTGGACCAATAAGAACAATTGGGACTACCAGTCGCTATGACGTGCACTAGGGTGGCCAACCAGCCCCCCTAAACTCCCGCAGCCCCTCCACCTGGCCGGCCCTGCCCCTGATCAGCCCCCCCCCCCCCCCCCCCGTTTTAAGGTGCCCAAGAGCTTCCCTGAGGCCTGGAGCCCGAGGGGGTGGGGGGCGCTCGGTTCCTAGCTGTGCTCCCCCAGACCTCAAGAGCACTAAATTACAAATGCAGCTGCCACGAGGGAGGCCTGGCCGGGAAGTGGGAGGAACGCACAGCAAAGAGGGCAAGAACTAAGAAAAAGCCTGCCTGGAAGAACCCACACTAAGGGGCAGCCACGCCCCACCCCCAACTCCAACCCGCAGGCTGCTTGACAGAGCTACTGAGAGGCGGGTGTGGAGAGGGCTCCCTGGGCACTCGAGGGGGGCGCACTGCGACCCCTGCATGCCACCCTAACCCTAACCCTAACCCTAACCCTAACCCTAACCCTAACCCTAACCCTAACCTTAACCCTCACTGACCTGTGCCCGCTGCCGCATGACCGCCCACCCGCGCAGCAGCCACCGAAGCCTCCTCCTACGCTGCACCCTGGCCAGCCTCAGGAGCCCCATTCCCACCCTGCCCTGCCTCTGCCTCTTTACAACGATTGGCAGAACAGGACAGGCTGGCCCAGCGCTCAAGCACATTCCTTCCTCCCACCTTCCTCCCACCGCAGCCGGCTTCCCCGGTCCTCCACTCTGCGCTGACAGATGAGGCCCACCTGGGCAAATGCCCGGTGCCCTCACGCAGGGTACGCCAGGAGGCACAGTTCTCAGAAACCCAGAACCCAGTCTACAGGAGGGCCCTTTGTGGAGGAAGCACATGACAACTCCCAGGCCCGGAAGCTCGCGGAGGAGACTGAGGGAGTGTGTGAAAGAACATGTGACACTGGTACTCTGGGGGTGCCTGCACAGTTCCTGGTCTTGGGGGACCAGGTGGGACATACACCAACCACCTGCGGACCCTCCCCCCAGCTGGCCCCGCCCCCGATCGCCCCCTTCCCATCAGGGGCGGGGCTGGCCAACCTCCCTTGTCCCCTCCCCACTGCTGGCCCACCCCATTGCTCCCCATGGGGCAGGCCCGCAGACCCCACCTGTGCATGTATTCATGCACCGGGCCTCTAGTGAGTAATATAATTATTTGGCTGGTCAGGACATCAAAGGTCAAAGTTTGTATGGGATGGGATGGCAATATGAAAAACATCTGGCCTGGCTGGTTGGCTCAGTGGTTGAACATTGACCTATGAACCAGGAGGTCACGGTTTGATTCCAGGCAGAGCACAGGTCTGGGTTATGGGTTCAATCCCCAGTAGGGGGTGTGCAGGAGGCAGTCAATCAATGATTCTATCTCATCATTGATGTTTCTCTCTCTCTCCCCTCCCTCCCTCTCTGAAATAAATAAAAACATATTAAAAATAAAAAATAAAAACACCTAAGAAAGTGAAAGGGAGGTCAGACACAATAGGCTTATTGTCCAGAATGGCACCCTGACACTTTTTTTCTTCAAAATCTTTCATGTCTACCTGTTTCTTATACAACAAAGTTCCAATTGCTTTGGGCCTCGGTTTTCCAGGTCCTACCAACCTCACCCTTCTCTACTAGCCTCCCTGTTTGCACATTTTGTTCCGGCAGCCTGGCAACTCCTTCTCTTCTCCATCTTGAGGCTATCTTTCTTGTTAAAAAGAGTCGGCTCCAATATTGTCTGTTCGATGATACCTCTTTCTGATTCTCTCGGTCAGAATCATAGCTTCTCCCCTAGGTTAATGCAATGCATTTCGGTCCGCAGCCTTGGCCACACTCCCCTCCCTTCTAGATACAGTTTGCTCCCATTCTGTACGACAGATCCTGACCAGAAAGAAGGGGAGGATTTAAATAATCCTAGCTTACCAAGACTGGTTCTGACTTTGGACTTAAATTCTGTTCATTGGATTTCCGGTCAGATCCTAATACATAGTCTCAAAGTTATAGCTCAGGTTTGGTACTTGGCTTCCTGTTTTGTACTTTGTGCCTCAGAAGTTTTTGTTTACCTGAGTAGACCCTGAGAGTCTCTATAACGTGGGGACTTTTTAGAGCAGCAATTTTTAACCAGTGTGCCGCAATTTTAAAAACATGCAGTACCCGACTCTTTAGTCAGGGGCACTGACCTCTTTTCCCTTAGATTGTCAAATAAAAAATGACAACAGCCAACACAACAGCTGTTGAATGTGAATGAATCAAAATTGTACCTATTCTTTTTTGTCAGATGACAAAAGCAATAATACATTTTTTGGTGTGCTGCAGAATTTTAGTAATTAGTTTATGTGTGCTAGAAGATGAAAAAGGTTGAACATCACTGCTCTAGAGTCTCATGGTAATCTGCCGCTTCTTTTCTTTGTTGGGGTCTCGCCACTGCGCCCCAGCCCGATAGGAAGGACTCTCCTGTGTGGTGACAGAATGTGCTGGTGTCCTTGTGGCCCCTTTGCTTGTTGCTGTGAATACTAGCGGTTCTGGAGCCCCTATTTCTGCTCTGTCCAAAGGCAGGGCCACAGCCCTGAGTTCTGGATGCCTTGTGGTGAGACGGCGTGTCTGAATTTCTCCCCGTCGTTAGTTGCAGTGCTTTCTGGACTCTGCACCCTGCTTGCCGAACTGACTTCCTCTTCCACCAGAAGCTGTGCCTGTCCTCCCAGCACGTCCCTATCCTAGTGGACACGGCTATGTTCAAGTTCCAGCACCTCCCAGCGTTCCCCGGGAAGCTGCCGTTGGCCAAGTAGTACCAGAGATGATGCCCTGAAAGATGGGAAACACGTCTCTATGGCATTTATTTCATTCAAGCTCATGTTTTGGTTATTTGCATATGCTTTTATTTGCTCCTTGATAGTCAGATGCCACTCATTTTTATATGGGACACAGTGCCTAATGCAGAACTGCAACCCTGGAGGCATTCAGTGTATGACGTGAGGTGGGTTGGGAGTCCCTCGGCAGGGTCGGCCAAGGAGTGGCCTCTGGCTTCTGTTCCAATATCAGCCTAGTTCAATCTCTGCCGAGCTGTCGTCCTCCAGGTGCGCATGATGTCTTGTGTGGGACTCCGTAATCTCTCTTGCCTCTCGTCCATCTGCCATATTCATCTTCCCCAAGAATATAGTCTGACTCTGCCAGACCCCTGACATGTGGAAAATGACTCCCTAGAACTATAAGATTAGCATTCTAAGTTCTTGGGGTGACCTCAATGTCATTTCAGGGATGCCCCAATTTACTTGTCCAGTTTATTTCCGTAACTCCATTGTAGGTCGTGGTGATAGAGATGAAGTGAATAATTGGATTGTCCCCTCACACACTCGATAGTTTCCCACTTTTGTGCCTCTGTGTGTATTGTTTCAGCCCTACACTCTTCACTAAGAAAATCCTACTCATCCTTCAAGACTCAGTACAACTGACCTGAAGACTTGCTTAATCTTTGCAGCTGGAGATAATCTCATTCTCCTTTAAACTTAATAGTTTTTCTCTTAGATTCACCCCTGCCCCCCATTTCTTCCTGAATTATAGTTACTTGTGTATTTTTTGTATTATTATATGTGTGTTAATTTAGATGAAGATTTCATTGAAGGCCAGGGTTATTATCAACTCTGTGCTTAATTTTTATCCTTGGCATTTATGATAGACATTCAATAATTATTTGCTATTTTTATTATTATAAAAAAATATTACCAGTTTTTTGGGGTAGTTTCTCCACTGAGAGTTTTGTTCTCTAGTCTAAACTTGCATGCTGATTTTTAAAGTAGTCATATTTTAAATGTATCCTGCATTATAAGGCTAGAAGTGGGGAAAGATAGAATTATAATCAAATTTGAAAATTTGTGGTATTTTTGCCAAAATCTTTCAGTCAAATACATCATCTTGATTTATTTAGAATCTTCTCTGAATCTATGAGAGATAATGACTTAGAAAATATTTGAATACTTAGAGAAAAATCTTATTTTTCCATTGAAAATATTTACATCCTATTGTAATTTTATAGTGTTTCCCAGTGAGTTGTGTTGTTTTTAAAGTAACTTTCACATGATGTTTCTTAAATAGTTGTAATGGAAATATTATTATGTTCAAGTATAGTTAAGCCATGATAAAGAATTCCTTTGAGGATAATAAATGCATCCTTAACGATCACATTCCAAATTAAATTAATATATCACTTTTCATATAATGTAAAAATTTCACAGTTATAATTGCACAAATACTTTCTCCCACATTTTCTACTATTTTTTATCATTTTAACCTCTAGATATGTAATAAGTTACAATACCTTATTGCCAGTTTTGCTTTAAACAGTCAAATGATATTTAAAGAAAAGAAAGAAAAACAGCCTATTTAGGTAGTTACCATTTCAAATGCTCTTCTTTCCTAATTGTAGATCCAAATTGCATCTGGTATCATTTAGCCTGAGAAAATTTCCTTTTTTTAAAAAAAAAAAATACTTTTATTGATTTCAGAGAGGAAGGGAGAAGGAGAGAGAGATAGAAACATCAGTGGTGAGAGAGAATCATTGACTGGATGCCTCCTGCAAGCCCCACACTGGGCATCGAGCCCACAACCTGGGCATGTGCCCTGACCAGGATTCAAACAGTGACTTCCTGGTTGATAGGTTGATGCTCAACCACTGAGTCACATGGGCCGGGCTTTAACATATTCCATCAACTTTTCACTTGAAGATAGGTTTATTTCACCTATGTTTTTGAAAGATGGTTTTGCCAAATACAAAAATTCTTGATTGGCAAGGGTTTATTTTCTTCCAGCATTTAAAGATGTTGTTTCATTGTCTTTGGGATTTTTTCTTTCTTATGAGAAGTAAGTCATAATTATTTTATTGTTTCCTTTATGGCCTGAGTCTTTTTAAACTCTGGATGCTTTTAAGAATTTCTTCTTTATCTTTTGTTTTTAAAAGTTTCTTTATGATGTTGCCAGGCATGGTTTTGTATTTATTCTTCTTGGAGTTCACTGAGCTTTCTGCATCTGTACTTTGCTGATTTTGATCAAGTTTAGAAAAATGTGATCCTTATTTCTTCAAATATAATTTTCACCCTCATTCTTTCTCTCCTTTTCTTATAGAATTCTAATTACATGTGCATTAAACTGTTTGCCATTATGCCACAGGCAATTTGGGTTCTGTTTATTTTTTAAAAATCTTTTTGCCCTGATTGGTTTGGCTCAGTGGATAGAGCATCGGCCTGTGGACTCAAGGATCCCAGGTTCGATTCCAGTCAAGGTCATGTACCTTAGTTGTGGGCACATACCCAGTGGGGAGTGTGCAGGAGGCAGCTGATCGATGTTTCTCTCTCATCGATGTTTCTGGCTCTCTGTCCCTCTCCCTTCCTCTCTGTAAAAATCAATAAAATATATATTTTTTTAAAAATCTTCTTTTTCTGTGCTTCTGTTTAGATGACTTACTTCTATTGACCTATTTTCAAATTCACTAGTCCTTTTTCTTTTAATGTCATCCAGTGAATTTTAAAATGTCAAACATTGTATTTTTTTAGTTCTAATATTTCCATTTGGCTCTTTTCTTCCTAAAATTTTCTACAAATTTCCTGTATCTCCTAAAATTTCTTATCTCCTCATCTATCTTATTAATCTTTTCCTATAAATTCTTCAAATATTTTAGTCATTTCAAAGTCCTTTTCTGATAACTCCAACATCTGGACCATCAGCTGGCCTGCTGTATTGACTAATTTTTCCTTTTGACTATGACTCACATTTTCCTATTTTTTACATGAAGTGATTTTTAATTGCATACTCGATATTGTGAAAATACAATCTAAATGTTTGTCATCTTCCTCTGAAGAGATGTAATTTTACTCTATTACAGGTAGTTGTATTATTGGATGATCACCTTGAGCCTGGGGAATCTTGGTTTTAACCTTTCTTAGAGTAGGTTTATTTTAGTTTTGACATTAGTTCTAAGGTAAATGTCTTAGTCTGGTGTGTGTGTGTGTGTGTGTGTGTGTGTGTGTGTGTGTGTGTGTTGGGGGGGAGGTAAGTAAGGCCTTTTCTCCCCACAACCACCCCAGGGTCTTTTAATAGCTTAATTTAGGTTTAATTTACACATCCTACAATTCACCCACTGTAAGTGTATAATTCAATGATTTTTGATAAATGTATAGAGCTATGCCACTATAACTACAATCTTGTTTTTTAAAACTATGGTAAATATATATATATATATATATATATATATATATATATCATAAAATTTACCATTTTCAACATTTTTAATTGTATAGTTCAATGGCATTGAGTACATGCACATTGTTGGGCAACTATCAACATCATCCATCTCCAGAACTTCTTTATATTTTGCAAAACTGAAACTGTATATCTGTTAAACAATAACAGCCACCCCCCTGTCCCATTCTCAGCCCCTCATAACCATTCTATTTTCTGTCTCTATAAATTTGACTACTCTAGGTACCTCATATAAGTGGAATCAGACAATATTTGTCCTTTGATGAAAAGCTTTTTTCACTTAATATAATATCCTCAAGGTTCATCCAAATTGTGGCATGTGTTAGAATTTTCTTCTTTTTTAAGGCTGAAAAATATTCCATTGTTTGTATATATTATGTATTTTTAAAATCAAAATCCAGTTTTTGCACATTTCTATCACCCCAAGAAACTTCCTTGTGCCTGCTAACAGTCCATGTCCCTGTGAAAGGAGAAGTTGTGCACTCGACTGTCTGCTAATTGACTTAACCCAAAATGAGCTAGTTACACCTGCCCAGTTGCTTCTGGAGAAGCAAGGTCTCTCCTGAGGAGGGTCACAGATCTACCCATCCCAAAGCTGGAGGAAAAACTCACATTTTATTTTCTGCAATGGGTTGTGGAGTTTACCAAAGCATCTGGATAGGACTGGGTGACCTTAAATTCTATGAAAGAACTAATGGGTCAGTTTGTGATGGGATTCATTTATGAGCAAACTAGAGGATCTGCTGGTGTTTTTTGTTTGTGGGGAAGAGGAGGCTGGAACTCTTGTTAAGCCTCAAAACTTAGATGTTCCAGATTTTTGCTGCCTCCTCTTTGGTCTACTAGGATGGACAACTTCTCACACGTATCATCCAGTTTATGCTTAACCACTCAAGTGGCAGCTTCAGGCAGCTTTTCTAATTATCTCTTGCTGAACATAACCAATTGACCATGGACAGTTGTCAGTGAGGCACAACTTTGCCCCTAATGAGAAGGCATAGCTAAATGCTGCTCTGATTATCCCGCTGAAGCATCTTTATTAAACCTTGAACAGCCATCTAATTTAGTTGTGACAGAAGAGGAAAAAATGAATAGGATATCTCAATGGGTCAAAATAATTTCAACATACAGACTCATAAAACGAGGTCTTACTGGAAACAGAAATACCAATGTACTAGCAGAGGTTACTTCTTGGTGGTTGGTTTATGGATGATTTTTATTTCTCTCTGTGTGTGTTTTTCTGTACTTCCTGTATTCTAAAATATAGTACAAATTACTTTTGGACTCAGATATTTTAAAAATGAGGGATAAGGTAGCCTGTCCCTCAGTGCTCTACCGTCAGCATGGAGCTGAGGCTCAGAGCCCTTCTTCAGAAAGTCATAAACCACTCCCAAAGACTAAGCCATTTAAAAGAACTCAAACAGACCTGGAATTGTAAGTTTCCTCTGAAACCTAAGTAGTCAGTTCTCATAAATATTGAGAACAGGATGTACAATTCCCTTTTAAATCTGATTCATGGTAGACATCTGATGAATAAATGCATATGGAAGATGGAGTGAATGAATATTCTGTTGGGAGTTTTTCAATTGCAAGTTTCTGAAAACCAAATGTAAACAGGGCATTAATAATGACTGTACCTGGAAGGCTAAGGGGCAAGCTGGACTCTGGTTATTTCTTTTTGCTTAACTGCCTGTGAATTGCCTTCAGAGTCTCTGTGGCTCCTTTACAGGTGACCCTAGACAGCTCTGGGGTTGCATTCTTAGAGCTTTTAATTCAAAATAAAAGAAGAACTTGGCTTCACTTCCAATGTGGAAATTCCAAGTACGTCTCTAATCATCATGCGTCATAACCCATCCTTGTAGCCAGCGTGGGTGGGCGCTGTGACTGACAGGCTGCCAAAGCCCAGGCGGCTGGGAAGAATCCCTCAGAGGAAGGGAGTGGGAGGTGCATATACCAGGAGAGGCAAGGACAGCAACCGATCAGGCAGACAAAGCCAATACTTTCTTTAAAGAGAAGCATTATTAATAATGAAAATGACAACATTGATAATAACTGCAATTTATTATATTCAGGTACCATCTGAGTCCTTCATAATCTTTATATCAAAGCCATTAAGAGGCTAACACTTTAACAGAATCCAATGGAAAGGGCACAAGTGCACTGAGATGCTTTATACTTAGACATGCCCACTAAAATCATGCTTGGCTTATTTTTTTTTTTTTTCAGAAAAGGGGAAGAAAATCATCTGTGAACAAAATGTAGAGCTATGTTGCTGACATACATTTTAACTTACAAATTTATGCCTTCATTGTGACTCTGGCAACCCATCCTTCTACCTTTTCATGCGACTTGATTCTTTTCAAGTTAAGGTGATTCATTAATCATGTAATTGAACAACTTAATGTCTTTGGTTTTAAAAAATATAAGTAGCTCTGGCCAGGTGGCTCATACACCTGGAGCATGGTTCTATACACCAAAAGGTTGTGGGTTTGAGTCCTGGTCAGGTCACATGCCTAGTTTGTGGGTTCGATCCCTGGTCAGGGCACATATAGGAGGCAACTGATCAATGTTTCTCTGTCACATCGATGTTTCTCTCTCTCTCTCTCTTTCTCTGTCTTCCCCTCCCTCCTCTCTCTGAAATCAATAAAAACATACCTTAAGGTGATGATTAAAAAAAGTAAACTAATATTTATTCAAGCAAATCCAGAAATCAAGAAAAATCATTTAACCATGTATCCCCATTTGGGGTTGGGAAACATGGACAATATATGACTTACATTTAAAAAATATGTTTGTATAAGGCCAGTCATAGAAAGGTGTGTGTGTACACAGTGGTTCAGAGTGTGGGGCCTGGGGCCAGACCTAATGCTGTCTTATTAGCTATCTTGCTCTGCTCACTGTGTGGAATGGAGATAAGAATAGGTTCTCTCTTATAAGGTTTCTGTATGGGTTACAGTGCTTCAGTCCAGCAATGCCTGGCTGAATAAATAGTTATTAGTGCTCTGTTTGGTTTGGGCACAGTAGTTGGTTGGTTTCTGTTTTTGCTTTTATGACAGATCCACATCAGAGAGGAAATATAGTTGCCTTCCTCATTAGAGAGGTTGCATTCACCCCTTGGTTCACAGCTGCCATGGGATATTGGGGAAATCATTTCATGGGCTTGGATTGCTGAGGAATTGAGTATCTGTACAAATTTCACATAATGGACTCTTTTGTATTCCACAGCATTGAAGTCTCCAGTGGAGGCTGATGTTCAGTGAGAAGGAGAAGAAAGGATGCCTTATGGCAAGGACATTGCAAGTGTCAGGAGTTAGAGAAAGAAGGAGGGCTGAGTCTTCAGGCCAGAGTATATGCTATATCAAAGAGATGAGATGGCAGTAGATAATTACTTCTGTTAAATAAAAAACCCCAAACACCAAAGTAAAATAAAATGAAGTAAAAGGTGCCTTTAAATCTACAACAAATTTCCAAGCTGACAGATTGAACTTAAACTTTGCATATTTCAAATGAGTCATGAGAATACAGATGTCTGAATAATGAAAATACAATTTAATTGCACCTCTGCTTGCTTTTCAGTTACTTATTAAGAAGATAAAGGTCAGTACTTTCTTTAGCTTTGCCTTCCTATGTTAGCTGAAAGTCCTCTGAGATAAAGATTCAGAAAAGGAAATGAACAGAAGTAATGAACCAATACATATTCCTGTATGCTGGTAGCCTTTCCAGGTTGTCAATTTTCAATAATATAGGGCATATGCAGACTGTTAACTACATCAAGATGTGTCTAGAAACCATCGGAGAGCGACTATCTTGTTTCAACATATATTTAGGTATCAAGCTTATTCTTTCACTGGTCTTATGTTTAATGGCTTGATTTTCTTAGAAACCCACAACTTCACAGTGGAAACATGGTCACCCTAAATTTTCTAACTACTTTTATCATCCTATGGAATTAAGGATCATTCATGGACATAAAAGCCAGCAAAAGAAATTTGCATTTTGAAAAGGAAAAAATTTAAAACATCTTTTCCTTTGAATATTTTCCCCTTGAGATTAATATCCATGCTTTATAAGGCTCTTTTGATATTTGGCCTGTGTGAAAATTCTAAAAGACAACTTGGAAGTTTTAAATCTTGTCTATGAATAAAATGGCTTCACTGTTCTCAGAGCATCCACAAAATATATCTCTGAAGTTTTTTCACACTTTTTTTTTCTTTAACTTGTCCTGGACCCCACTCATTACCTACTCCTGAGAAATTGAGTTCATTCAGCAATAAAGTGCTCAGGGCACCAAATTGAGGACTTGGATGGAAGAAAGGAAAATTTCCTGTGCTTGTGGAGAGTATATTCTGAGATTGAAAAAGCTTAGGGTTTTTAAAAAAACAACAACAAAACAAACAAACAAACAAAAAACCACTATACCATTCAAAATATTAGTCAAAGAAATTTTGGAAGATTTTTGGGAGGGGTCAGTATAAGAGCACTTACCTTATAGCTTTATGAAAATATTCCAATAAGATTTAGATTTAAAAAGTTATAAATAACAGTGTTGGATATGTTTGAATTTTTATAAGCTTATAACTATTTTTTCTCCTGTACTATTTCTTTCACACATTAAAAATCATAACTTAGGCTTCTGACGGGTAAAAAATATATTCTGATTTATGTTAAGTCCTGAATTCCAGCACAGGATCTTAGATGAATAATGCCACCTCACCCCAAATCAAAGCATGGGAAATTTGCAATTCCCTGGAAGAATTGCAAATGAGCCCATTGTCAAGCTGCCAAAGTAAATTAACAAGATTTAAATTTTTCCATAATATCTATCAGAAATTCAAATGACTAGTAATGAAAGCTGTCCTTGCTCTCTTGTGACATATACAGCATGACAAAACAGTCCGAATATGTCACCTCCCTGATTCTGCCTGTTTTATTATATCCAGGTGGCTTACTCTGTAGAGCATCTCACAGTCTATAAAATTCTAACTGTAAAATAGAAATAAAACACAATAAATATTTTATGGTATGTTGTGACTACTTGTTCCCTAAAGCCGTGCTGTACCCTTGAGTTTTATAAGAATAGCATTTTTTATAATAAAAAAGTTTGTTTTCCCTACTTTATGCCCTATTGCATCGAGGTTTTGCAGCTTCTAATTGGATGCAGAAGTGAGCTAGGTAGGGGATGGCACCCTGGATGTAATGGGGGTGTGGCTCATTTCAGAACTAATGGTCTAATGGAGCATTGAATCTCTTTCCCTAACCATTCAGATGTCTGTCCCAGTTGTCTTTCTAACATAAAAGAGTGAACATTTACATCATTAAAAATAGATTAATACCATAAATGAAATCCAACTTATTGTTGGCTCTTAGGCTACTGAGTCTCTGGGTGATCTTGGTATTCTTGTGCTGTGTCATTCTGTTGGTAAGACAGTGTAAAGAAAACTTGTAATAATTCCTCAATGATTTGAAACAAGATTCATTACTATTATGTTCATGTTGCACTTCTAGACATTACGAAATGGCATAATTTTTCATTTGCTAAGGCCGAGACTTGATGCTAAAGGTCACAGTGTAAAATCCTTTGCCATCATGGAAATTCCAGTTTGTAACGGACGTTTTGCATATTAAACAGGGGTTAGAGGCACAGCTGGTAGTTCTTACTGAGTCCTAGACCAACATTTGACTCCACCATTTCAAGAGAGCTTAGAAAGCTAAAGACGAAATGATAACACACGAAATGCATAATGCTTCTGTGTGATGTGGTTTTCAGTTTAATTGTAATGATTGTGACTGTAACTATCATAGCTAACAATAAAATACAGTGTTTGTTCAAGCCATTTTTTAGTTCTCATCCTAATGTTCATCTTTTAGTTTAAAGCTTCTATATTGATTTTTAGTTTCAAAAGGAATTTAAAAAACTTTTCCCCCCTCTCTTTTAAACAGATTAGAAATGTCTTTTCTATGTTTTAAAGAAAGACCTAAAATCATTCTGAGATCAGAATTGACCATATGTTTGAATTAGTCGTGTAAGAAAACTGGCCTTCATTAACCTTGGGGATAGTCAGTGTACTAAAATGGAACCCATAACAGTTGCTTAACTTTTTGTGTATTTTCAATTATGAACACATGGTTTTCTCATCTAATCTAATAATAGACAAATATGCAAATTGACCATACCTCCGACACACCCAGAAGCCACGCCCACAAGCCACGCCCACAATCCAATCAGAGAAAGTATGCAAATTAACCCAAACCAAGATGGCTACAGCCACAGAGAGCAAGGTTCCCTAGGTAACAGAGGAAGCCAAGCTTTCTGCCAGCCATTGCAGGCCTAAGCCTCCACTCAAGCTACAAAGTTTCAATTATAGAAGGTAAACAAATTCAAACAAATGGTGGCAGAATGGAGCTTGAGAGAGCAGGCCAGGGTTGCCGCCAGCAACAGGGATAGCAAAGCTTTCCGCACACCCTGGCCGGACCCACCCACTTAAGGCAACAAAGTTTCAATTATAACCCCAACACAAATGGATTCGGGCCTCGGAGGGAGCCCCAGGCTTGGCTCTGCTCCAGGCTACAAAGTTTCAGTTATAGAAGGAAAATAAATTCCAGATACCAGGGTCTCCGCTTGCATCCCAGGGGGCGTGGCCCACCTGCAAACCACCACAGGCCCCTCGCTCAGGCCGCCCCACGCCCCAAGGGAACCCCACCCTGATCAGGGACACCCTTCAGGGCAAACCAGCTGGCCCCCACCCCTGTACCAGGCCTCTATCCTATCTAATAAAAGAGAACTATGCAGATTGATCATCACTGCAACACACAATATAGCTGCCCCCATGTGGTCAAAGATCCTGCCCCCATGTGGACACAAGATGGCCACCACAAGATGGCCAGCAGGAGAGGGCAGTTGGGAGGCACCCTGCCTGCAAGGGAGGGCAGTTGAGAGGGACCAGGCTTGCAAGGGAGGGCAGTTGAGAGGGATCAGGCCTGCAAGGAAGGGCAGTTGGAGGTGATCAACCCTGCAGGAGAGGGCAGTTAGGGGTGACCAGGCCAGCAGAGGAGGGAAGTTGGGGGCAAACAGGCTGGCATGGGAGTGATTAGGGGGTGATCAGGCTGGCAGGCAGAAGCAGTTAAGGGCAATCAGGAAGGCAGGCAGGCAAGCAGTTGGGAGCCAGCAGTCCTGGATTATGAGAGGGATGTCCGACTGCCCGTTTAGGCCCGATCCTAGGGATTGGGCCTAAACGGGCAGTCAGACATCCTTTGAGGGGTCCGAGATTGGAGAGGGTACAGGCTGGGCTGAGGGACAACCCCCCTCCGTGCACGAATTTCGTGCACCGGGCCTCTAGTTTATTTATTATAATCTGGTTTCGCATGTATAATTAGCATGTGACAATTAATGTAGAGAAGTTAAGAAGTTAAGAAGTTAAGAAGTTAAGAAGTTAAGAAGATGATAATCTGCTACTGCACCATACCTGCAGTCATATACTGAAGGGCTGTGCCGATTCTTCTTCCCCCACCGCCTGCACACTTCTTAAAGGAACCATGGGATGGCAGATTTGCAGAATGATCCTAGACCCGTGGTCGGCAAACTGCAGCTCGCGAGCCACATGCGGCTCTTTGGCCCCTTGAGTGTGGCTCTTCCACAAAATACCATGGCCTGGGCGAGTCTATTTTGAAGAAGTGGCGTTAGAAGAAGTTTAAGTTTAAAAAATTTGGCTCTCAAAAGAAATTTCAATCATTGTACTGTTGATATTTGGCTCAGTTGACTAATGAGTTTGCCGACCACTGTCCTAGATGGACATATAGCCAAGAAGCTGATTTGTGATTATGCCTGTAATTTTACATTCATGGGATGACAGACACACACATTTGCCCTCCACCCAAACCTTATTAAATCTTTTTACCCCCGAAGTCTATGGCCGTTATGATGTGTACTACTCCGCTGGATTCCCCATTACATATTGCTTTGTGTTATTATTTAACTGTTTGGTGTATTACAATTTTGCCCTTTCAGCTAAATTTTCAGTTCACTGAGGTCAGGAGAAGCATCTTACAAACTGTTTTCTTATTCTCTCTCATATACGAGGCATTCAATAAACATTTAAGGAGTTAAACAGAACCAAAATGTGCTTGACCACATATAAAAATGTTCCTGCATGCTCTGGGAATCAGAGTATTCAAATTCATCTTATTTACTGGCTAAATATGTATAAGTCAAGAAATTATTTTGTTTATTTCAAGCCTTATTAACCCCCCTGATTTACTAGCTTATAGATGAAGAGTTTTTAATGGAGTAAACATATGCTATGTTAATTAGGATACAAAATTGTGTACATATACTATATCATTTTAACTAGTATAGGGAAAAGGTAGAATCATCTATCTCTGGATGATTATATAAAAACTTTCTCTTTTTTGACTTTTCTAAACTTAGAAAAAAGTTCATCTTTACATTTACTTTTATAATCAGAGGAAATTTAAAAGAAAAAAAATCTTTGCAGGCCTTGTATCTGAGTATATGTAGGTATATGGTTAGGTATGTGTGTGAGAGAGACTGAGAATTTTCTCTTTAAAGTAAAATAAGGTCTAACAATAAAAATATCTAACTAAAGTTGAGTCGTGGTTAATTTCTATTTTACCAAAACATGTTTAATAACTTAGATATAATAAAAGTCATTTTATTCAACATGTTATTAACCAGAACTCTAGCTATATATTTATCATATGCATATCTCCCTCCTATATTTGTAACATCTCTCTCCAATCTCTATTTTAATACAAAGCAAGTTCCAACTTCTATGTTAAGTAAAGAGAGGAGTTCTTGGAAATCAAATATCAGAATTAAAAGGCATAATAGCAATTCCCAGTTGGCAAAATGCTAGAAAGCAATATATTTTTATTGTTTGTGTTCATATTGATGAGCAATCACTCAGCAAAATTAGATTTCTGTACATAAACACTTATTATTATTTAGCTTCTTTTTCCTTCCTCTTCAAAAGCACAATAGGACATTTGAGGAATTATAAAGTGATAACACTGGCCGCAAATAATTTTGAGCACCTAACTCCAACTGTGTGGTTTGCTGGGGGGAGAGAGTTAAATGGTATCCACACTCTGCTCTTGAGGGCGTCAGTCTAATGGGGAAAGGGACGGACAGACATTCACAGGTTGTTGTAAATGCGCTCACTACTCTAACCCAGGATGTTGTTGTGAGCTGAGAAGCACCGTCTCCTCTCCTTCTATGTTTGTGCAAGGTCACTTTTATTGGACATTCCTTTGGCCTTCAGAAGTTCTCATGGATGAGTGCTACATATTTAATAAGCATTTATCCTGCTCCTAGTCTCCGTCTGATTTTATGTTAAGGCCCAGTTCTTGGAGTCCAGAACAGGTTTGAATCCTGGTCCTGCCTCTGACCAGCTGTATGAGTTTGGGTTGAGCCTGTTGCTGCATCTGTGAGGGGCTGCAGTGAAGGTCAGCGGATCATTCCCGTGAAGTTCCTGGCGCCAGACCTGGCCGGGCTCGGTACTGCAGGAGTGTAGCTGTTGGGTCTCAGCCACAACTCAGATGTGAAGGAATTACCACTTTTAAATTTCCTATTGCTCAGTTTCTGACTCTGGGCCTCCATTTTCCTGCCCCTCCCCAACAAGGTTATATGTTTTAAACCCTTTTTCGTGGTTTTGCTCTTTGTCACCTCAGTTACCTGTGATAAACTGTGGTTTGAAAAATGTAAATGGGAAATTCCAGAAATAAACAATTCCTACGTTTTTAATTGCTCGCTGTTCTGAGCAGCGTGATGAAATGACACGATGTCTCATGCCTTCCTGACAGGAATGTGAATCATCCCTTTTTGCAGGTATCTGTGCTATACACACTCCCCACCTCCATTACTCATGTAGTAGCCAGCATCTTGTTATCAGATCGACGTGGGATTGCAGTGCTTGTGTTCAAGTAACTCTTATTTTGGTTAATAATGGCCCCTAAGTACAAGAGTAATAATGCTGGCAATTTGGACACGCCAAAGCGAAGCCGTAAAGTGCTTGTTACCCAAGGTCAGAAGGTTAGTAGCCTCACATGCCTACATCATTCACCTCACTTCGCCTCACCGCGTAGGCATTGTATCATCTCACATCACCACAGAAGAAGGGTGAGTATGGTACAATAAGATATTTTTAGAGAGACCACATTCACATAAATTTTATTACAGTATATTGCTATGTGTTCTATTTTATTGTTGTTTATCTGTGCCTAATTTATAAACTTAATCATAGGTATGTATGTAGAGGAAAAAATATAGTATATGTAGAGTTTGGTACCATCCATAGTTTCAGGCTGGGGGTCTTGAAAGGTATCCCCTGAGGATAAGGAGGGACTACTGCATAGGGACAAGAAGTGGCAGTCATTGGAGAATGAGTGAACTTGGCCATTTTTCACATGTCACTGCCCTTGTCTGCTTGGCCCTTCAGATCTGGAATCTCTCTCAGCTTTGTCTGTCTCATCAGAGCTATGAGGATCTTTTGTGAGGCAACCCATGTTCCATCTCTCAGGTAAAGCAGAGCCACAGCTGTTTCTGACATCTCACGGCCTGCAAGGTGGTCAGAGAGCTTGGTGCAGGTGCCAACATTTCTCAAGAGCCTTCCCTCTGTTTCCTTTACCCTCCTATATTCTCCCCCTAAGTATTCTGTTTGTACCCACATGTAATTCTCTCTCTCTCTTTTTTTTTTTTTTTGTAGTGTCTATAGATACTTTGTTATTTTAAGGGATTAGGCTTTTGCCAACACCACACTGTTTCTAGAGGCAATGAGTTGTCAACCAGCTCATTGGTAAAAAGAGAAAAGGGAACATACAAGAGAACAAAAAAAAAAAAAAAAAACAAACAAACAAAAAACAAACGAACAAATTAATGTCTTCAAGTATTGTCTAGCCACAATGGATGTGGTAAAAAAACCATCACAGGAGTAATTCTAGTTAACATTTTTCATAGCTCTGCTATAGTGGTTTTAAATATATGCCCACAAATTCTTTCATATGCCTACTTTCAAAAGGTAGAAATTGAATAGAATATGGCAGAAGTGATGCAATGTCACTACTGAGATCAGATCATAAAAAGACAGGGGCTTCTGTCTTGGTGGTCCCCTCGCTCCCCTTTGGGACACTTGCTCTGGGGAAGCCAGCTTCCATGCTGTGAGCTGCTCTATGGAGAAGTCCACTGAGGAGGACTTGAGGGAGGACCTGACTGAGGCCTGTCAACAAAGACGCAAGGGAGGTTGGGAAGATTGTTCAGCCCCAGTTGACTACGGGATGCCTACGGCCCTGCCTGACTGCACTCTCAGGAGGGACCCCCCAGGTACATACATATATCAAACAGGTTGGAGCCATAGGTGACAATTTAAGTGCTATACAATTTTAATAAATGAAATTAAGTTAACAGTAGAAAATAAGTTATATCCATCCCCATTCTGTTGAAGAGGCCATTTTCATGGCTACATATTGAAAAAATCACAGTATGAAAATAAGTTTAAATGGGAGGGGGAAAAAACAGTGTGGTCCTTTTTATCATTTTATAAACCTGGTTTAAATGAGACACCTACATTACCCTGCCCAGAACCATCAGCAGTGTGTGTGGAGTGTGACGAGCCTTACCCATTAAAACTGTATCTGTCTGCAGTTATCATTATTATAATGCTGGTAGAATTACTACGTTTGCTTTTCTCCCTACTCTGGTGTTTATAATCGAAAACGTAATTTCTATAACTTTGAAGCAATTTAAACAATGCTTCGTTAGAAAAATTACTCTTCAAAGTGTGATTTACAGAGGAGCATTTCAACAGTTATATCTCTGTTGTCATAGTAACTTGCAGTTTGAGCTTAATGCAGTGTGTTAAAGTAATAGAATACTAGAGAAATGTTGATGGTATTGGAATGCAGAAAGACACAGACACTACCATTGACATGCAGTAACCTTGACATGAAACTTATAATAAGCATTTTAAAAAGCAAAAGGCATTTCATTTTGAAAATGCAGCACTGTCACTTGAACCAAAAACTGTTGAGAGCATAATCCATAGACATGGACAATAGGGTGGTGAAGGCCTGCAGGGGGGGGGGGGGGGGGTAGGGGGCTAGTAGAGGTCAATGGGGAAAAAGGTGGACATATGTAATATTTTCAACAATAAAGATAAAAAAACAAAAACTACTGAGAATTTATATGTGGTCTTTTGTATCATAAAAAATGATGGTTTCTGGTCTTGTATATATGTCATTGTAATTGAAGGTGGTCAGAATATGCCACCCCCAAATATTCCATGTTGGCATAAGGATTATTTTGAGCTGAAATATTTGAGATTCAACAGATGCAGAAAGAGGGCTTTCCTGGAGTGGCCCTTATCTGACTAAAAGCAAAAACTCTGGAAAAATAACAACTGCCACAAATCCCCTCTTCTGGGGAAGTTTTATGGCCCTAAAGAGGAGGGAACGTTGGCACCAAGAAAGACCTGCACAAACAAGCTTTGTTAACATAGCCCTTATCTTCAAGCAGTTTCCCTCACATATTTATTTAACTCTCCACAATTTGAAGCCCCTAAAAACCCCGTTCTTTTGTCTTGTATACCACCACAAATTATTGCTCTTTGTTAAAAATGATATATAGGCTCTCAGGCCTATTGCTTCTTTGGGTCCTCACTTCTTTCCTAGGTAGGCCCCCAAGTCATGTAAAAATTAGCATTAAATAAAATTTGTATGCCTTTTCTTGTGATAATTTGTCTTTCATCAGTCTAATTTTCAGGTCCCCAGGTAATGAACCTGAGAGGGGAGAAGTAAAGTTTTATTCCTGCCCTGCATAATTTAAAACCTGCACCCTCAATTTTCCCCTTTCTGGAGCATTTGGTAATGAGGACCTGGATGAAGATGCGCCAAGTTTGAGTTCAAAGGTTTGGGATTGAAGTAAGGGGGAGAGAGGAGAAACGGGGCAATGTAAAATAGATAAAGGGAGAGAGACTGTGAAAAACAGGCCCAGTCTGCTTCCCCACCTACTCCCTGCTCTCTTGTGTTTTGGGCTTAACTCAAGGGGAATATGGAAGAGTCGGGTCCTGGGAGGTGTTAGGAAAAGATCTGTCTTGGTTTTCTATTTTAGGCCTTTCAGTTTCTGAGATAACAAGCAGAGAGTCATCGTGAAGAGAGATTCAATAGGCAACTCCTTCCTGGTCCTGAATCCCTGACTAATCTCCCTCAGCCCTGGGACTGTGGTCCCTCCTGAGGGCAGACGTAGAAGGAGGTCACAGTAGCATTTCCTGGGCTCTTCGTCCCCCTACTCTCTTTTCAAGAAGGACCTCAGACCATTTCAGTGTTTATTCCCATTTATTTAAACTTCAAATATAATCTGTCCTTCAAATCCAATCATGTATAAAACAGAAGTTTCTTGATTCCTCCCTTCAGTGCAATCTCTGTATTAACAACATCCACAGCAAGGAGATCAACATCAGCCATCAGCCGCTATTGTCATTGAAGTGCCAAATATCCCTCTAGGGCTTTATAGACATAATTCTCTCAGTGAGCCCATCGAATAGGCATTAAAACCCTTATTTGTTGGATAAGATATCTGATGAAACTAAACAAGCATTACAGAGCTTCTCTGTTTCCTGAATTTATCTTGTAAGTTGGTTCTCTAATCATCCATGTGGAATGCACATGCCCTGGAGGGCTTATTAGTTTTGAGCTGTATTTAGTATTGAGCAGCCATATAGTGCACCAAGCACAGTATTTGGTTCATGGATACTCAATAGCTGTTTAGACTGATTGATTGTTATAATGTGTTCATGGACATACTTTACCTGGCCTTATTTTTTTCTGTCATTACACCATCTATCTCTAGCAAAATTTTCTCTTGAGCTATTTTGAGTTGCAATGGTTAATACTGGTTAATGGGTTTTGAAGGGGGAGGGGGAGAACCTTTAAAATATTTATCAGATTTTATTTATTACTAAAAGTAATAGATTTAAAGACCCTAATCTAGTGTCTCTTTTGATGACAAAATCTTAAATTTGTATTGTGATTGATAGATTTTTAATTCACTTTACAAAAGCACACACTAAGAGAGCTAGCACACTTTAGAAGGGAAATCTATTGCAAAGCAGATGCCTGAACTTTCCTGAATTTTATAGTAGTGCTTTGAAACACGATTTTTCCATTTCAGTTATTTTATTTAAAAAAATATATATTTTATTGATTTTTTACAGAGAGGAAGGGCGAAGGATAGAGAGTCAGAAACATCGATGAGAGAGAAACATTGAGCAGTTGCCTCCTGCACACCTCCCACTGGGGATGTGCCTGCAACCAAGGTACATGCCCTTGACCGGAATTGAACCTGGGACCCTTCAGTCCTGAGGCTGACAGTCTATCCACTGAGCCAAACTGGTTAGGGCCATTTTAGTTATTTTAGATGGTGAGTTTGTTAGGTAGGAAGTAGACTTGAGCAGCTGGGGTGGGGCCTGCCCTGGGGTCCTGACAGTGGTCAGACCAACATTGCCTTCAGACTGCCTCTTTAAGGATGGCCCAGCAGCCAGGAGACCACCAGGAGGTTCTTGGTGCAAACTCAGAAAAATGACCTCAATGCGACCTTGCTAGGGTCCTGGACTAATTAGAGTAAAATTTGCATTGTGGTTTTGACCCTCCTCCCCCCGGGGTTTTCTGTATGCATTATGAGTAAGGGTATGTGCAGAAGAAATATAGTTATATAACCCTTTTCTGTCAATCATCCCTGAATGCAAATGATAGCATATACACAGAAAATTCCTCATTTAAACCATATAACACAGGAATTGGGGTCATTGTCTCTCTCAACTGGTCTGCTCCTCGCTTGGAGTGTATTTTCAACAAATCCCACTTTGCTTTACTTCATTTTTGTTGACCTTAAACTCTTTTCTTCATTGATGAGAAAAACTGAGGTCCCAGCCAGGAACCCCAATTGGTAACAAGTTCAGAGTTTGGGTTCTGAAGTTTGTATTTATCAAAATGCTGCAAAGAAAAAAGGAGCTGGAAACCATGTAACCAGGCCCTGTCGATTTGGGGCTCTGTCGTAATCACTTTGGGATCTCCATTCCTCTTAAAGCTACTGAACTGTCAGAAATTGCTTCAGCCTCCCCTCCACCCCCTTCTCCGAGTAGCTACTCCCTTTGGATTTGACAATCTGTCCCTCAGGCGATGCCACCTGATCTAAAGCTCAGACTCAAAAACCACAATCAGAACATGTATTATATTTTGGGAATGCATTTCCTCTCCAGCTTTACCAAAATAACTTAACATGTGAACTTTTTACTTTAATTAGAGAGGTGTTTTTTGTTAAGTCATTTTCTATTTAAAAGTAAAAGGTCGCCGAAACCGGTTTGGCTCAGTGGATAGAGCGTCGGCCTGCGGACTGAAGGGTCCCGGGTTCGATTCCGGTCAAGGGCATGTACCTTGGTTGCGGGCACATCCCCGGTGGAGAGTGTGCAGGAGGCAGCTGGTCGATGTTTCTCTCTCATCGATGTTTCTAGCTCTCTATCCCTCTCCCTTCCTCTCTGTAAGAAATCAATAAAATATATTTAAAAAAAAAAAAAAAAGTAAAAGGTCATTATAAAAAGGCATAAAAAGGTCAATACCTTATTTTGCTTAATATGATACAGAAATTCTGTTTTTCAACTAATTGCTATTTTAATAGAACCGGGCAGCTCATGAGTAAGTGAAGATACACAAAAATGCAATCTAAAATGCTACTACCTAAAAATATAAGAGTAGCTATATTTGGCATCATCACAATTGCATTTTCTTAGCCTCTTTGTTCAAATGTTTTAGATATGTTCGTTTGTCGATGGATGGTGTCCATATAAACATTTAGACATCAACCTAACACTTGTTCTTAAGCAGCACACTTTTTTCCTATTTTGTCTTTTAAAAAGCATGTGTGTTTTTTGTGTGTGTGACAGTTTCTACCATTGAAATGCCATTACTGCTGCTTTAGAGATTATTCTCTAAAAAAAAGGATAAGACATTCTTAATTGGCCTTAAGAAATATCACCTTGAAATTTAAAAAAAAATGTGATGGATAACCAATACACATCATGAGACTGAAAATGTGAAAGGTGTTTAGTGCTGTAATCAAATATAGCTTACAATAAAATGTATCATGTTCATAGTCATGACTGAGCTGCAAACACAGCAAACCTGGATTTATGTGGGAGCTGCTGAATAAAGGGAAAGGGAACTTGGGGAGATGAACTTGCTCTGGGTCCTGGGTGTCATGGTCTGTGCGCTTTTGTTTAGGAGTGATGCTTCTGCTGCAGGCTGTTGGTAGCTGACACAGGGCAGAACCTGAAAGACTATAAGCCATATAGAGGTACCTGTTTCTCTGTAATGATAGCTGTCTCCTTTCATTGAGAGGCAAAAGCATTGTACTTGGACCCATTGTGGTCTGCACTATGAGGGGAAGGACTATTCTATAACTAATTATGACTAATTCCTCAGTAGAGAAACAATTAATCAGGGATTGATTTTACATAGTGCACTGTGCTAGGTTTTGCTGGGAACACAAAGATGAGAATGATCCAGTTCCTAACATACAAAGAATTTATTTACTCTAAACCACCTGCCTAGGCCACCTAATTCTCTATCATTGACTCTAATGATGTCCTCTCAGTTACACTAGCAAAATGCATAATGGTTTAAATAGAATTTAATGAAACTCTTTTTTTTCTTTTGTTAATCCTCACCCGAGGATATTTTTCCATTGATTTTTTAGAGAGAGTGGAAGGGAGGAGAGAGAGAGAGAGAGAAACTTCGATGTGAGAGAAACATCGATGTGAGAGAAACACAATAATTGGTTGCCTCCTGCACACACCTCAACCAGGGCCAGGGAACCTGGAACCAAGGTACGTGCCCTTGACCAGAATCAAACCCGGGACCCTTCTGTCCAAGGGCTGATGCTCAATGAGCCAAACTGGCTAGGACTAATGAAACTCTTAATCCTTCTATTGGGAAAGAAAATAGATTTATGAACACTTTCCCCCAACTCCCTCCATTCTCACTGGATCTTTACAGGCATAAGGAGAGTAACCTAAGGGTAGAATTTAGGTAAATTTCTCTCTTTCACTAACAGCTCTTCCCTTCCCCTTCCCATTGCCTCCACACATCATAGTTTAAACTTTTACCAACTAAAAATCATTTGGATGGACAAAACTTTTGGGAGTTGGGTAACTCTATTTTTATATCTATCTAGTTAGTTTGCAAATATCATTTATATTCATATGTCATCATACTATTCAATATCTGACATAAATGAAAGAAATACAAGTCGAATAAGGTGTTGGTCATGAGATATCTCAAGAAATGCAAGTTGAATGAATGAATGACAGAATAAATTATGTGGGTCAATATGATTGAATTGTTTTCCTTCTACCATCTAGCTGAGATCCAATGAATGTAATTAGGGGTTTTCGTTTAGCATTTAAACAAAATGCAAAATGTAGAAAGAGTGACAATTTGATATAATGGGCAAATGGGCAGGAGGGTCAGAGGGCAGCCAGAGGCAGCATAAACCTGACTGGGCTTCAGAAGATGGAGAGAGCTTGGCTTGGAAGGGAAAAAGGAGCAGGGACAAGGGAAGAAAGGGGGCTGGGAAGAATTTGTTCAGAGGCAGACTTTGCTTATCTAGGCCAAATATTGTACAATTAATCTCTGCCCATCTTCTCAAAGACACAGCGTCTTGTTTTCCTTCAGAATACTGGAGAGGTGAGATCAGAGCAGGAGAGAATGGAGGCCACTTTATTGGAGAACCCTAATAGATGCAGGGACATTTGTGCTAGAAGTTGTGCTAGAAGATGTGCTAGAGTGTCCCTGGCACTCTTTGACACACTTGATCATGGGCCCAACTGATCAGCAACTTCAATATTAAGTAGCATTTCAACAAAATGCATTGTCTGGGGACTCTTATTAGCTTAGATGACATGTAGGGGGAAAGGGGGATTATTCATTAGCAGTGTGCAGGCCCCTTTAAACTCATGGGCTAATCTGCATAGTTGCAATGGAGGAGATCTCAGGGGAAGAGTTTTTTGTTGCTAGGTCTGGTAGGAGAGGAGTTTGGAACTCACTAGTTTGTTAAACTTGGAGAATGAGGTTTTGCCAATATTTAGGAATCCAGCAGATTTTATTACTTAAGACGTATGGAAATGAAAACCACAGTGGATTGGTTTGTAGAATGAGGATGAAAATAACAATGTCTTCAATTTTTGTTGTTCCTTTAGTGTTTTCTAAGAAGGCAAGTTATTTAACCCCACAGATCTCAGTTTCTTCATTAAAAGAATTCACAATTCTGTATACTAAGCTTGCCTGACTGATTGGTAGCACAGCCAAGATTAGAAACTAGGTCTTTGTCTTTGTCACTCCAGTCTCTTCCCCTGACCTACAGTCCAAGGCCACAGGAAGGAGAGAGATAATAATAGCACAGCTATAAAAAAAAAAAGGTGGCAATAGGAAAAGGGATATCATTGAATCATCACAGTAAGTGTAAGGATGGAAGAAAATCACAATCACAAAGCAAAGTCTGTTATTAAAAACCAAAATTTCTGCTATTTAACATAATACAAGGTAAAGAAGAATGTGAAATTAGTACGGAAGTTTGCAAGGGCAAGGGCAAGTGATGGTCAGCAGTGGCTTTAATGGTATGCACAGTTCTTAGACTCAAAACTCAGGCTGCAGAAGACCTCTGAGAAATCAGGGGCATCAAATCTAAAGTTTCAATAACATAAGTAGAAGAAATCTTCACTTTCATTTTAAGAAAAGATGGATTAAGGAATGAATGTTAAAAGCATTCATTAGAACCAAAACCCAAATGATGAAGAAAAATCAACCCAGTCAACACCAGTCAGATTATGAGCCTTCTATCTTCTGATCAGAGTAACTGTGTTTTGTGATACAATTCTAAAGGTTAAAATGGCATACAGAAATATGCAACTGCATTCTAAGTTACTATTTTAGCACAGAGGACTTTTCCCTGGGAAACAATTGTGATTTTCTCCTAAGGATTCTATCCCTCTGTTAATCCCCCTACCAGAGGATCTGTGAAATTAATACATGCTTCTCTGTGAAAGTTACCGATATAAAATGCAACACTAGAGATTTTTAAAAATCCTTACCCAAGGATGTGTTTTTATTGATTTTAGAGAGAGGAAGGGAAGAGGGAGAGAGAGCAACATCAATGTGAGAGATAAACATTGATCGGTTGCCTCCCATACACGCTCCAACTGGGGATCTAACCCACAATCTGGGTGTGTGTTGGTGTACAGGAGGATGCTGCAATCAACTGAGCCACACCGGCCAGGGCGACACTATAGATTTTTTATTCCTACTGTCTTTTAAGAGTTCAGCAATCCTGTACTCGGTATGAAGGAAAATTTGGGACATGTCAGTGTTGGAGATGTCCAGTTGGATGTGACTGCAATTAGATGGCATTTAAAGCTGTGGGTCTGTGATGAGATCATTCTGGCAGAGGGTATGGATGGAGATAAGAAGAAGGGCTGGCAGAGTCCCGTGCATGTCAACAACTGGAGTGTGAGCCTGCAAAGAGGAGGAGCCAGCAGTGGATGCCCCGAAGGAGAAGCTAGTGAAGGACGAGTAAAAATGTGCAGGCTGAGTAGCCACGGATGCCAAGAGAGCCATGCTTCCAGAGGAGAATATTGTCCCCAGTGTGGACTCCTGCTGAGAAACGTGGTCAGATGAACAGGGACAAGGACCCTAGGATTGGTGGCACTGAGACTGTCACTTTGACGAGAGCGGTTTTGGTGAGGGGAAGGAAGTGAAGCCCCCTGCCCCTGCGGTAGAATGAAGCGTGGAAGAGAGCAGGGAAATGGGATGGAACCTGGAGGGGTTTCTCAAAGGAGGAATTTTTTGTGTTTTCATTGTAAAATACATTTTTATTTATTTCAGAGAAGAAGTGAGAGGGGGAGAGAGAAGAAACATCAATGATGAGAGAGAATCATTCATCTGTTGCCTTCTGCATGCCCCCGATTAGGGATCAAGCCTGCCGGCAACCCTGGGCATGTGCCCTGACTGGGAATTGAACCATAACCTCCTGATTCATAGGTCAACAACCAACCACTGAGCCATGCCGGCTGGACTGATAATGTTAATTCTTAAAGAAAGTGTTCCATCTTTATAGTTACAAAATGGAAATGCTGGCTAATTATGAAAATTACTTCTGTGTTGGTCAGGAAATCCTTTGTGTATGGGAAACTCTTCACTTTTCAAGAAGAAACTGTGAGAGAGTAATATTATGTATGTACTAGAGGCCCGATGTACGAAGATTTGTGCAAGAATGGGTCTTCCTTCCTCGGGCTGCCGGCACCGCCTTCACTCTGGCCAGAGCCGCCTTTCCGCCTTCCCATGCTGCCCAGAGGCCTGGAGCGGCTGGGGTGGCGTGGAACGCATGGCAATGATGCAAGTGTCCCGCCCAGCCCCGCCCCCAGCCGCTCGGTGCTTGCATATGCAAATTAACCCACCAGCTTTGTTGGGTTTATTTGCATACTCACTCCTGATTGGCTGGTGGGTGTTGCAAAGGTACAGTCAATTAGCATGTTATCTTTTATTAGGTAGATGGCTTAGCTATCTTATGTAACCACCACGTTAAAACACTGTGGGTTATAATACTCATATATTGTAGCTCACACGATTGTGAGTTGGCTGGGCTGGGCTGATCTCAGCTGTGTCTGCTCATGTCTCTGTGTTTGGCTGATGGCTCTGCTCCAAGATGGGCTTGGCTATAGCATCTAATCTGGGGAAACTCTTCTTCATGTGTTCTTCATCCTCTTACTAAGAATATAGGTTAGCCTAGACATTCCCTTTCTTGGTGATGAAAGAAGGTCAAGCTCTTTGGCATATTTTACATATTGGCAAATCACATGACTGAACTAGGGGTCAAGGGGCTGGGAATATTATTGTAGAACTGCAGTCTCATGGCAAAGGGCATAGCTGTATAAATGAATGAAGAATTGGGGCCATTATTATAATCTACCACATATTTTGAAAGCTGTAGAGGTGAAATATAGCTAAATTTAGTAATTATTAAATATCTTCTCTTTAGGAGACTTTTCACTTTCATCATTATTCTATTAAAAAGTGTCCTTTAAAAAGGCAATTTCACACAAAATTAATGGTGCTTGCTCTTAGTCACCAAATAAGCATTTCATTAGTCCAATAGTTATTTTAATCTTTGCTCCCCAACCCCCAAAACCTAATTGAAATCTGAACCAAGGATTTTCAGAATAAGTGTGTACCATGTATTTTGTTTGGCTATTTTAGTTCTGTAGATGAAGAATGATTGAAAGCCCAATTTTGCACCAATATTAACATTTCAGATGTATAATTGCCTGCATTGTCCACTTTCTACTTTTTCCAACATCACAAAAGCTTTTTTTTTTTATAGTAAACAAAGAAAGGAAAAAAATAATGTAGAAGTCAGACCTGTCATCTCAAATGTAGATTAGGTTTTCTTTCACAGTTAAAGTAGTGAATAGCATGAAATACAGATTTCTTGTAAGAAGTTTATTCCTTCTCACTATCTCAAGAATTTAATTAATTCAGCAGTCAGGCATTGAGTTTCTACTTAAAAAGTAGCAGCTCCACACAAAGATGAATAGTTTCCTTACATTTTACAGGAAGCAAGTAAAATTAAACTACTGATATCTCTTTGCAAAGATTTGTTTTGATAAATCAAAATTTCAAATCAGTGTGCAGTGTTAGAATGTGATGTTAGACTCTGAAAGGATTATTTAATTTGTGATATATAAGTTTTATCTGGGGACAGCTTCTGTGGTAAATTGTGTTTTTTATGAATGTCTTTGGAGATGGTTGATAAGAAATTTCAAGTTTAAGACGAGCATAGATGAAAGGATGTGCCTGGTGAGTGTGAAAAGAGAAGGCTCTACAGTCTGGGGTGGAGCACTACCTGATGGTTCAAGGAAAATGGTGAACAGGGTGATAGTATTCTTTGCCCTGAGGCCCCCCCCCCTTTTTAATGAACCTCTTTTTGCTATTTCCGCATCTCCAACACCATTGATTCCTTCTTCTGCTTAAGGACATGATACCCTAATGATTGCTCCCACTCACCTTCCTTAAAACCGGTGCTATACTGATAATTTTTAACCATAATAATTTTTTTATCTCAAAAAAAAAAAAAAAAAAAAGAAAACCCTGGTTTGTGGCATAGGTCCTTTTCGGAGGTGTGAACATTCCCCTCGTGGCTGATTTCAAGTTACTAATGTGCCAACCCAGATGCAGAGTTGAGAAGAGATTCACACTGTTCACTCTGTGAGCCAACGCCCACACACCACTGCTGAAAACCCAGCCCCCAAGTGAAGGACACACTGGCTCACATAAAGGGGTAGATGTAGAGACCTGAAAAAAGATGGCCAGGCTTGTGTTATATGTTATTGGGGGACTGGTGCACAGGGCGGGTTGTAGTCTCACATTTCCAGTACCCAAAGTTCTGCACAAATTTACTACTTCTCCTCTCACCTTTGATGTGTTTTGTGTTGTTGTGTGTTATTTTTTTCCAAGATATAGATACAATTGCAGTTTCTATTCAGAAAGATCTCGGGATTAAAAGCAATTTCACTCTGCATCATCACAACTGCCACATGCTCACCCTCCCCCGAAGAGTCAATGACACGTGAATGATGGTTTTCCATTTTTAATGCCCTCATTGAAATCAGGTCCACCGGGAAAGGGTCCCCGTCACACTGACCTCCCACAGCAAGGTGATTCATGAGCTCTAGAGATGGATAGCTAGACTGGATAATGGTGACAGACTCGCTAGGGTGCATGAGCTCTGGTGAAGGTGACAGGTGGACGGGTGTCCCAGTTCATATTTTGGCAGCTGCAAGATAGCTTTTTTTTTTTTTTTTTAACAGAAGCAAAGTAAGACTGAAAATAGTATATGAGTCTATAGCAATGGCGAATTGTATAATGAAATTTATATAAGTCTCTAGTTTCCATGGAGTTGAGAAAATGCCTCTTTTGGCTTCTTTTCTGTGTCCAAGCCTTTGTGCTTTGTTTCCTAACAACTTGCTGCGTAGGAAGTGGGTTGCTAATCAGCTTCTATAATGAGCTGAGGGCAAGGGTTAGTGTGTGATGGGCTGGATTTTTTTTTGTGTGTGTGTTGTTTTTTTTGGTACTGATTTCATCCTCAAGACACCAGAAGTTCAATGTCTTATAAAAGCAATGACAACACAATTTACCAAGCTCCTATCCTGTAGTAGGCATTGTGCTAGGCTCTTTGAATGCATTATATTAACTCATTAATCTTATTAGGAGGTGACAAGGGGAGAAGAAATATGAGTCTTTCCAAAGGGCATCTAATATACATTGGGGCAAAATTTTTCCTTTAGGAAAAGCAATCAGTGATTTTGAGTGTGACACAGAGAGTCCTGAGATCTCATGGAGACGATCTGTCAATCCTACACTCAGAAACTCATTTACTGAATCTATTTACCTATTGCTTTTTTTTCATGTTTGTCATCTCATTTTCCACCGATGACGGAAGGGGGCATGCTCTAGTCAACCCCTAAAGCAAACCTCTGCTTGTAGAAGAACTAGAGAGGCAGGATGTTTGTCTGAAAGGCTTATGGAATGGAGCCTGACAAGTTGTTCTCATTCATAAGGACCTGAGAAAACAGGGTTAGGAGATCACTCAGACATTCAGTAATGTGTTATGCACCATGCATCTCCTGGTGAAGTGGTAAGAACCACCGTCTACCTGGGGTGTGCATGACAAAGCCATTTCTTTTCTTTTATTTTTAAATGCTTATACCATAGTCTTTAATAATGATATTACAGAAAAATTCTGATAGCTACATAATTGATTAAACGGCAAACAAGTTTTTTTCTATATAGTGTGAAAGGGGCACTAAAGCAGTGACTTCTTTTTTATTTTATTTTATTGGGACTTGGTTGTGTGATCTTGGGTAAATTCTTTTTTCTTTTCTTTCCTTTTCTTTCTTTTTAAAAAATTTTCTTTATTGATTAGGGTATTACATATGTGTCCTTATCCCCCCTTTGACCTCCCCGCCCCACCCACTCATGCCCCCTGGTGTCTGTGTCCACTGGCTATGCTTATATGTATGCATACAAGTCCTTTGGTTGATCTCTAAAGCCATTTCTTAATCTTCATTTAACACATTCACATCAGAGACCCCAGACCCTCCTCATCAGTATTGGGGCTGCTTCCCCTTCTAAGGTAACAACAGACTTCATGGAGCTTGATGAACCCCAGTGCAGCATGATTTCTGCTGACATCCTCACTGTCGAGGTCCTTACTGGTCCCCAAATTTTGGCTCTGGGTTTCTACACAGGGGGTGTGGGAATCTTTGCCGGGGCTGGGACCACATCTGCCTGAGGCTCACCATTTCTGCATGTACCCTGTAGCATCCACTCTAAGTTCCTGCCCCTTCCCAGAGCGGTGGGAGACAGTGTGGGTGTGAGTGTCTACTGGTCGCTGGATCTGCTGACTGATTCATTTTTCCTCTTTCTCCATTCTTCCTCATTTCCCCTTCTCATTTCTTTCTTTTTTCTTTTTGCCCTCATGTTTTATTTTCTTTTTCTTTCCAAGACCCCTGAGAAGTATAATATTTTTAATGGCCGAAGCTTTAGGAAAACAGCTTTGGGGTCTATAATATAATATAAATTTGCCCCTCTGTCCTACAGAGGGGCTCAATGTGAAATGCAGGGAGGAAATCACATGCTGTTATCATAAAAGCACACAAAATTATCATAAAAATGATCGTTAAGATGTTTATTAGAATAGCCACTGATGATGATTAATATCTCTCATTTCAAAGGGGAAGAAAAATCAAGAAACTTGAGTATGTAGCCTTGAATCAGCCTAGATTTGAAGCCCTGAATAGTGTCAGGTGAGTTTTTCGTTTAGTCGTGTGACTTACCCCACAGACTCATGGCTGTTTTCATGATGTTCCTACTCAGCCTATTGCCCCTTCTTCAGTCTTCATTAACCCACTTGGTGCAGTTGCTATTAAACAACAGGGGCTTCAGTGACTCATAAAAAATGCATCACTATTCTTAACCCTTTGCACTCGCTTGCTTTTTTCTTGATTCCTTTATTCTACTCGGGATTTAATGCTAACTGTGTCGAGTCACACTCGACATCCGAGTGCAAAAGGTTAAGTGTGGTGTGGGAGGCCTTGAACACTGTGGCGAATAGTCATAGCTTATATGTACCAGCATCATATTTCCTAATGTAGGGCTAGAAAAGGCTTTAGCTTTCTGCTAGATCTGTTTCCTATGGAGGGTAATTAAGTTCAAGAAATGTCAAGAGAGATGCTTTTTGCAATTTTGCATAGCTCAAGCCATTTGCCCACAGCATGCAAAGGTCTGAGATTTTAAGAGAAATTTGTCTCTAAAGCACTGGGCTGCTTGTTTATGATATTTCCTGTTCCCTGGTTGCATTTTCTTTTAGAAGGAATAACCTACATAATGTTATCATTAATGTGAGTGTCCATGGACACAATACTTGTATTCATTGAATGCTAGGCATTCAGACTTTTAGTCCCCGTTTCTGGATAGGTTTTCCTTAGCGTTGTCAGCAATGATGTTTGTGTGAAGAAATTTATTTGAGATACACAATGAGTCAATGGGGCGCCACTACAAAATGAAAAAGAGCATCAAAGAAAGAAAGTGGTTTCAAGAAAATCTGTGAGACTGGCTGTCTGATCTGAGAACACAGAAGGAATTAGAATAGGTACATTTAAGAGAATTCACTTAAGTACAAAGTACATTTAATATGGAATTTAAAGACAAACTTTGTTTATATACTTGATAGAAACAACACCAATGAAGAGAGAGTGTCAATTAAGAGTCAGCCACCTTTTTAGAGTCTTTATTGTATTTAGTATTGTTTTATTTATATTTAAAATCGAACTAACTCATTATATCTTTTTGTTCCAAGTAAATTATTGTATGTCTTTATATGAAGCACTGAGGGTTTGAAGAGATGGGTGCCTGGGACTCTCAGTTTTCCAGGGGCAAAGCTCTGGACCTAATTGCAGAAACTAGAAATGAGAACACCAGAAAGAAGCTATTGTGTTGGTTTTCAAAGGATTGGGAATGCTTTAGCACATCTCTCCAGATATCCCTCCCAACAACTGGCCACTGTCTGAAATTCGAATTTTAGTGATAACACCCCTTGGAGCAGTAGCTCTTTAAGCGCTGGCTAGTGATTCACCCTTTCTTGTGATGCAAGGGTCATGGAGCAGTTTTCAGAATCAGGCAGAATGCTTATCTGACGGTGCTGAGGGTCCGAGGCAACCTGAGGAAACGTACGTGGGTAGTATTTCAAATGTGAGCTTTAAAGGCAGACCTGGGCTTAAACTGCGCTCCATGGCTTTCTGGCTTGCATCCTTCTATAAGTCATGTATCCTCTCTAATTCGAGCACGAAGCAGGCACTAACTAAATGGATATTCTCCTCTGTTTCCCAATTTTCTGTAGAGCCAGCCCCACATCCTTTTCCCTAGGCCAGTTTTTCACCTTCCATCATCTAGTGGCCATCTTTGTTTTATATAGTGTACATGTCACGAGTGAAGATCACGTCATTTTTCCCATCAGTGTGAGAGACATCTTGTCCTCTCTATTTCTCCCAGTCACTAACTCTGTTGTTCTGACTGACTCCCTCGTGGGTTCTAGTTATCCATCTCCAAGGACTTACTGGTGTTTCCACATGGATGCTCTGCCATCTCATCAAATTCGTCATCAGTTTCATCTCAAATTGAATTTACCACCTTCTCCCCAGAGGTGATTTCCCCTTCTACTTTTTAAATGTCAATTTCATCATTCTTCCAGCTACCCTGAAGAGAACTATTAGAATTATCTTTGATGTCTCCTTCTCCTTCAAATCTTTTAGATTAGGCTCTGAATGCCACGAATCACTGCCCCTGCCTCCCCTCCCCCCAACCATGCTCTTTGTAGCCATTATTTCCTTTTTCTTCTATCTTTTCATTCATCATTTACTCATCAATCTATGGAGCACCTTGTGTGTGCCATTGCAGCAAGTCTAATTGAATTTTTATCTCACTCTATACTCCTCCAGCAATCTTGTAACTGATTACAGAAGAAGTTGGACTCTGGAGCTAGATTACCTGGCTTTGCAAATTTCTATCTGTAGGACTTTGAGCAAGTTACTTTACCTCTCTTAGCCATAGAGTTCTTATCTATTAAGTGGCAATCATGATAGTGCTTACCTTATAGCAGTGGTTCTCAACCTTTCTAATGCCGCGACCCTTTAATACAGTTCCTCATGTAGTGGTGACCCCCAACCATAAAATTATTTTCGTTGCTACTTCATAACTGTAATTTTGCTACTGTTAATGAATCATAATGTAAATATCTGTGTTTTCCGATGGTAAAATTACAGTTATGAAGTAGCAACGAAAATAATTTTATGGTTGGGGGTCACCACTACATGAGGAACTGTATTAAAGGGTCGCAGCATTAGAAAGGTTGAGAACCACTGCTTTATAGGGTTTTTAGGAGGAATAAGTGAGTTAATATACATGTGAGGTATTTAGACCAGTGCCTGGCACATAATAAACATGGCATAGATGACAGATATTAACGAGGTTCCTTCTCTCTCTACTTCCTTTCTTTGTAGTTCATCCTTCATCTGATTTTTCGAATTTGCTTTTAGCAAAGCTTTCTTCAGATCAGTTTCCAGTTTAGTGAGTCTTCTTCCCTACAGGATAAGATCAAGAGCCTGTATATCTTTTTTTTGGGGGGGGAGGGGGGGCGTCTTTCAATACTAAGTTCTTTAAATTTTTTTATTGTTTAAAGTATTACAAATAGTAGTACATATGTCTCCTTTTTTTTCCAGTTGACCTTCCCCAGCCTCCCCTACCCACCCCCCACCCCACACATGCCCTCACCCCCTGTATATCTTTGACCCCAACCTCACCTCCAGCTATTCACAAACTCTGTCCTCCTGCCATTGTGACCTTCACTGTGAGGGCAGCACTTCACAGTTTTCAGGGCCCTTCCCAGTGTTAATGGGTTTCCCATGTGTTAGGATACCAAATAGCATTTCCTCCACCATCCCCTGCTTGCTCTCCATTCCCTCACCCCACATTTATGTCCCCCAAGGCTTCCTATCTTTTCAGTTTCACCTTTTCTAAGGGTCCTTCTTAGGCCACTCGGGTCCTCAACGAGAGTTCTTACTAGTATCAATTTTGTTCTATTTACTACAGTGCATCATACCTACTTCTATACTTTGCAGTCTTTCTTACCAGATTTTGGCTCCACATCATCTAGGGCAGAAATTGACAATTTTTTTTTTCTGTAAAGAGTCTGGTAAAAAATGATTTTTAGGCTTATGAGCCATGCTGTCTCTGCCACTCCTGTCAGCTACTCAGTTCTGCCATTGGGACATGAAAACAGCCACAGACAATATACACATGAATGAGTGTGGCTGTTTTCCAATAAAACTTTATTTCAATAAAGTTCTCATAAAATTTATTTACAAACACATGTGGCAGGCTGGATTGGGCCTTTAGGATGTAGTTGCCATCCTCTGGACTAAGGAAGTATCTGTTCATATACTGAGATATTAAATGAAATGCTATTGATGGAGTAATTTCAGATGTGAGAAGATTTTAGTTGGATTCTAATGGGACTATGACCATCTCCACATGGTGGCAGGGGAGATTTCCCCACTACTTATAGACATATAGTGGCTGCACTTGGAAAGCCACAGAATGCTTGCTGTAAGCATCCCTGCTCTTCACAGAAATACTATCTATACTCCTAATAGTGCAGAAAGATGGGAGGAGGGGGAAGAGTGGTTGCCAGGAGGAAAGCCTCATCACCATGGAAACAGCTTTCTGCATTCCCACATTGGTCTGTGAACACCAGCTGGTTCATAAACAGCCCAGAGGCATCTGAACTTACATTATGAAGAGGAAGTGGCTTTTGACAATATTCGAAAAAATGCATTTGCCCTGGGGACTGGCTCATGAGTTCCTGAATGATTTTTCAGAATACCTGAACACCACTATTTTCTAAACAGTCTTGGAGATTTTAAAAAACTGACTAAACACAGGAAATAACAGTGATTGAAGATTATCTATCTATCTATCTATCTATCTATCTAATCTCTATCTCTATCTCTATCTCTATCTCTATCTCTATCATCTCTATATTTTCTTTCAGACAGCAGATAGTGCTAGACAAGCATGGCAAACCAGATTTACCATTTTTTACACTTTGTTACTTCAACAAATGGGATAGGAAAACATTCCATAATATGCAAAGCTCCCCAAGATTCATGAAATGATTTGAGAGTTTTGTTTTTTTTCTCCCCAGAGTTTCTTGCTCAATTTTAAACAGTGACCATTCCAATTATGGTCTTCCAAATGGAAAATTACTCTTCCTAAAATCCACCTCCCCTTTATTTGCCATGTAATCGACTGCAAATCAAACCTCTTTAGATACAGCATGTAATAATTACTTTCTCTAATTGATTTGTCTCAAATGATAAGCCCTTTGTTTTCCTGTGAGGAGGGATGCTGGAGACTAAAGAAATCAGGCTAATGCCAACTACTGGGAAATACTAGGAGTGTCCAGATAAATGGAAGGCTTGTTAGAATACAAGGATGCTCAATTTTAAGGAGAGATAATAGAATTAAGTTCCAATTGAAAACATCAATGATTAGACTAGGGCTGAGCGCTCAGAGAAATGCTGCCAAACATGTGCGACCTCTATGTAACACCACTGACTGTGAACATAAGTGAGCTTGGGGTTATTTTTTTCAATAGCATCAATATTTCGCCCAGTCTTTATGGATGACCATACAATTTTCAGATGGCTTGCTAAGGTTAGGGTTCTAGAGGGATCTTGCCAAATGTAGGGCACATTTCAAGAAATTGCAATTCATTGGCTGACTTGAAGCTCATTGGTCCACATATAACTGAACTCATGTCTCTGTCTCGTTATGAATCATTCTCTCCATTGTGGTACCATCCTTAGAGTTTCAAAATGTCCATGTACCACTTTCATGACTATAACTTCTGCCATATCTGAATATCGCTTGTGTTGAAGGTTGAATAGTTTCCCCTGAAAGACAGGATGAAGTCCTAACTTCCGGTAACTGTGAATGTGACCTTATGTGGTCATTGGGTCAAAGCACAAGTCCTGCCCTGCTGGAGCATAAGAGCACGTGCTCCATGCCCTGGTCGCCATTCAGACACCTTGGTTCTGCACTACAAGAGTGCTCCGTCATTGTTCTCTGCGGGCACATCTGGGATGGACATAAAAAGAGGAATGCCCTTTCTGGGAGCTGCAAAGCTTTGGCAGTTTCTTTTCTTTAGGTACAATTTTAGACATCTTGTGGTTGCTTTAAGGCTCGAACAATTACAGGATGTTGTTGGCTGGAATCAGAATGTTTTTGGTAATACGTACAGCGAGTGCCTTTAAAAACTTCATAGGCATTCTGTTTACTTGCTTCTGGTTAATTCCATAGATTATAACCCACAGCTAGAGATTTGACTTGGATATTGCCTTTGTCTCTTGGATCTTCTATCTGCCTCTGAACTTTGTCCAATCTCACTCTAGTCCCCAATGTAAAAGTTGCTGCATTACCATATTTCCAAGCAATAATCTAACCTATAGCCCCAGGCTGCTTCCATTCCACTTGCTTCGTCACAATGAGCATATTTAATTCTTAGTCCCGTGGAGAAGACTTAACGGCGGTTTACCGGCAGCTGCCTATGTGATTAGGCCTGCCTTTTGCTCCAATCTCTTCTCCTGCCTACTCTCCTTAGTTTCTGCCTTTGTTGGAAAACTAGTTTGGAGTAGAGAATTCCAATTTTCCATTCTTGCAAAGTAAATAATGAGATTCCCAGTCATTTTAGCTTGCAGGCCATAGGCAGAAAGAACTTTTAATAGCAAAACCGTATTTCCTTTTTCCTCTGCTACTGAAATAGTCACTTTCAACTTAAACGTGCCTACTTAAATTTCCCCCCCGCCTGAACACTATAAGAGATAGCTAACACAGTCCAACATCCTGAATTTTCTTTAATACTAGAGTCTATAGATATGTAGTCCATGTCCCAAGACACAATATGCAACAGCCTAACAAAGTATGAGGTGACACTGCCTATCACCAATTTCTGTGTCAGTCTTAGTTGTAATCAACAGAAATGACTGGTTAATTTAAGCAGAATGGCAGTTTATTTAAAGGGTACTGGAGCTCTGCCTCCCACCCAGAAGCACACCATGCCTTTCCCTTCCCCTTCTTCTCCCACAGGCATGCATCTCCTAACCTGTAAAGGTCCCCACAAGACTTGCAATCGGGGGAGCAATGGGCAGCGGCAGCTCGTCTCGGATTAACCCCCTGAACCTGCCCCCAAGGCCCCCTTTTCTCTGAGTCTCCAGTGAGCTGATAACAGCCCTACTTTGGCTCGCTTCTTTCCATAACATTTCCAGAGAGCCAGAGCAGCCCCGCCTAGTCTCTCTCCTGTTGCTTCTTCTATCTTAAGCCCTTCATTGTTTCACTGTCTTCAGTTTTAATAAACGTACTCTGAAAAAATAAAAAAAAAAGGTAGCTCACAGAATTGTTGGGAGGCCTGGAGTACTAGGTTTGGAAAACAGGCTAAAAATTGGCTGAGAGCCACAGCCAATTATTGTCACAGCCTCACACTGGGAAGAACCACTGAAGCCACTGTCACTGAACACCAGATACCACATCTTGTAGCAACATCACTGATGTGCCTGGAAAATGATGCTTCTTCCATGTCCCTCTGCTTGATCTCCCGTTCCTGTTTCATTACATCACTATCTTTAGATGCAAACATCTCAGGTGGGTGCATCTGACTGGCTGAGCTTATAAGATTTAGCTTCCCGGGGGCCATGGAAGCTTGCTAGTGTTTTCAACTTCTATAATAAGAGAGAATCTTATTATAGAAGATCTGTCTTTCCCAGGACTTTTAAGGTGTACAGAACTCCCTACACATGGAACGAGGTGAAGGCGCTGGCTCATTAAAAAGAAAGGACATGTTCATTTCAGCTGAGTATATGCCTGTTAGTTATATTTTCTCTGAATTCCCAATTAAGGCTTTATTTATAGCATTTTTCAATGTTCTACAGGTGCCTAGGTAATATCAGCTACTACTTATAAAATGAGCACAAAATGTTTCAGGTGCTATTTATAGGTAGCCTCTAATTCTCACTACTCTCACCGTAGATATTGAGATTCTAATATGAATGTGATGATCATGATAATTTCAGTAGGTAGGATTTTCACATACTACAGGACAGGCCCTATGCTAAGTGCTTCATCTGCAGAGCTCCATTCACTCTTCTTTGGTTTTATTGTTTCTGTTTCTCATGAGAAAATGGAAGCCTGAGAGCTTATGCAGCTTGTGCAGGTAGAAAGAGAGAGATAAAGACTGGGATCATCAGTCTAAATGACTCCATTGCCTAGGCACTTTCTCCTGTAGCACTTTCTAAGACTGCAAATAATAAGGGTTGCACCAAATTGAGCTTTGGTCATGGATTTTGCCCAAATTTGTAATTCAAGTTTGCTTTGACCTTTGGAAGGCCAAGTAACTAAATGTTCCTTTCAGTCATTTGTGGCAACCTTGAAGTTTTGGTCAACAAATTGTCATTACATAGTTTTCATTGTATCTAATTAATATATCAACATCAGTAATGTGAACCGATGAAAGGCTTGTCATTGTCAATATCTGAATATTCACATTTACACATAGTAAGCATTCCAAATGTAACTTGGAGTGGAAATTTCTTCATAAGCCATATGTTTAAATTCAATCAGTTGATTGAAATATTTATTATTGCAAGATTAAAATGCTTCAAATTAGTGGTGATTGTTAGGGTTGTTAGCTTTGTGTACCAAAACAATTATTTATAAACTTTAACACTGCCTAATAAATTAGATTGATAGTTAATATGAATTAATTAGATTCATTAGCTAGATAAATTTAAAAAGATCATGTTTATCTTTTGAGTCAAAAAGTATTTATTTATTTATTTATTTTTATTGAATTCATTGGGGTGACATTGGTTAACAAAATTATATAGGTTTTTAGTATACAGTTCTATAATACATCATCTCTATATTGTATTGTGTGTTTATCACCCCAAGTCAAGTCTCCTTCCATCAAAATTTATTCCTCCTTTACCTTCTACCTCCCTCACTCCCCTTTCTCTCTGGCAATCACCTTACTGTTGCCTGTGTTCATGAGTCTTTTTTTTCTTTGCTTAATCCCTCTACCTTTTTCAAAAATTTTTCAAGGTTAATTAGAATAAAGAAATTAGACTATGTCACAATTATACTCTTCAATAATTTGGTGTGCTTTTAAAAGTACAATCTTTAGGAACTACATAGGACTTTTAGTCAATTCTATTTATGCCTTGAACCTTTTAAGAAACAAACAAACAAAAAAAATCTTTGATTTTTCTTATTTTTGAGAGAAAGAATTTTAAAAAGCAGAATGTCAATATTGTCACTTCAAAATTTTGCAAGAAGAAACAAAACCTCCAAAGTCATGTACAACAACATCTAGGATGAACCATTTGTAATCGAGACAGAATAAAGTAAAGAGTGTGACAAAAAGAAAGAAATATTACAGAGGAGTGAGGCACTGCAAACATAATATTCTCACTAACCAAACCTTAAAACACAGACTTAAAAAAAAAGCTTCAAGAAGGCATTTTCTTTTCATTGTGCAGACTAGAAATTTACATAAAAGATTGGTGAATCACCAAAACCGGTTTGGCTCAGTGGATAGAGCGTCAGTCTGCGGACTGAAGGGTCCCAGGTTCGATTCCGGTCAAGGGCATGGACCTTGGTTGCGGGCACATCCCTGGTGGGGGGTGTGCAGGAGGCAGCTGATCGATGTTTCTCTCTCATCTATGTTTCTTTCTATCCCTCTCCCTTCCTCTCTGTGGAAAATCAATAAAATATATTTTAAAAAAAAGATTGGTGAATTGATTGTTCAAGTTTAGACTGCCAATCATTTTTTTGGAATTGAAATTGAAGATTTTTTTTTTTAGACTTTTCAAATCTATAAACTCAAAGATAAAATATTCCTTATAGAAAATGTTTCTGAAAGTAATTTTCCTGAATTGTATTCTGCTATGCATAAAAAGGTTAAAAATATTATTAGATGGCCCAGTTGAAAGTGACTATTCCCTACAGTGTTGCAATTATATAGCACAGGTTGCTGATAAATGACAATATTGTGAAGTTGTATTTCTGCCCTTTTAAAATTTGACTACTAAAACTGTTAGTAATAAAATGGCAATTTTGGGACTAAAATTCCATATATACTTGTATTTTAGAGGTTCTTTCTTTTAGAACTATATTCAGCATTGATCTTAATTTCCATTCAAATACTGTTATAGGCACTTGGCTTTTCAGCATTCACACAAAATGTGTATTATGTGCTCCTCTATCATAAAAATGGCCAGAAGGCCAAGAATGAATTTCCTAAAACTTAGAAATAACCAAAGTGCTTCCCAGACACCCATGGAACGGCTGAAGCTGATTAATACCAACCCTTGTCCCTCTCCCTTTTACACTGTTCTCCACCCCTGCACCTGCCCCCGCCCCCCCCCCCCCCGCCCCCTGCCCAATGTCCTGTAGAGCCACTGGTAACTTTTGCTTCTTTGTCCAACCCAGAATGCTACCCATTAGTTTGATAAGCACTGAAGAACTGTCGAAGGCTATCAAAAACAGATCTTGAGCATTCTAAATTGGGGTGCTGATTGGGGGAAGCATCCCTGAGCCGTTAAACTCGGGCACTTGGTGGCACCAAAAGGAAGAGCCAGCACTGCATGGGAACTTGTTCAGGAGGTAACCAGTTCTTTGTAACATGTTACAAAGACAAAGCAAAAGAGCCCTGCCAGCTGGCGTGGCTTTGTGGTTGAGCGTTGACCTATGAATGATGAGGTCACGGTTTGATAACCAGTCAGGACATATGCCTGGGTTGTGGGCTTGATCCCCATGTGGGGCATGCAGGAGGCAGCCAATCAATGACCCTCTCTCTCCTCATTGATGTTTCTATCTCTCTGCCCCTCTCCCTTCCTCTCTGAAATCCTATCTAATAAAGAGGTAATATGCAAATTGACTGTCACTCCAACACACAAGATGGCCACCCCCATGTGGTCAAAGATGGCCACCACCATGTGGACACAAGATGGCCACCACAAGATGGCTGGCAGGGGGGGTGGGCAGTTGTGGGTGATCAGGCCAGCAGGGGAGGGCAGTTGGGAGGGACCAGGCCTGAAAGGGAGGGCAGTTAGGGGTGACTGGGCCAGCAGAGGAGGGCAGTTGGGAGTGACCAGGCCTGCAGGGAAAGACAGTTGTGGGGGGACCCAGGCCTGCAGGGGAGGGCAGTTAGGGGCAACCAGGCCTACAGGGGAGGGCAGTTATGGGTGACCAGGCTGGCAGGCGAGGGCAGTTAGGGGCAATCAGGCTGGAGGGGAGCAGTTAGGCATCTATCAGGCTGGCAGGGGACTGGTTAGGGGGTGATCAGGCTGGCAGGCAGAAGTGGTTAGGGGCAATCAGGCAGGAAGGCAGGTGAGTGGTTGGGAGCCAGCAGTCCTGGATTGTGAGATGGGTCCCAGATTGGAGAGGGTATGGGCTGGGTTGTGGGACACACACCCCCATGCACAAATTTTGTGCACCGGGCCTCTAGTAATAATAATAATAATAATAATAATAATAATAATAATAATAATAATAATAATAAACAGTTGTACCTTGAGAAAGATGGGATTTGAATTAACCTAAACATTTTCTTTCTTTGTAAAATTATGGGAGTCAGTGGTGGAGGAAGCAGATAGTGGATTAGAGAAATCCCTTAAACCCCTTTAACCTTGGCATTCTATGATCAACAAGTGCCATGAGTTTCCAGTAGGCTCTTTGTTAATTAGACTAAAAATGATAACAGCAAACATTTATAGTGTGCTTCTTATGTGCCTGGGCACTGAACTACATACATCATAGGATTAGCTTATGGGTTTATTTCTCTTTCTTATTTTGCATAACTATTTTATAAATCCTCACAACACTATAGTTACAATAGTTATTATTGTAATTTTACACA